>NC_135434.1:21682856-22282856 GCF_051991255.1 Vanacampus margaritifer
GCATGTGTACAGTATGTTTGAGAGAAGGATAGTATCATCTGGTTAGCAAGACAAGGTGGTGTACCTGCTTCTGTTATTTCAACCTTAAATCTAGAGCTTCACATGGTGGATATTGACTCAATGATTCTAAATGGATCATTGTCTATTGTACAAATTGACAATGTGTTTATTCAATTACTATAGTAATTGACTTACTTTCTTGGAATTAACATCTAAATACAGTACTGAATTTGAGAAAGTGCATTTTTGTTGTTAGTTACGGTATTTTTTGGGGTAACTAAAATGGCACGCTGAAATTCACTAACAGTTTTTTTGTACGTAAATCTACCTTTTTAAAATATACTGACTGAAAAATTACTACATCACAAATAGTGTGTCTTACTATGTGGAATAAAGCGAAGTTTGTCTTTAGAGATAACTTGTTTATAGCTAGAGTAATAGAAGAAGAAACTCGTTTTGGTGAGACCCTAGGACACTTTGGGAAATCACAACACGCCAGTCTTTTAAAATGTGCGCATAAAACCTAATGACAGTTTGGTTTATGATCCTTTTGTTTTCCTCTATCAATATTTGGATTAATATGCAATATGTTTACATTAAAGAGAGTATGTATTTTTACTTGTTAATCTTACTATTTATGTTTTTACAGTACATAATGTGTTTAATATAAGTAAAATACATGTGACAAACAAATGCAGAGATGAGTAATTCTTGAATTGACATTTTATTATTGGGTTGTCCTGAAGAAAAATAAGATCCCTATCTATTTTTTTCCCACTTTTTATTTATGTATTTCAAAGAAAGTTGCTATCCTCAGAGAACCAATTCAACACAGGATCAATGAGTATGGATTGACAGCACATAGCAGGTAGCAGCTAATTGACACTGCTGATCTCCCACCTTCTTATTCCCCCTCCCCCTCTGCCTTTTCTCTGCGCAGCAATCCATTATGGTTCGGATTAGTCACTTTTAAGAAGCCATATGTCCCCTTGTGATCTGTTTTAATGTCATGGACTCTACATGAGCTCACCCAAGGGCACTGTATCTTACATGATGCTTAAATATGTAATTTGTTGAGTCATCTTAAAATGTTCTCTCCCCATGCATATACTGTAGATTTCAATATAATTCTACCTGACTCCCCTAACTCAGTGATTCACAAACCCCGTGGTATTCTATGAGATGAGGACATGGGTGGTAGATTAACTTGGAGTTTGCCAATGAGCCAGCGAGCGAGTGGCTATATAGGCTTGTCTTGTAAGTACCGTAGCTTGTGATTAGCTTCATGACCGCAACACGTCTAGCGTATGAGAATTATTTAGTTTTTTCCGCATAGTGTGACATGTCCTACGTGGCTCCACTATTTCTTTCTAGTCATTGACCAATAGTGAAATGGAGTGAAACGCCCGTCACTCCCTAACCATACATCTCGCGAGACACAAAGGGGGTTGGCTCCACAGGAACAATAAGCGCATGACCATAAGCTTATTGTAAAAGGAAGTCTGATTAGTTGTGTTCATTTCTGATGGCCACACACTGTTGCCCTGCTGCGTGGACTCTTTTCACTTATTTTGTTTTTTTTGTCCTGCCTCCCTGACAACCAGTGCCGTTGGACCATGCTGTTGGCAGCAGCACACAATGATCGGTCGTGTCCTGGTCAGTGTCAGACTTGTTGTAGTGTGGCCACTCATCCAGTCCAAGACACAGAACAAATTTATCTGGTAATATGACATAATGATTGCCGTGAATGACAAACATGTCATTCAGTTTGAGGCATGGTCAGCACTCAACTGTACGGTATCCAATAATGTTTGCCTTTGGATAAAGATACAGTAGTTTTGTCGTTGTAATTTCCAGTTTAAAACATTTCACTTAAAATAATCAGTTTTAATCTCTCTAACTATTGGATTCTAATCATAGCTATCTGACACTCTTATCTTTCTGACTTCAACCGTTTTAGTTCAATTTATCCTGCCCTTGAAGAACAAAGCATCTTTGTAGACAGTCAAGCTAGCCTATTACTAGACAGCTTTTAATCATGTATTTATGAGTTGGACTGTTAAATTGAACTCCTAAATTCCCCTTACTGCAAGCAGAGATGAGTGGAAGCGAGCAAGGAACGCAAACCAGAGGCACAGCGGGAAGCTTGGATCATGAAGCCTGTTTGTCAGCGAGACTCTAAGGATCTCATTCCTATGCTCCCGATGTTTTGCCAAAGGCTCTGTTTCAAACGAGTGCAGGATTGTATCTCTTATATTACATCTTCTGTTTTGACAGCCTCTTCTGTAAGTTCACACAGTGAGCTTGCAAAACTAAGGGCCACAGAAATGATGTTAATTTGTAAAACTTTTATTAGCAGAGTGCTAACAAGAAGAGACACATACTCACATACACACTCAAAGACAAAGCAAAGGTCCATTGCAGTTTGAAGTATTTCATACTGTTCCAAATTATTATGCAATATAGGCCTTAAGTCAAATCAACATTTTAGATTTTATTTTTCTGGGGAGGTTCTTGCATATCATTAGCCTAATTGCATTTCCAAAGTCATCTTTAACTTACTCTTACCACATTAAAGAAATTTAAAAAAAGACAATTCCGAACATCCGGATGTTTCTGCTATTTCCACAATGCAATGCTTCATTTCCATGGCATATTATATTGATTTTGACTGTGACTAGCATACATATCAGGCATATTGTTATAGGAGTCAAACAACATTTTATCACATTTTCAAATCAAAATAATCCTCATAAATCAAATTACAACGATCCAAAGTCCAATGCTTTTCAATGAGCTGAAAGCGTCGTTTCACTGAGAAAAAATGCTGCATTCAAGGAAAGTGGGAAATTGGATTAATTCCTCTCGGATTTGAGGTAAATATAAATACAAGAAATATGTTCACGTGACAAAACATGATTTGGAATAACTGTGTTAACCAGAACAGCAAAAAGCAAAATGATCGGAATCAGCCATCTTTGTTGTTTTCATTTGCCTCAAACGCTTTGAGAGCAGAACTGGGACACTCCGAGTGGTGATTAATCCAACTTCAAACCCTCCCCGAATGCACCATAAAAGCGCCATTTTTAACTGTAATTTCAAAATTGTCAATATGGCTTGGACAGCTATGCTATTTGTAATAATAGTAATAGTAATAATCTCAAACAGGTTTACTTAGAAGTTTACCGGATGAGCCTTATTAAAGGAAACTCGACAGTTGTTCCACATTATTAAGCAAATAACAGTTTCCTTACGATGCTACTGTGGGTGTCCCAGAGGAGTGGACTTCTGAATGGTAAGTGGACGGCCAGCATGTCCCACTAAAACTGCAACATCAGCAAGGGGGTGGTGGGGGACTGATGTGGCGGGCTGGAATAATGAGGAGTCAGATAGGCCCATTTAGGGTGCCAAAGGTGTCAAAATCACCTTGAATTGTGTATTTCCTGTGATGCTATAAGAAAGCAGTGCATTCTACAGTAAAATAATAATGATTAATAAAAATAGATAAAGCCCATGCTGCAAATGTACCATTGAAGGTTTAGCTGCTGTGGAAACTTGTGGTGTTGTCACCATAATCCCCAGACCTCACCCTATGGTGGAGCAAGCCGGCGAGATATTTTGACAGCAGAAACCTACATACAGCAAATCTGGTAGGTAATTCATACATCCTTAAATGAGATATTTAGAAACTGGCCATGGTTGAACTTACAGAAGAGGCCATCAATGATTGAGCAACTTGTTAAAATGATATCAAAAAGGGGCTCCTAATGTGAAATTTATTGCCAAATGTTTTTTTGGTAAAAAATAAATAAATAATTATAATTAATTAATAAAACTGTGTAGCGGAACAATTATGATTGGAATACAATATTTTAATAAAGTCGTTGTCATGAAAGTTATGTTCAATAAAATCCCATTATTATAAAAGATTATTGTTGATTATTGTGTTCATTGATAATTGCATGGACTACCGTATTTAGTAAAATTAACAAAAATAACCAATGCTTTAGAATTTGGAACACAGTGCAATCAGTAATGACCTTTTTTCAAATGCTTGGTGACTCGAAGCAGACTATTCTGTTCTGGAGTCAATTGAAGAAATTGGCATTTTGAAAGCAATTGTGCACTGCCAATAAATGCATCTCACTTGAAACAGCTTTCCCTGTCACTAATTACCATTAATGGGGCTTTTGGAAGTGTAAAGACCGATCTCTGCTTAGTTCAGAGGTGTAATTGCCCATTACTGGATTGAGAAGATCAGGTAAATAGAAAAGTTTTGTGTTCATTGTGTTGCTTCATTTGGGCATATAAAAAGTAAATGAGTTCAGGTCATCCATCAGGGACATTTAAGTTGGAAGTTTTTGCAACCTTAACAAGGACTTTGACTGTACAGAAAAAAAAAAAGCAACACTCTTACAAGAATGCAAGTATAGCAAATGTGACTTTTAAGCATCATGTGAAACTTTTTCTTTGTTGTTGACAATTAAGGGCCTAAATTAAATCCATTATTTATCCATTTAGACTGACTTAGTCTGTAGGATTCATGATAAATAAAATAGCCTTTTCAATTTACCCACTAAATATGTTTTAATTAGAAATTATTTTCTGTTGGTTTTCATTAGATGTTTGAACCAAATGTTTGTGAAAATAAAATAAGCTTAAGGTTTCAGTCAAAGCAGCATGGAATAGTGGTTTATTATCCTTTCTCCTTTGAAGAAGAAACATATTCAATGAAATGTCAAGATATATACGCCTTATTTGATTATGTATGGTTTACTGTGCTTAAGATTGTGTATCTTCTTTGGTACTACCTTGCTGCTTGCTTATGTATAGTTTATCAACGCAGGAATAATGCTGCCTCTTCATTTTCATTTATGTAGGCGTCCACGATAACCTACTCCCACACTTCCACTGTCTTCTCTGTCGCTTCAATTATTATTATTTTTTTTAAATTAGTGATTGCAAGAAACACCTTCCTTGCTTGCTCCATCAGGAGGACTATCATTCTGTCACTTATGCACAGCAGCAGGGCAGGCCAGAGTGCTGCACATTCGGACAGTGACTCTACTGTATATCTGTATCTTTATACTGTATCTGAAAAAGCAGCAGGAAGTTCAGATTTTCACGCTTACAAGGGCCAGGTGGTACATGAGTGTTGTGCTTTTACCCTTTCCTGACTCGCACCTTTTCTTCAAACCCATAGGCAGGGTAAGAAATTCCTTCAGACTTGTGCTTAAAATAACTACAGTAGTTTAAAATCTAGAACTGTGAGACGCACTGGCAGCTTTGCAGTAATCTTTTGCTCTTATAGTGCCAGAGCCAAATAAGTAAAACTGCCAATACCAGAAACACTCATTATAACCTGAATTCACTTTTATATTCGTTGCAAATCAGTTTGCCTATTTTATTTTGTCATACTCATGCCAAAATGACAAGATATCTAAAGTTAGAGAATGCTGTAGGAAGAACTGACTCTTTTGAACTGACTTTTGCCTTATTTTTAGAGGGATAATTGAGGATTTATGTTCTTTACAAAACTTAAACTGTAAATGACAAGTTAAAATAGGTTCACTTTTTTAGCATGACAGACTTCTTATTTTTCCTTATTTACCAGATTTACTACTCACGTGCTGTGATTCAGACATTCTTCACCCCTGCTTGATGCTTCATTGTTGCAGATTCACTTCTGTATTGTTTTATGATTATACAAAATGTTTCATTTTCAGTGTTGTAAACTTTATATTACATTGTCCCCAAATACATTTTGGTTGACCAACATTTGACCTACACGTAACTAACCAACTGATAATGCTTTGTGCATACTGTATTATCTTGCTGCTTGTTCTCTCAAGGCTGTGCCAACTGACAGCCACTGTTTCTGTTGCTGGACTCAACACTTGAACTTCTATTGACAGCGTATCTACTGTGCTGCTCTGGCAGAAGCGGATCACTAACTTTGTAGATGTGGGTCGTCAGGGGATCACAGACAGTACGCTGCACAGCGGGACCCACTATGGCTGACAGCAGGAGGGCGGGGCAAATCAGGGTGTTCAGTATAGAGTCTTCTTTTCATTATGCTATTTGCTAATTTTATAACAAGAATCTTTACCAAGAGGTGTTTTTTATACCTTGCATGGGAAAGCATGAACATTTACTATCAAAAACAATTAACACCTGCCTGATTTCCCCTCTGTGCAGGAGCAGAGCCCCAGCAACGCCACTTCGCTGGCCATGATGCAGGAGCCGCCTGAAGTGGTGGAGGAGACCGTCACCATAGAGGAGGACCCTGGGACCCCTACTTCCCACGTTTCGGTCATCACCTCTGATGATGGGACCACACGTCGCACAGAAACCAAGGTAAGAGCCAAAAGTTGTCATTTTATTTTTACTTTGCAGAGGTGCAAAGGTCCTGCTGTAAACTTATGAATACAACTTTAAAAGTACAAAAGTTAAATGCCACTTTATTTTTTTTTCTCACCATACAGTGCACTCATAAGTTTACATACCCTTAGGGTAATGTTATGCTCATGTTTTTTTGTTAAGCAATCAAAGCGGTGTTAAGTTCACTGTTACGTCAGCATTTTAGTGTTATCACTAAAACGCTGATGTAACAGTGAACTTATTGTAATCATTTCCTGAAAAAAAAATTTTCTTTCATTATTGTTGAAATTATTACATTATTGGATTTTATTACACTTTTGGTCAAGTTAATTGCAAATTTGATTGCATTTTCAGGCGTTATTACATTTTCAGGAAATGATTAAATTATAGCGTGCTACACTTCATGTCACTACATTTATTTTGAGTGACGCTGCATTTCTCCTTTTTCTTGAACTTGTCTGTGCCTCACAGGAATTTACCCATTATACAAATCTTGGTTCAACATTTTGTAGATTTGGTCAGCTGGCAAACACTGCGTGGTGATCCCACTCAGTTGAAAGTGTAATTATAAATGCTGGTCTAATCCCTCATAAGGGTTGCCCAATGCCCTCCAGTGTGTTTACTGTGAGGGGACTGGCCACACACTCCCACATGATTTTATGTAGTCACAAGCAGAACTTTGTAGGGATGTTGTATGCGGTAAAACACTAATCAAAGGCTATGCTGGCGAGGGAGGGAAGAGGAAGGACGCTTTTTAAAAGGGTCGGGCCATCCCTGGGAGCATATATGGAGTGTTATTTGGAAGTCACTTTGAGGAGAAAAGCTGACAACTGTTCGAGGGGAAAGTTCTAGCAAAACATCTGTGGTTGCAAATACAGACATAATTCGTAGAAACTCTTCCACTTGTCATCTCAACTTTCCCAATTTCACTTACTTTCAGATTTCGTTTTCCTGCCGGTTAACTTTCAAAGTGTTTTTGCAGTAACACATTTGTATTTGTATTATTCTACACACTAACACAGCCCTGTAGCCTTTCACCATCTGTGTGTTGTGAGATGAAACACAGAAGCATCTACAGACTTAAATTAGCATTGACAAACTACAAATGTATAACAAAATCTAGAACATCTGTGCTGTATGTGAAAACGTCATTATAAAGATTGTTGGACCAATTGGTGCATGTTGGAACATCTCATACCATAATTGAGGCCAATACAATAGGCATCTCAATTCATGTAAAATATACATTTACCATAAGCACACCTCAAAAAAATTCATTAAAAATAATGCTAATCCCTCATAACCAGTTGAGGAAGAGAGCCCCGATGTTGAGTGAATTTGTCTGCACAGCGTACCGATTTGAACGTTCTCCTATATCCTTAGCAAGTTCAAGTGATCAAAATCCTTCTTGAGAATTATTACCTAACAAGTGAATCGTACTGTCATTGATAAGAACATAATTCAACATTTAATATAGTTTACAATTTCACTATCCACCGTCAAGTCCACCAGTTAATTGTATGTGCTCGCACATGGATAGCAATATCTCATCCTGTGTTTTCTGAAATCTGTTTATCTGGACTCGTCCAGCGACTGCTGAGAAAGATCAGCTGACAACAGGGGAGAGTCTTTGTGACAGCATGGAGAGACATCTGGCAGGAGGGAATAGACCCCACCGGGTCAGTTGTGGGTTAGCTACCCACGTCTGTAGTCTCTCACACCAGGTAGGTTGTAGGAGACACCGCCTTTAGCTACGAAGAATTATACAAGGAGAACACCCCCAGAGTCTGCGAGAGCGGGTGTCGGAAGATGACTCATCGGCTTACGATATGGTAACGACTGGACCGGCAACAACTACGAGTGAAGACAGCACACCGCAAGAGAACACCACAGCAACCAGCGCAAGCCCTGCCATAGCAGAGGACCACGAGCAGATATGTAGCTGCGGATGGAGGAAGGGAACAGCTTTTCGGAGTCTGAGGATTCAACAGGGAAAGAAAAGGTGCTTGAGAGAAGAGAGACAAGAGCCTCGCATTGCCTACTTCCTGCGGAAGGGGTCAAATCAGTCGAATGTAGTTCACCAACTGGACGAAAACCATAGCTTGGAGAGCATCAGCACCTCTGTCAAGCACAGAACTAGCGATGGAACAAACTCTCAGCGGTGGAACCCAACCAAACTCCCCGACCTGTAGTCGAGCGGAGACTCCCAGGCTACAAACTGCGTGTGACGTGGCCCAGTGCTGTGGAAAAAAAACTGTGGGAAATGGTGAATAATGATCTGACCCTGTCCCTCGAACAACTTTGAGGCACAGTGGAGAAGAAGCTGGAGAAAATGGGAAACATCATCTATCAATACGGAGCAGAACCATTTGGAGTACTAGAGTTGAAAGTTGCCAAACAGCCTCCTACCTCACCAGTCTCCAGGAACCAACAGGAAATCAAGCGCCTTGTTCAAGAATGGAGACAACTCAGGAGACATTGGAAGAAGGCCTCGGAAGTGGAAAAGGAGGGCATAAGCACCCTCCAAAACACGTCTGGCATCCCTACGCAGAGCAGAGAATTCATGGAAATTAAGGAGGAATAAAGAACAGACAAGAACATGGTTCTACAAAGATTCCTTCAAGTTCCTAAAGACTCTCTTCACCAAGGAGAAAAGTGGAGTTCTAAAAGCAACAAAGAAAGAACTGGAGGAGTACTTGAGATCAACAGTGTCCTCAAGTGTGAGTTCAACACGACTGCAGATGACCCTGAACGAATCCAAATATCCGGTGATTAGGGAAAATGCACCAACCTTGGTTACTGGGCGCAAGTGGAGACCAGCAAGAGCAGCGGAGGAGGCAACAGAAGCTCTCAAACATGCTGACATCGTGGGGAATGTTCAACAAGGAAGAGGAGGCTTGGGGCTAAAAACAATTAGCCGTCCAGCATGGAGAAATGTCATCGCTCCAACACGGAGGAAGATGGTGGTGGAGGAAGCGGCGTCAGGCGTCGCTCTTAGAAAACAGGGTCTGTGGACAGGGTGGGAGAGTGTTGAAAGGAGGAGATTGAGCTGGAGAGATGTATGGGCCATGGAAGTGAGGAGCTTGAGCTTCGCCATCATAGCCACCTATGTTGTCCTTCCAACACCAACTAATCTCCACCAGTGGTTTGGCAAAGATCCTGGGTGCGTCCTGTGTGCCAAGCCAGCCTTCCTCAGGCAAATACTCACCGGGTGTAAAAATAGTCTCACCCAGGGACGGTATACTTGGTGTCACAACTTGAAGAGCCTTGCTTCCACACTGGAGGGAAAACGATCCAGCATCAACGCCCTACCACTGCCAACATCTAACACTTCATGGGCAACTGCCTTTGTCCGTGAAAGGGCCACAGCTGCCAGGAGCAACTCTAGTCCATCAGAGAAAAGCCAACTGTACCTAGCACGTGATTGGAAGATGCTGGCAGATATTAGCAAACTGGTGTTCCCCTCAGAGATCGCCACCACCACCTTGAGGCCTGACTTGGTGTTCTGGTCCCCTTCCTTAAAGAAGGTATACATTGTCGAACTTACTGTACCCTGAGAGGACTCCATGGAGGTGGAATATGAGCAGAAATACCTGCAATATTCTGAGCAAGCTGCTAAAGCTCGAAATCGCGACTGGAACGCAGAAGTCTGCCCAGTGGAAGTCGGGTTTGTGGGAACATCTACCACAAGACTACTGAGGGACTTGGGAGTTAGGGGCCAGAACCAGCGTACAGCCATCAAAGCTGTATCAGAGGCATCAGAAAGAAGCTGCCAGTGGCTCTGGCTAAAGAGGAACGACCTCAGTTGGGCCCCCAAATAGCTTGATAGGAGGTATTCAGTCAGCCGAGGCCTGACTCAGGGAACAGGACGCCTCTGCCAAGCATAGTCCACTGAAATGTCCGCCACTTAACAGCAAGGTGACTCTCATGGCTAATTGGGGTTTGGGATGCAAGGTCAGGGCTGATAATCCTGCGGCTGGCCGCCTCTGGGGAGGGTTTATAGTGTAAAAGGCAGAAAAATCCCGTGACCCAGAGGAACACTACTGATGATGCATCTCGTAAATTTATTTTCTCAAGCCTACCATCTACTATTCACTGTCAAGTCTACCAGTTAATTGTATATGCTCGCACATGGATAGCAACATCTCATCCTGTGTTTTCTGGAATCAAATGTTTTTATACTCATAACTTACTGAAACGCTACCGTCATGTCACTCTCCATTTTATCATACAGTATTTGCAATGGTATAAAATGCCAAATATTGAAGCCATAATTTATTTACAATTGTTATTATTATTAATATAGAGTAATGATAATGTTGCACAATTAACTCTATATAGAATTCCTTTCATCCGACAAATTTAATTTCTATAGGCTGGCAATTCTGATTTCATTTTCATCAGTGGATATAAAACTCTTCACTACCAGGACATTTTTTAGATAATCCATCACTCCATTTCTTTTTCCATTTACGCCATGGTAAAATAATTTGAACCCTGCCCCTAAATGTCTAGCCTTACTGCTTTCCCAACTGCTCTCCTATACATGCAGTGTATGTATCATTCTCCTAATCATCATGCCAACCAACTCCCTAGCTTTTTCTGTCGTAGTCCCAACATTGAAAGGTCCCTCTTTCAATTTCAGAGAATGCTTTGTGCTTTCCTATTCTCTCTGCTCTAAACCCGTGTTCTAACAATTTTTCTTTTTCTTCGACCCACAGTAGATTTATTTTCAACGACACCCTGTAGGTTAACAGTACAATTGGAAAACATGCATTACTTGTAGTGTATGTAGGGGTAATTTTTTTATTTTATTTCTATTTTCATTGTTTTTTTCCCCATTCAGCAATCATTCAAATTCCTTCAATTGTCCTGGAATATCTATACACACGTGTCCATGTGCGTGTTTGTTACCAAGTTCAGTAGCAATAAAAATGATTCAAAATGTATCCCATGAATTATCTTGGCCTTCTTCCAACTTTGTTTTTATTCTTGGAATTAAACACCATTTGAGCTGGAGGAAACACTCCGTTGGGCCAATAAGAACTGCATTCCTATCGTCTCCTTTGTAAATAACTGATGAGAGTTGTGGGAGACCACATGTTTTTACTAGCCTACAAACAGGGAGCAAACCACAAGTGGGAGGAGTAAATTATTAACCTAAAAGAGTTGTTGTAATTGTTCTTAATGAGTACAGCTGCTGTTGTCCACAGGAGTCCGGTCAGGTGATTATTGAACAAAAGAGCCACTTACCTGTATTGTAACCATTGAATCTCGTACAGCGGAAAGTCCTTTATCTAATCGATTATCTTATAAAATGGTCATATCTTGCTGTGTAGTCGGTTGTACAGGCAGACAAAGGAGTAAACCAAATGTTGCTTTTTATTGCGTACCTACTAATGAAGACAAAAGACGTCGATTAATAGCAGCAATCAACAGAAAGGAGTGGCAGCCCACAAAGTATTCCCGGATTTGCAGCGATAATTTTTTGCGAAGTTAGTAGATAAATGTTGTAATTAGTATTAGTACTAGATTGTAACAGAGGTGTCGAATTGCGTGTTTCAAATCACATTAACGAGCCAGATAGTTAACATTCCAACTGCACGAACACGCAGCTTAGTTTTAAAATGAGCATTCTTCAAAACTATTAAGTGCATTTGACTGTTTAATAATGGGGGATTTCGTCTTTGTGCTTGGAGTTTTTCACTCTGAAGCCGGAGTCATATTCGGCATAGCTTGCCACTACAATTTTTTCATTTGTTTTATGCTAGAAAACATAGTAACATAACATCATCACAGCGTTTCAATATAGAACGGACTATGGAAAAATAAGTCAGTTAACGTGATAAACAAGTTTTACCTTTGCATTACGAGGTATATTGCCCCCCGGTGTGAGCGTGGCATCTCGTCCCAGAGACTCAGCCAGCGACAAGCTTTTCAATCAGCCCCGGTGTAAGGAGAAGAGACGGCATTGACGACATAATGATATATGTCGTGCGCTGTGAATTCCGGCAAAGTCAGCAATTTGGTTAACTTGATAAAAACAGCAGGCAACAGAAGGTAAGGGGCTGTTTTCAAACTAGCGATTTCCAACTTAAGTAAATATCACACATAGGGCAATCACGTGATCACGTGACGTCGGTACAAATGGTCAATAGGGAGGTTGTTCCATCACTTCAAAGTCCTTCTTGGCCAGGAACTGTTGGATGCTCAAGGCATTGGTCCTTACTCACTAACAGTGCATACGTACAGATTTGTATTTAAATTGTATGCACGCCCGTTTGATGCACAGACCTCTAATTCTTCGAAATGTTCGTATTTGCTTACGTTGTTTTTCTGCAGACACTGCAAACAACTTTAGAGCCTCCTTGAATGCACACGCACAATTAATGAAAACATCACACCTCTTTTACCTAAGATTCACAATGTATTGAAACTACAGTCATTTGTAAAAACAATAATAATATTTTCCATGATAATAATTTAAATTGGGAATTTACTAGGGCTGGGAAATAATTCGAGTTTGATTCACAAGAGTTCAGGTCGATTAAATTTCAATTTTTCCTGACTTTCTATATTCGACTCACTTCATTCCGATATCGGTTATAATATGGAACATCTTTTCTTCTTAAATGTCAAGGACATGATAAAAACTCCACAAATATTAAATTCCAAAGTTATAATCACTTAAGTGTTACACAAACATTGAAATCACTGAATAATTCTAATTTTATAATTGTAAATGAGTGCAATAATATAAGTGCAATAAGTCAGGTCTTACATTAATGTAAGAAAATACTTTTCAATTCATGTAAACAGTAAATTTCAAGAAAACTAAGATAGAAAGTGGCCTTTAAAATTCAATTTTCTTAAGAATTTATGGGATAAAAAATACATTTTCATAATTGATTCATGGTATAATGTATCAATATTGGGCTTGAAAAGGAAAATCGATTCAATATTGATTATTCAAATTTTAAAAACCCAGCCCTAGAAGTTATCTAATCAGTTGACTAATGTCCTAAATAACCGTAAAAAGGACACTTCTCATACTACTTGCTGAAGCTTTGTAGGTGGATTTTTTTCCCTCCATTCTTTGTTTAGGCCAGTCTTGTACTCGCACTCTTTTACTACAAAGCCAAACTGTTGTAACGTGCAGAATGTGGCTTTGCATTGTCTTGCTGAAATAACCAGGAACTTCCCTGACATTGTTTGGATGGCAACACATGTTGCTCCAAAACCTGTAGCTAGCTTTCAGCATTAATGGTGCCTTTAACAAATGAGCTGCCCATGCCATCGGCACTAACACAACTCCATACCATCTCAGGTGTTGGCTTTTGAACTTTCCCTTGATAACAATCTGAATGGTCCTTTACCTCTTTGGCCCGTAGGGGGCCATGTCCGTGTTCCAAAAAACAGCTTGAAATGTGGACTCATCTGACCGCAGCACAATATTCTGCTTTGCTACAGTCCATCTCAGATGAGCTCGGGCCCAGAGAAGCCAGCAAAGATTCTGGGTCTTGTTGATATATATGGCTTTCGCTTTGCATTATCAAATTTGAATTTGTAACGACATACTGTCTTTACTGACAATGGGCTTCTCAAGTGTTCCTGAGCCCATGTAGCAATATCTATTTACACAATAATGATGGTTTTTATTGCAGTCTCACCTGAAGCATCGAAGGTCACGGGCATTCAATGTTGGTTTGCAGCCTTGCCGCTTATGTGCAGAGATTTTTGATGACATTACGGACCATAGATGATGAAATCTCAAAATCCCTTGCAATAGTAGATTGAGAAAGCGGGGAACACTTTACTGCATTTGCTGACACACTTCCCTTCAACTCTAGGTGACCAAGGTGGTCAAAACGTTTACCCGCAGCACCTATCATCCAGTACCAGTGACGGAGAGCTTGGTAGTGGAGTCGAGGCCTGCCACCAGGACACCCACACCAGTCTCCATCTTCACCAGTGCTCCATATGACACAGAGCCAGTAAATGCTGAAGCCTGTGTGATTTCTCTTGTGCATTTCCCTTTCCCTGCCTGCTTCACTTAACATATTTTGAGTTGAAACTAACAACAATTTGCTTTTTCGTAAAGCCCCGAATTCTATCACATAATGTCCATTTAAGCACCCAAAAAAAGTCAACACCGCAGAGGTTGTGAAATAGTTTAAAGTGTTATAAAGTAGGCAGTTTGACGCCTGAAGCCTTTCCCTGTCTTTTTATCTGTTGGTTAACATTAATGGCATGTGTTCACTCTTCCACAGCACAGTTCAGATTTTCTTAGGCTAATACTCTACAATTATTTTTGTCATTCATATATGCACTTATCTAATTGCACTTCTATATCTCCATGAAAAATGTAAGAACTTGGATGATTTGTGAACTTTAATTGACTTTAAGTAGTTTTTGAGTCCTGTGAGTGTTGCAGCCTTCCAAATTAGAAATAGCTTTACTTTGCATTGTAACAGCTGCTGGGTTACCAAGGATCCTAATAAGAGGCATTTGTTGCCCTCTTTTCTACAACAAGCACAATACACATTATTCTTGTCAGGTATAAATATTTAAATAAAGGATATTCCCCATCAGGATGGAATAGCTGTAACATTCAGCTGCTTTGTAGCGTATACCAATAAACTCTAAATTAAGAGGATGAAAGTGCACTTTTCCTTTCAAGGTCACAAACTTAATTTGAAGCAAGCAAATAAGATCTTTATTTTGAAGTTTTCAAAACCAAGGCAGAATTGCACTAGAACCACATCTACACTAATAATTAACTTGGAATTAAGACTCACAATTGGGGTGCACATCTACATTGTTTTTTTTTCACAGCCCCATCTTTTTGTAGCATTTGAATTATTGCTTCATTTTATTGGATTGATTGCCTGTGGGCAAACCTTTTCAATTTGAACTGCTGATTTAAAAAATAAAGAAAGCATATTACAATTACCATTAAAGGGGAAGTCACCCCTTCCCCCCCTTTTTATTTATTGTTTATTTTTACAATATGTTGTATGTGCCTCCACAAGTTTAAATACGACATTCTGATTAATATTGTGTTTGTGGAATACGAGTTAAGCGGCAAAATCCAGCCAATTTAAACCATCTGAGGGGGCGGCCATTCTGACACTTGCTGTCATCTGAAAATGACATCATAGTTGCTCAGAGCTCAGGTAACAACCAATCACAGCTCTGCTTCAAAAAACAGGTGAGCCATGATTGGTCGATTAGTTTTCAGGCAAATGGCTGCCCCCTGAAATGCATAAAAACTGCTGGATTTTGACACTTATTTCATTTCACAAAAACAATTCTAATCAGAATGCCGTGTTTAGACTAGTTTGGTTGCGTAGAAAGAACATTTTAGAATATTTTTTGGGGAGGTTGACTTCCACTTTAATAGGGTCATGTTGGAAATGTAACCCATCAGAATTGAATGCGAGAATGAGTGGAACATTTTAGTCAAATGTTTTGTAAAGAAATTCCAACTAGTCAAGATGGAATGACTCAAAACGCTGTCAGTTACAAAACTAAATGCATCAGACTAACACCACTGCAGAGGACAGTTCATTTTAATCAACACAATTCATTTGGAGATTATATAGCTGCGAATGCAATGGGCAATTATTGATTTCAACATTTTTCCCTGGGCAGCAAATTTTTTATTTTTTATTTTTGCATCCTGAATAACACAGGTAATGAGGTTTGTCTTCAGTAAGACTCAAAGGAATAATAATTCTGTAGTTACGGGATGAAGTGAGTGTGAGAGATTGCTACATGAAGGCCTGCTTGTCACTACTACAGTTCTGAATAACGAAGTGTGGTTCGCCCTACTCCCTCAAGAGATGAAAAATTCAAGGTCTGGTGGTGCTGTAACAGTCAGATGTGTCTTTAACATCACATTTCAAGATAAGAGACAAACAATATGGTTACTATGGTAATATCAGCTATATTTGCAAGTCAAAACTGATTTTTACAGCATGGATAGTGGCTACTAATATATCTCCTTTATACTGTTATAATCTATACACAAGCATTGACATTTTTGCCTCTCTGCATGTTGTTCCAGGGATGTCTACCCTAAAAGCATTTGTATTAAGAGGGGAGCATGGTTGTCATTGTTTCTAATGCTGGAAAGTAGTGGCATCATATTACTTGGGTCGACAATGATTGTTGCTGTCCACTTGTATGACAGATGTGCCTAAATTCCTCTGCAGGTGACCAAAATGGTGAAGACGGTGACCACACGAACTGTGCGTCAGGTTCCTCTTGGCCCTGATGGCTTGCCCATGCCAGAGGGTTCATCCCCATTGGGAAGCTACACCGACTCCATTGACCGGCGCTACATCAAGAACGGCGGCGATCGCTTCATCACGCCTCAGGCTTCATCCACCTTGACACGCTCCTACAACAACTCCTACAATGATTCCTATGGTGAGACACCAGACAGCCAATACATTCGCCACTATGGTCTGCACGATGGCTACACTGATTTGACGGACAACTACGGCAGCCTGTCAAGAGGCATCAACTTCCGTCCGCCTCGCTACCCCTACATGCCAAATAGCTACCGGCCGGAGAACAGCTATACACTGCCCATTCGTAAGGATGACTATGGCCATGTGGCCCAACCCCAGGTGCCTATGGGTAGCAGCACTGTTGACCTGAATCGCTCCCAGCCTGAGCGCTTTCAGGCCGAACCATATGGCCTGGAAGATGATCGCCGCAGCTTTTGCCCTGAGGATGAGGAGCCATATGAGCTGGAACCTGACTATTCTACCGCTAACCGACGCACACTAAAAGGAGCCAACCGGGGTCGCACCCACCGAGAACCACTTCGTGATGGGCCCAGAGTCAGGTGAGGAGAAATGCAGAAATATGGCTGTGATCTACATTTAAGCAGGAGTCTTATTCTTGATTTGTATGAATAGTAGCCTACTTTTGGTGCATAACTAATTTGTGGAGTACTGCATTTAAGTACAATATATGGACCATTCCTGGTATGGATAGACCCTGTTTATCGGCGCCGCTATTGGGCTTTTTGACAAATATCGGTATCGGCCTTTTTAAAAAATCTGACTGCTGATAAAAGGTAAACCTAAAACCATTTTAATCTCAGCGAATCATTTATTTAAATTTTTATAAGTTGACCCTGGGAACCTTCTGAGACATTTATTTTTGACATAAAAAAAAAAAAGAAATGTGAATGTTTAAGATTTTAGGTAGTTTTACATTTTTGAAAAAAATATTTACTTTAGAAAACTATAGAGAGCTATATGATATTGACTTGTTTAAGTTTCCTTTTAACTTTTTAAGACGTACTGATAACCTTGGGCGCTCCCTGGGCATTTTGTTACAAATTTAAGAGGATGTCTTTTGTCTAACATATAAAAAACAATAAACAACAATAACCCTTCTACATTTTGTTTGAAAAGTCTTAAAATTTGTTCAATAAACATGAATTTAAGACATTACGACAAAGTCAACATTGCCATTTGTATTTAATTTTTTTTTGACGCCAATAGTCTTTCCCCCTTTTTGCTGAAAATGAATATCGGCTCCAAATCGGTTATCGGCCTCCTTGACTACTAATAATTGACTACTAATAATCAACATCGGTATCAGCCCTGCAAAAACCGTATCGGTCTATCTCTAACTCTGGGCTCCACTGAAGTTACTCATTATCATTCAGGGATTGGGTAAGACAGCGTTCTTCCCCATCATTTTTAAATGTTTTTTTTTATCAAGGTATATTACACTACAGACAGGGGACATCTTTCTTTTCAAATGATTGCGCTTTATATATATATATATATAAATGAGACCAAGAAAAATAATTTCTAAACTTTTTCCACCATTAAAGGAATACAAGACTTATAAAAAACTAACCAGCTATTCTGTGAAATTGTTCATTTCAAATCTTCCCTGGAAAAAAAATTAAATTTATATTGAGCGATTATGACTTTATAGCACTTTCTATAAATATTTTTGCATTAAAGGGATAGTTTGGGTTTTTGGTCATGAATCTGTATGGCATCCTCACCTAAAGTGGTGTGCAATCAGCACTGACTTACCGCTGACAGCGTCCTGTGACCCGAGATCTGGTCCGGTTTTGGTCGAGACGAAAGTAGTTCGGCAAGTTGGCTGGGGTCAGAAATAAAGCGTTTTTCTTCTAAAAACAATTTGTGTTCAAAAGAGTGACACATTTGCATCACAAAATTTCACATACTCCATTACCCGATACTACTTATATTACCGATATTACTTTCGTATCACTGCACGGCGCACTGCATCCAGCTGACGGACGTGCACAAACCAAGTATATAACGTTACGATCGTATAAACTTCATAAGCTTGTATAACTAAGGTGTGTTCCTGTGTTTCACATTCTGTTTTGTCTTCTTGTGTCCGTTTGTGAACAAATCGCACGTCTCGCAGTGGAAAGAGACTCATCCATACATTGTTGGTAACGTGTGCTAATTCGGCTTGCGAGTAAATTTTCTTGTGTTCGGCATTGACTGTGGCCAACAGTAGCCGGTTGTGTGAAGACAAATTAAAAAATGAGATTACCAACCACATCTGCTGGCAGGATTCTTGTGACACGTCACACTATATTATATTGTTCTATATGTAAAAATGGTGCGGACGGGTGATTTCCTTGGCTGTACCAATAAAAAATTCCCATAATCTCCGCACACTTTTCACCGCTTTCTTCAAACAAGTGCACCCCATTTGTCAGTGACAGTCACCCGCTCTCTCAGGGCTATACAGCTGATCAAGTTTTACCACTTCTCTATCCCTCCTCGCTCTCTCTTTCTGTTTGTTCTAATTCCATCTGACGAATATCGGCATCAGTATATTTGGGTTCATAAAGATACCCCCTTGGCTCAGTGCTAAAGATATTCTCGTTGCAGTCATACATGTTATCGTGAGTTTTCAAAGTTATAAGTACAGTGAAACGCGCGTCAGCTGGATATGCAGTGCGCAGCGCAGCGATACGAACAGAAAAATAGTGCTCGGCGGTAATGGAGTCTGAGTTTTTTTTAATGTGCAGTTTTGTGATGCACATTTATCACTCTTTTGAACACAAATTGTGAAGAAAAACGCTTTATTTTCGTGACCCCAGCCAACTTGCCGGATTACTTTCGTCTCGACCAAAACCAGACCGGGTCTCGGGTCACAGGATGCCGTCAGCGGTAAGTCAGTACTGATTGCACATCACTTTAGGCGAGGATGCCATACAGATTCATGTCCAAAAAGCCCAACTATCCCTTTAAGTACAGTATAGGCCGTTTTGGACAGTCACGTGATCATTGTGACGTGTCGCGTGCGTAAAACACACATATATGACATGACCACTAATGACGACTAAGACACTCACCAGGAATTATTGCGTCCCACGGCGGACATCAAAAGTTGAATTACGCCCTATAGCAAAGAAGCGCTTCTTCAAAAGCAGTACAGCCACAGAAGACTCGCCAAAGATTTGTGTCCACAGCTGAAAGGGGGAATGAAAGTGACCAATAACAACTAATTCAGCCGGCCGGCTCATAGCAAGTCGGAGTTGGGGACCGTCTACAAGTTGCGTGTTACAGAGGCTCAAATTACCAGTCAAGTCACCATTGATATTGTTCACACTGTTGTGTGCGGTCCTTAACTGGACGGAAAACAACCGTGTGACTTTTACTTTACAGGCCATGTTGTGTGCTAAGCAAGCTTTTAGCCCATTTTAAGAGAGGCCACCCCCCACACGGAATGACATGAAATCTGACGTGCTGAGGAGTCTACTATGATCAGAATTGGCACAGTAATTGGTATAGAAGACGGTCTTTTTCTTGCCCTTTAAGTCAGCAAACTCCCATTTAAGTGAATGACTGCAGCTGTCATTTAGGCACGAGATACGTCACCACGGTCACGTGACCAGGAATAATGGCGTTCACCACGGTATGTTTTTATTTTGATACTTTTTGATTGGTTTAAAAGAAAATTCAGGGAATTAGATGCCAGAGATATTTGCACTTTTATTATTTATACAAAATGCCTTATCCAATACTGGAAAATGAATTATTAGTGGTGTGTTCTTTTAATGTGACCTATAACCTGTACAACTCAATTGAGAAAAAAATATTACAGAGAGGTTATGGAAAAACAAACAACTGAGATAATGTGGTTGCATAAGTGTTCAGTTTTGCAGTTCTAACAGCTTCCACTCGTCTGGTAAGTTGTTGGAGTGTGTCTGTGGGAATTGTTTAATTCATCCAGAAGCACATTTGTGAGGTCAGACGTCACTTATGCTGGACCTGAGAGAAGGCCTGATGACTCACTGTGTTTGTTATAGTTGATCTTGAAGGTGTATGATGGGCTTATGGTCAGGGTTCTGTGAGGGCTGGCATGCTTTTATAGGCTTTGCTTTGTTCACTTCTGTACAGTCACCATGGAACAGATATTGGCCTTCTCTAACCTATTTCTTTAAACTTGGAAGCATACATTTGTCTGAAATGTAATGGTAAAATAAATAATGACGATTGAGAGGGAAAATAGTGCTCGGGTCCACTGCTCCCCAACCAACGGGCAGCAGACCTGCGCCGGTCTTTGCATGGGCCGTGAGAGCATCAACAGAATTTTTTTTCTTAATGGTCAGAGTGTGAAAGAAGTTCTATTTTGAAAATCTGGTGCACCCGCCACCTCTGTCACATGATACAATATGTTAAAAAAAT
Organism: Vanacampus margaritifer; assembly: GCF_051991255.1. NCBI lineage: Eukaryota > Metazoa > Chordata > Actinopteri > Syngnathiformes > Syngnathidae > Vanacampus > Vanacampus margaritifer. The sequence goes on from NC_135434.1 coordinate 21,703,955, forward strand.
AATGGTCAGAGTGTGAAAGAAGTTCTATTTTGAAAATCTGGTGCACCCGCCACCTCTGTCACATGATACAATATGTTAAAAAAAAGTGGGCCTACAAACTAGCAAAATAGGTAATGAAAAAACTTTGAGAGCTTCTTCAGAAAGAGTAAAAAGTCAAATGATGATACAAAAGAAGGAGAGACTATACTTCCAAGAAACCAGTAGCTCCGCGTAAGAGACAATATCAGCCATCCTACTGTAAATATCGGTGTACCACTGCAGGTGATTTTCATTCAACAAGCCTGCTCTGCATAATGTGTGCTGACAGGCTCGCAAATGAGGCAATGAAGCCCTGAAAAGCATCAATAAACCACTAAATACCTTGCTTCCATTTTCATTGTCCCGTCTTTGTGAAGCATGATTTTCTGCAATGATGGTGACTGAAACAAAATTATGGAGTAGCCTGGACAAAAATAACACACTTTATCCTAAATTAAGACCAGTTTGTTGAAGAGAAACAAGTACAGGACTAACGTAATGGTGAGTTGCATTTTTAATCGTTTGTTTCTGTGAACTTGAATTTTCACTTACACTAGCGAGCCTTATTTTTGAAATCCTCATGATAATGAATTTACACACACATAAATAAACCTAACAGATGAATGAATGCTGCAATTAATTCTGTTCTCGCAGAATTACTCACCGTTTCCTTTCCAATTTTGAATAGCGAGAGGTGCTTCGTGCATTTTTAACTGGTAAAGATGTTTGTGCTTTTTTTTTTTCCTCCTAAGATGAGAGTGAAGACGACATTTTTATCTGTTGTCGTGATTGGTCAAAACAAACCGGCACAAGATGCTGCATCGTTCAATCAGCTCAAAGTATTGTACAGCAAGTCCAGATTGATAATGTGAAGAACTCCCTTGAGTGAATCACAATTATCAATCTGGCTCGTGAGGTTATGAGTGTGACACAGTTGAGAAAAATAAGTGTTTTTGACATTATTTTTTGATTAATATTAAGATTATAACTACAACATTAAAGGGGACTTACAATATTATGGGAAATTAACTTTTTAATTGCGTGTAAACACATAGTTTAGTATCTGCCCATCCATCGAATATGAATGTGTAAGTGTAATTCAGCGGCTGCCACCACGAGTGAAAATACAGTGAACACATTTAACAAATCTTTGTGGCTATTCATTTTTGTCTTCACACTGGTTCATCTTGTCAAAACACCCTTGCAAGAAAGCTAAACTTGACATAGGCCCAGCATTACAGGGTAGCAGAGTGAGCAGTGGCTTTCCAGTGACTTGAAGTGGACGTTTAGTGTTCTGTAGTTATTTAGTATTTGTGTATGTGTGATTGTGAGTGTGGTTGTTCGTCTTTGTGTGCCCTGCGATTGGCTGGCAACCAGTTCAGGGTGTACCCCGCCTACTGCCCGAAGCCAGCTGGGATAGGCTCCAGCACCCCCGCGACCCTTGTGAGGAAAAGCGGCCAAGAAAATGGATGGCTGGATGGATGGACAAAAATAATAGCAGATTTTTATGGCACTTTTTATTCAAAGTAACAGTAATGCACTATGCTCTTCTCACAATTTAAAACAGCTTGCTGGTGTCTTAAAAGGGAAATACTACACTATACACAACTCAGTAGCAAATCACTCATTAGTAAACATCTGTGTAATGATATACAGGTCTTAACAAATACATTTCCTGTAATGGTTAATCCACCAGTATGTACGAGCTCATTATCAAAATGATATTTTTTATTCATTAATTCTCCTAACTGCTTTTAATTCTGAAATATAATTATTGTCATTGTATTTGCATTTCTAAATGTATTGACTACTTTTACATGAAGTCAATATTCGAGTTAAGGTCAAAATTCCGGTTTCTGAAACATTTGTGATAACCTGTTTACATGCTTAAGAGGAGAGAGTTACTCGTATACATGGTCATTGTGCTTAATTGGAATACCCCATTCGAAAGCGTGACACACACGGACAACGTCATTACGCATATAGATGTCATTTCTACTTTTAACTTTCTACATTTATAGACATTGTATTTATGTCACTCACCACGCTAAATCAAGTAGTTGGTTTCCTCCTCGTTCCAAAAATGTGGTTCATTGCTGCGTTGTCATGTTTGTTTACCTTTGCTTGAGTATTTCTGGTGGTTTGCACGCCAAAAGCACAGATTTATAAACATGTAAGTATATGTTTGTGTAGATACTCACTGTGGCATTTTCGCCGTAGAGTCACAAAATAACGTGAAAAATCAATGTATTCAAGTGAGGCGCGTTTAGCGAATGGGACGGCACCGCACATACAAGTCCTTCATTTACTCCAAAGACCAAGATTGCTTGCAGAGCATGCCCACGACACCAAACAATGTCCTGTTCAATCGAGCCTATTCCAAATATGTTAATATGAATTTCAGAAGATTCAGGGTTCTTATTTGGGCTTTTAAAAACCCAAATAAGAGCGTATAGTAGTCACCCGCTACTTTGCGGTTCACTTATCGCGGGTTTGTTTTTGGGTCCAAAATTCATACATTGCGGGGTTTATCTTGGGTTGTAACTCGCTATTTTGTGGGTTTTTCAGAGATTATTTTTGATTTTTAGGTTAAATCTTATGCTTGAATAATTTCTGTCTTCCCAGAAAAGCCCAGTGAGCTGCCTCAAATTTGGTTACATAAAGTCACATACAGTTTGATATTCCTAAACATTTCAATCTCACCCAAATTGAAATTATGCTGGATGGACCAATGGTCTAAGGAATTTGTTAAGATCATTACGTATAATAGTATGCATTTGTTGAATTAAAGAAACAAGAATAATTTTGCTATTCAGTACTAAACCTATTGAGGCTTTATCAAAGCCTTTGTTAACTTTAAAGTTTTTCTTTGACGTTATGATAGTGTAACCCTTGTCAAAAATGTTTCTTTTTGTTTGAATAATTTATTTAGTTGGAACCCCCCTCCTGCTCAAAGATTTCCATTTTAGCGTTACTTTTAAGCAAGGCATTAACAGCTTTCATAAAGGTATCAATCGTACTCTTTTGGTACAAGAAGAAGTCAGGTCAACTCTTTTTCATTTATCTCTGTTGAGATTTTATGCTGTTAACACACTTGACAATCTCCTAACCTACCGGTTATCTGGCTGTGACTAAATCCCACTGCAATTTTCCGCAGCCATCCTTTATGTATGAGTCTGTGTGTTTCCACTGCCACGGTTCTGCATATGTGTGTGTGTGTGTGTGTCCTCATGCCAGTGTGATTAATAGATGCTTTTGAACTGGGTCAGACTATTGGGACGTCTACAAGGCAGTCTCTAATGGCTCATTTCTCCTTGGGCAACCTGCACCTGACCACCTCGCACCTTGGAGTCAACACACATGCACATGCACACGCACACGCATTTCTTAATTGAGAGTTGGGTTTTCTTATTCTAATCAAATCGTGTCTGGAAGGGTTGGCCCGTGGAAGTGATCTGTCAGTAGCCAGCTTCTCCTCCTCCTCCTCCTCCTCCTCTTCTTCTTCCTTACCCCGTCACCACCACCTGCACCCCCACATCTCTTCCTACATCCTGCTAAAAGATTTCCTCAGAGAGCTGCATACTCTGTTTGATTCTTTGCTTCCTGTTTATCATGTTTGCGCTTTTCCTTAAGAATCCCCTAAATAATAGAATAACATTTTCTGTCTATTTGAAATAATGAAATCAGCCAGTGGTGGCTGTGAATAATATACTGCGGAGCCGTAAACATTCCAGGCTTGCCGTTTTGTTGTCATTTTTGTTATTGCTCAGCCAAGCATTTTGCATCATAAAACAACTGTCCATAATTCAAAGTATAGCTGTGTGGTTTGTTGGCAGCATTCACTCAAATGTTTGCTAACCCCAAAGAGATGAAAACAGTTTGACAATTTCTAATCCTTTCAAGTTCCTCTTCTTATAATACACATACCTGAGACATGGGTCATGGACTGCTTTTTATTTAAAGGACGGCAGAAATAATTGATAGGAGGTGGGTGGATGTGCGATTCATTTGAGATGAATATACTGTTTTTGATACTGAATTTGTTGACTCATCTCCTTTGTACTATCTACTACATTGTGTTCCAATTACATTAACAATTCCATCTATCAATAAAGGTTGTAAAGAAACTACATTATACCCCAGTGCAGTAAGTTTCCGTGTGATGTGATCTATACCGATCTGGTGTTTACATGTGTTACTACATTTAATCTGAAAATATGTTTTACAGATGTGTGAAATGCGTAAATCTATGTAAACAAAAGGTGATTCATCAAGATGGGGGTTTGTCGTCTATTTATGAGCACAATAATCATGATTATTTTTACACTTTTATAAAAGCAACAACTTAATTAAAAACAAGTTCCAAGTAGTTAATAAGAAGCTGTCACAGCCAAGCTCTGTTTGGAAGCCATACGGTATTTTCAAGTGCATAAACTTCGATGTCACTGGACATTAACATAAAGATAGACCATGCACAGATAGGACTCAGACTGGCAATTCTGATTGAACTATATATATGACTTATAATCAGATTTGAAAGGAGGAATATACCACACGTGGGAATATTACTGTAAATTCCTTTCAAATTTGGGCATTTGGTTTCATTTCAATGGATCATTCCTAGGGTTGTGTACCTTTTATATTTGAACCGGTACTGTTCCAATACTCTGTACCTGGGAATCCATACTGTTACTCAACGGTACCAATTGTCGGTCTCTCTTTTTTTATATATATATTTTTTTTATTTGTTAAATTGTATTCATTGATTAATTTGGGTGGTAGGCAATTTTCATCATTGTTTATTTAATAGTAATCTTATTGGAAATCAATTGAACAATTACCTTTCAATATGTAAAACTTGAAAATAAAAAATAAAATAAAATTTCATTCAAATCAGCCAGAAGAATAGTAAAAATAAATGTTTAATATTTTACAATTACTGAAGTATAATAAGTTAATATTACAAAAAAAGAAAGTGTGAATCTAACTTCTGTGCAATGAACTACAGTAAGTATATAAATTAATAATAATTGATGCAGTTGTGCAGTTGTTTGTTTCAAGGACGTAAGCCTGCCGTGCGATAAGCTCAAAGTTTGAACCCACGTTGGACTCAAATATTAAAAAATGACAGTTGGAAGAGGACATAGGAAAATAAATTGATTCAAATTAATCATTTGCATGTACCCGACATGGTCTGTAATGCTCGCTACATTTTTATCACAATCTTTTGCTATTTTAAATATGGTCACCAGTAGTATATACAAATTACAATGTCTATATACCTTAACGATGGTGAAGCCATTTACATTCCAGCATGATTCCATTCCGTGGCGGGAAGACCGCTGTCGACATCTCCCTCAGCCGTGCGCTGATTGTGCAGGGACATTGCCAGCTTCCGCCCGGCGCGGAGGCTTTCATACTTCATAAACTATACAGTATTTGTTTGGCTTGGCGGCGCAAAAGTCTCGCTCGTTTCCAAACCCGGAAATGTAGGTGTTCCTGCGCCTTTCGCGGGCGGGCCACGACCAGGTTGCGTGGACACTGAGGCGGTGGCGGCGGTGGTTGGTCTGTCCGCCGACCGCGCCCTCGGTCTCGTTCTTTGCATGTGAAATCCTGTGCGTTGGTGCACATTGCGTTGAAGTGCACCATGGAAAATCGTCAACTCTTCCACTCCCGCACAGTCACAGACGTGCTTCAGAACCAAAACATGGCACCGTTTGAGTTTACGTGAATCGGTGCTCGGAAGTATCGACCCAATTCGGTCCATACCACAAAAAGTACCGTCTTCGGTACCCATCATTATACCCATCAGTCATTCCATGCCTAAACACCCCCCAAGAAAAATAAATCTGAATATTTTAACCAAACAGATTTTGAGTTTAATGAAACTTGGTGTACTTGTTGATAGTGATGGCTCAAAACAAAATCTCAAATTTTAGGTCATTTGGAGCCAGGGTTTGGCTCAATTTGAATATTTCCGGCAAAAAAGGAGACATGGCCACCTTTGAATCTTATATCTCATGAATGACTGGGTCAATCTTCACAAAGCAGTTATTGTTGGAAAGGCAATTCAACAAGTATTACAAATCTGCAAACCTTTAGAAGATTGGTGTGTATTTTAGTAACATTTTGCCTGACCTTTTGGCCTATAATTTGGCGTTGAAATTGACCTTAATTGTGGATCATGTGACCTGAACAACATTTTTCATGAAATGTAATCTCACGTTCTCTAAAACAGTGGTTCTCAACCCTGGTTGTTGGGGAACCTTATCCAGCCTGTTTTAATGCTACAGAAACCGGAATTTTGACCTTAACCCGAATATTGACTGCGTGTAAACATAGTCAGTGGTCTAAACAGAAAGGAGAAATATATACAAAAATGTATGTATGTTATTTCACTTAATTCCTATATGGATAATAATTTGGAACACAGTGAATATCTATTTATCATAAGTTCACTGCCCCTTGAAAAAAAATCACTAATGCATTCTTAGACAAGCACCGACACAAATAACCTATTTAGAAGCCTTATCGAGATGAAGTGAATGAACTACTGTAATCATACTGAAGGCCCAGAGCCCTTTCACGTCCTGCTGAATACACCCCTCCGTGTACACACAATGGCGCCAATTTAAATGCAAATCCTGACATTCCCATCACTCAGCCACATGACGTCTGTTTTACCAAAAGCTTGGTCACGTCGGCCAAGATCTTAGCAAACTGAGAGCTGCGCAACATCTCGTCTGTGTTGAAAATATGGGGTAACATGGTTCATTACTGTGGAAAAAGATATTCTGTGTACAAAAGATTTAAGTGAATAATGTTTCAATAGTGGGGATCCTGAGATTGTTTTGTGTATTATTTTCCTTCAGTAACAACACAGTACTGTAATAAAAAACTGGATGGTGACCTCAGAGTGTGTATCCTAAGGAAGCACTTAGTGGCAACACATTTGGAAAATATTTTCCATGTAGCCAAACCTCAGAGTTGTGATTTGTTAAAAGATGCATTGCAATCATTTGAATGAAGCCTTACTGGTCCCTCCTATTTTGTGTTTCTCGGTTCTCACGTGTTTGTGCTCTAGGACCTTTTTTTCTTATGGTTTCTTTGAAACGTTTTAAAATTCTTGATGTGAACTTAAAATGTGCTGCATTTAAAGTTGCATGTGAAACCCAAAGTTGTCAAGCAATTTCCTATTCTTCACTCTTAACGCATATTTTGGTTTCTGTTGCATGCAAATTTGTACTGCCATAGTTCCTCGCTCATTATCTAGTAATTCCCTTTTCCATCGAGCTGAATTGGTGATATATAATCTTGTTTCATTGCTCAAGCAATTTGCCTTGTATCAATTCCCCCAGCAGTAAAATCTGACTCTAACCATAAAAGCTGGTATTTTACTGCGGGGCTTCTGAAAGCAAAATATCATCAGAGGAATACAGAAAATTTCCAGCAAGATGGCACATGGAGCTCTTACCTTCTTTTCCCTGCACACATGAAAATGCATAATTAACATAAAATTATTCAAGCTTGATCTCTCCCTGGAATTATGTGCCAAACACCACCGTTGGCCACCATATTGTCGCACAACCAAACTTCAATTCATCAAAGATCTATGATGCCGAAATTGCCATACGGATTCTGTAACGAGATAAACAAATCTCATACAGTGGGATGATCAGGATCGGATAGTATAGGTGTACCAGCCTAATTTAAGTCCTTTCCCCATAACTTTCATTTGCCAAACACCCCTGTGTCATGCAATCATGATATGAATTAACTCGATTTCTGCATAAATTGGTTCATCTTAAGTTACAACATTAGAAACAAAAGTTTTCTCAAACTAAAAAAAATATTATTAATGGCACGCAAACAAAAGTATGTGAAACTTCGGATGTAATTAACAGTTGATCCTTCATTGGTGGGCCAGTTTAAATGAAGACCCCCACCTCATCACATTGACTCTAGTTTGGCGGATTTCTGACTTTGGTTAGAAATGGGGATCTGTGAATGTGTACATGTTGTGTTAAATAAAACCTTAAACGCACATTATAATTGTTTGTTTGGTCTTAATAGTCTGTTGGTCTGTTTTGGTGACCTAGATCAGGTCACAGTTTGTCACCAATCTTTGTAGAAATCCAGGTACTCTAAATCCAAAGGGTTACCATGCCTGTACTTGTCGCCTGTAGTTGTAATAATACTACTACAAATATTGATAGAAAGTAGACCGTATTTTTGTGTTTACTTTACTAGGGCACTACATTCACTTCAGCATACAATTTCCTTTTCTTTTTTTGTCCTTATTGGTAATGGGAGGGAGGAAGACATTGAATTTCAGCTTGTACTGTATGTGCTTTTAACTGAAGAGAAGCGCTTTGCAAATTTTGTCATGTGGGAAAAAATAATAATGATAATGTTTTCTTGAATTTTTTGTTCATTTGAAAGCCTGGTACCATGAAAGGTCCTGTGACTCAGACAGGAAAAAAAGCATGGGATGCCTGAAAGCACTGTTTTTGGCAGTACTGTACAGCATATCAACATTTTATAAAAAATTGTGACGGCCAATAACAGCTCAGGTTATTTTGGTGCTTCATAAGAGGGATTTTGATTATATTGAAATCTTAGAAAACGTTATTTGCTGTAGAACATTTTAGGGAGCTATTCATTTATTGAGGTATTGATTTAAGACATGTTGAACCTGGGAGTTCTTTATTTTTGTTTGAATAAAAAAAAAAAACTATCGTCCAACATAAAAAAGAAAAAGGAAAAAAAGAAGTTACACGTCTGAAAAGTGCCAATATTTTTTATATCTTCGCCTCTAAATATCAGTTATCAGCCTCCTTTAGCAAATAATAATTGTATTAGGCCTGAAAAACAGCATATCTCTACAAATGTAATTTTAGTTGTACCAGGCATTTAAAATGAACAGCTAATGGAAGAAACAAGGTTGGTCTTGTTTCTTAATTTTATAATTTTCCATGATTGTATGTGCAGACAGTGTTGCCTTGGTTTTCAATTCAAGATTTCTCTTAAATAAAAATGGTAAGAAAAGGAACTTTTCCTCCCACTTCTTAGCTAGTTAGGAACAGATTCAAACCTCATAAAGTCTCTCGATGCACCCCACTCCTTCCTAACACCCACATTGTTTCACCTCGCGTTCACCCCCTCATTAGTAATTGGCCTCAGTTTCTCTGTCTCTCTGACGAGCTAATTCTGCTCTCAGACAAATCGCAGTCCCCCTGCATTTGGCCCTTCCCTCCGTCTGATCTTTATTGTCCTCTCTCTGTGTATTTTCCAGAGGCTACCCAGATGAACCCATTGAAACAGAGTTGATTGATGAACGCCACCCGTACATCCATGGCATATATTGTGCGCCACTAGCGCAGCCAGAGCGAGGGAGCATGGCCAGTCTAGACCGCATGGGCGGTCGACGTTCGCCCTCAATTGACAGCATTCGTAAGGATCCACGTTGGCGTGACCCAGATCTACCAGAAGTCATTGCCATGTTGGGCCACCCCATTGACCCTGTCAAGTCCAATGCTGCTGCCTATTTGCAGCACCTGTGCTATGAAAACGATAAGATCAAAAAGGATGTGCGCCAGCTGAAGGGAATTCCTGTCCTGGTGGGGCTCCTGGACCACCCCAAGTCCGAGGTCCACCGCAAGGCTTGCGGCGCCTTGCGCAACATCTCCTATGGCAAGGACAATGACAATAAGGTGGCCATCAAAAATTGCGATGGCATTCCTGCCCTCGTCCGCCTCCTGAGGAAGACTAATGACATGGAGGTTCGAGAGCTCATCACTGGTAAGATGTCTAATTCTTAATTAAAAGTGCTAACATGTAACATTTTTTTTTTTTTTTTTTGTAATACATTTTGTTGTACAAACAAGCAAATCATGTCAACTTGAGTATTTGGTGAAATGTTAAATTAAGCTGTTTTAAGCGCATAAGCAGTGTGAACTCTTTGCTCTAAACAAGCTTCATGATTGGTTTTCATCATCCCCAAATTTGTTATTTAAATATGGCGTGTGACAGATTAAACCGGCACAGTCGTTCCTCATTCCTGATCGGTGGCAGAGGAAGTTTGTGAGCTACAGTTCATCATATTGAATTTATTTTACTCTAAAGACTTTTCTCTATTCTAAATTTAATTTACTTGTTAACAAGCTATATATTAGGTTCGTTAATGCTACCATTAAAATGTAAGGGCTACCATTAAAATGTAAGTGCTCTACACTGCATGTCTCAAATCTGTAAAATAAATATTCATACAGATAGCAAATGCATCAAATCAACACAACACACAATAAAGTAATTAACCATCGATCAACATCGTGGAGCTAATTATCAAGAGCATCACAATTGAAGTTACGACTAATTTCTCATGACGGACTTGGTGAGTTTTGGATCTTAAAGCACTTACAATAATTGACAATGTCTGACTGACCTTGTCAGCATGTCTGAGAATTAATTAAATTATGTTGTTGCCATTGCGTAAAGGCATTCATATTTTTAATTAGGACATACCCTTGGCTTTACTGTGCAGGTTTAAGTTTTTTTGTTTTGTTTTAATAAATATGTGTTCCGACGCTGAAGTAATTTCCTGCATGTGTGCACTGCTGTTTTCCTGTGTCAACCATAATCTTGCATTCTTGTTTTGTGATGCTTCTCCAGACTTTCACTGCAGCCTCTTTCAGTTGTTTTTTTCTTTTTGTTTTGGGTTGTTCCATTTAACAAATGTATGGACTTTAGGCTTAAATTCTGGACATTGACTTGGTCAGACTAATGACCTGATGAACTCCTTTGTTCTTTTATTGGTGTTATTTAGACATTATCTCCCTCAGTGAATAATAGTTGGAACGGTTGTGTTAAATTGGAAGAAAAATGTTTAGTGCTACCATCATCTTGATCAGCCATGTTAATGAGTCTATCAGAGATGCCCATGCAAGCCCAAATTTCACAGATGTTACTGTATTTTTGGGATCATGAGCAAACTCTCCAAACTTTTAAGGAAAGCCTGGTGGGCCGCCAGGCTAATAAAAGGCTGGGGGAAAACCTTGGTTGGTCACACCTATAATAAGTTTAAATGTAGTCATCAAAACCCCAAATTCTCAAACTACAAGTGAACATTCATTGCAGTTTGAATAATCCATGTAATAGGACACATCTGTCAGTCAAGTTTCCAATAATTTTGCTCACATGAAAGATTGTGAGGTTCACCCAAAAGGGTGATATTGGATCCAGTTGCAAATACCTGGAAAATGAAAGCTAAAATCTTGAGCTCTTGTCGCAAAGTCATCTTATGTTCAACGCAATTATGTTCACTGCAACAATAAGGGAATTCGCTAATTGGAATGATACTAATTGGAATTAGCATATGACGAGTCCCACAATCTTTTATGACTCATTCCAGGTTGAAAACTGGTTGTTTGTGTCTCTGTGCTAGTGACAGCTGTTGCCAGCAGCCTAAACACAAATCTTTCCACTTGTTCGGCAACAACAAATTCAATACAATGGACGCAACCACAGGCAGCATGGTGAGCACATCTGCCTCACAGTTCTGAGGTTGAGAGTCCGAATGTAGGATACTCTTCCTGAGTTTAAATGTTTCCCCGTGCTTGCTTGTCTTTTCTGCGGGAAGTCCACTTTTCTCTCATATTCCAAAGCAAGCAACATAGGTTCATTATAGACTCTAAATTGTGCTTAGCTGGGAGGATAAGTGGTAAAAGATGCACGTATACCACCATTCTTTGTATGGTAAGGTATATTATGTTAATGGCTGAAGTCTTTCTCCATCAATGGTATTTAATTTGATTTCATTTGTACTACGGTACACTAGGAAGGTAGGCATTAATTTATTATAAAATATAACATATTACAGCTGCATTCAAGGCTTTATTAGCCAATTAGCTCGAGTTATTTGTATTTTTTGCAAATTAAAGAGTAACTATTTATTAGTTGCAACAAAGACATAAAATTGCAACAAAGACATAAATCTCGCAGATCATTGCAACTTGCTAATATAGCATTTTGATATTTGGGGTCAGCTTCATTAAACATAAAAATTAACAATAATTCAGTGGGTGAACACTGCACAGGAAAACAATAGATTACATGGAAAATAGTTCAAATTTCAAAACGGCTTCCTATTAAGAAAAAAAAAATGATATTATGTGTATGCCTGATGCATATGTGCTTGTGTGTGACTCTTTGTTTCACTTTTCATTGCTGAGAGGAGGCTATTTTTTTCAGTGCTTGAGAAACGTGACCCATTTAAAAATGTGATACCTTACCTTTTACACCATTAAATACAGTTGAACACACCAGTCCAAGAGAATGGTTGCACTAAAGGCTTTTTTCTTTTCTTGTTGTCTTCAATGGATGTTGATTGTGAAGATATGTGGAGCTCAAGCATCCATAAGAAAAGTCACTCTTATTTGCAACGTCCTATGATCTACAGTATTTTGGCATGGGTACTGCTCTCGAAAAACAGTTGCTGTCTCAAGTGTGCATGTGTGTGCGCGTTGACAGAGATGTCATGGTGAGCGATGACTTTGGCACAGCAGAAATGATTGTCTTTACAGCACTGCATCACATTTGCTAAAAATAACCATGCACCACAACACATAGTGAACGGATTGCAGGGGAACCTTTTTTGCTTTTCTACTCCTTTCACTATTATTCCCTTTCCAACCCTTGCAATCAATTTATTTTCTCCATTCATCTTCCATTGCAGGTTTTGCAGGTTCCCCTCTCCAGTGTGTTTGTCCCAGTGAAAAAGACTAGTCACAATGCAAGCTCAGCTTGCAGCCCCAGCCCATCTGGCCAGCGTTCGGCAGTTTTCTACAATTACATATAATTGAGGGGTTTTAAATATAGAATCCTTTTTTTAGTATTCGTTTCATAAGAATTGGCCGTAGAAGTGGTCTGTGACTGTAAAACCACAGAGTTGTTCTTTATCCTGCCCGAGAAAGTGATGATGTGGAAGTTTGGCTTTTTTCCACATTGGATGACCCATTCCTTAATTAGTTTTGTCCATCTCAGTTCTTCTAATTTTCACCTTCTTAGGCTTGTGGCGGTATGGCTCAGTGGTAGAGTGGCCGCCACCCATCTGTTTGGTTGTGGGTTCGATCCTCACTCCTAGTGACCATGTCGAAGTGTCTTTGAGCAAGACACTAAACCCCAACTTGCTCCCAGTGGACCTGGCAGTGCTTTGCATGGCAGCAGCTGACCACTGGTGTGTGAATGGGTGAATGTGAGGCATTGTAAAGTACTTTGGGCACCATGTGGTGTAGATAGTGGTATTCAATTCCACCAATGTGTCATATGAGCTATTCTTTCTTCTGGAGTCTTTCAGATTTAAGCAGGGTTGTAGGCATCTGCTGAATGTAACTAATAAAGTAACTTGTAATCTATCTTGGTTACTTTTGGAATAACGTAATCATTAAAGTAACTAAAATACTTTTAAAATCAAATAATCAGTAAGGTAACTGAGTCACTTTTTCATGGAAACCGTGGCAGCACTGCCCAAGACCCTAATGTATACATGTGCTATAGAAAATGGATAGATTGATGTCAACAGTATGAGCCCAACGACTTCAGGCATAATCCCAACAATATTACAAAATGACAGTATATTCATATAATCCCTTCTCGCCTTAATTTAACTGAACTCAGTTCAAATCAACTTGATTTTATCTTCTTTCTTTCTTTTTTTATCTGTTGGCTTCACAAAATGCAATGGGTGGGTGAGGGCTAAAGAGGGGTGGAAGTGGATGGTGGGTTGGGACGTACAAGGGCTACTGGAACCAACACCATCACTTTGGTTTTCTTTTTATTAAAATTTTAAAGTTTAAAGGCCATCCCAACTTTAACCTCTTACAAACATAATAAAAGTGGTTTTAATGAGAAGGGTTCTTCTTTCTTTAGTGGCACATAATGGTTGTCGTTAGCATAGTAGTCCATGAAATCCCGTGCTTTGTCAAGATGCTAATCAGGGGGTGGAAAATACAAGAAAAAGGCAGCAGCCCTAAAATTAAACCCTGTGGAACCCTATAAAACAGTAGAGCAGAATGGGACTCAGAACTACTAAAGCTTACACACATAGATCTGTCTGCCAGATAGGATCCAAATCACTATGACTAATGCCCACAAGGTGCTGTAACCGAGCCACTAAAATACTGTGGTCCACAGTGTCAAACGCCATATCATTGTCTGTCATTTGCCAGGACTGTCATTGAAAACTTGAAGTAAAGCTGATTGGGATTGGGATCCCGTGCAGCGGTTTAAACCAAACTGGAAGACTGGAAGACCTCCAGTCTCCAGAACAACATAAGCTAGGCCAGGGTAACAACACCAGAGGCCACACTGCTATTAATAAAGGGCAGAACCAGAGACACTATACTAGGTGAAACTTCCTTCAAAAAGTATGGAGGGACAGAGTCATAAGTAGAAGCTGATGCCTTGATCTGGCTGGCCAATTCTCAGACGATTTTTCCCCTGGAGAAACATGTCACCTCAGTACAGTTTAGAATCTACAGGAATAGGTGGCATTATAACATCCTTGTAATGATTACTATAAGTTCTCAATAATACAAAAAAGAGAGAACTGCTGTTTCTTTCACAATACTTAATAAATTTGAGATGAAAAGGCTCCAAGCCTAAAAAAGTGCCTTTACATTTAGCCTCTGTATCTTGTTTGTGGTGTTTGTTGTGACAGGCTCCTTTCCTCTTCTCCCACTGAGGTTGAGTCACGAAAGGAACGGGTGGGGGGAGAACATTAATAAGCAAGACAAACTTAATAGGAGAGCCAGAAGAGCATAATTTCTGTCTGTGCTCCACAGATAATGTAATTAGTCGGAACCTCAGCTTCAGTACCATTCCCTGGTCTATGCTAACCCCAGGCATCAAAGAGAGGGCAAATGTAAAGACGAAGAGAGTACACAGAGAAAGTCATCTTACAACCACTTAAGCTTTGCTTGTCTTGCTGTTTATAGTCACACACATGTTGGTTGGGTCTGAGCTTGAACTGTTCTCAATGTCCAAGCGATGTTGTCGAAGTGTGACAATCAAGACAGTGCCACAACATTATGCACCATTCAGTTTCTTCCCTTTTCATTCTCATCTTTATTCACTGCTTGTCTTCCTCAAGCCAAGTGGCTGCTCATATGTTTACTGCATGTTGAGTGGTGCTTGTCATAACTAAAACTGATGCCAGTGTCACAACTGTGCAAGTAATCAAGCCCAGCAGGCAGGCATGAATGTTAGTTTGTCATCTTATTGACGCTGCCTGGAAGAGCACATCATTCAAAAAGTGTGGAATGATGATGCTCACTCTTGAACACCCTTTTGTATTTTGTATATTGAATATATAATACATACTTACATAGTAGATTGATAGATAGATTTGAATACCAGCATGGACTTTAGATGATGAATTGAAGTGTGAGAGTTCATTGCTTCTTCTTGTTAGGATTTCTAGGATTGCCTGTAACCCATACGCACACACACACATCCATGCTACATGCACTATATATGTACTGTATGTGGTTGCATGTGTCTACATTGATTTATATTTATAGTCTGAGCTGCAATTTGTTGGACTAAGAACTTGTTTTAAGTGACTCCAGATACGATTGTCAGTTTAATGCTCTCTGAATGTTACAGCAGGAAGGAAGGAGTGTAATAAGTGATGACAGACACTCAAACAAACCTGAAGAATGAGCTAATAATAATATAAGTATCATCCCTTCCAAATATGGAACTCCATTTCTCATTGCTACCTACTGTATGCCAAGGGCATTGTGTTTTTGTTGTTACTTGATAACACAAGCACACAAAATGTGAAACTAATTCCTACAAAACTTAGTGGTGGGTAGGCACATCAGCCATTTGAGATCCCATTCAATTTTTTTTTTATTTTGAGGTCATATCCTTGTTTCGGATCGAGAACATGTTGGATACAGACCATTGATCTTCATTCATTTTTTCTTTCCACTCAGTTTTTGAGCTTTACTGTATTAGACCAAGATTACAGTATATAAAGAAAATGTGATTAGTCATCTTGACTCATTTATTCATTCACTCTTGATTACAGCATGCTGGTTAGGCGGCAAAGCCCACACAAGAAAATGATAGTATTATTGTAGAGCTATTGTGGAAACGAGGTAGCATCATAGCAGACTTATGAGCAACCCGCTCGTCTTCTGTACTTTTGTGCTGAATTAGATTTTCTGCCAAGATAAACATGCTTTTGAGTGTGATCATAAAGTTTTGCCTGCTAGACAGCTGTTGTTATAGTGAATCAACATCACTCCGTTCCTTGATACACCGCCCACCCCCCCCACCCTTTATATATTTTTTCTTTCACTTTCAATCTTTTTTTGGATCCTCTCTTCTCATTTTATTGCATGATTCATTTCATTTCATCCATTCATCCTTGTTCTTTATTGTTTTTCCCTCATCTTTATTATCTGTTTCTTCTCTTGCCTTCCCCCCATAGGGACACTTTGGAATCTGTCCTCCTATGAACCCTTGAAGATGGTCATCATAAACCATGGCCTCCAAACAATGACCAATGAGGTCATCATCCCGCACTCAGGGTGGGAGCATGAACCAAACGAGGACTCAAAGCCACGTGATGCGGAGTGGACTACCGTCTTCAAGAACACCTCTGGGTGCTTGAGGTAGGGTCAAAAATTTACTCAAGAATCGGACTAGCATTGGTTTACCGTTTTGTGTGTTTGCATTTCTGCTTTTTGGGACAAGTTACTATTAAAACCACTTTGGGCAGTAGATGATCTTATATTAAAGGACTTGGGTTTTAAAGGTTATAGTTGAAGTCTTGCTGCAGACAACAACTTGATAGAGTGATGCTAGTCTACTTTATGAATACTGTAGAGGTGCCTTCATGCAAGGCACAGCATTTCTGTATCTATTCTGAACCAATAAACTATGGCTATGCCTTAAGAACTGAACTACAGTAGCTTGGCAAATGTGCTCCTGTTGACATCAATCTCATATCAGATGTTAGCTTCTTGTCACATTAATAGCAATTGGCAAATGCTGAATTCTGCCCACTCCTGTCTTCGGGTCTGTGAAGAATTTTATTTGGCAGTCTGCAGAAGGATTACAGACTGACACTAGAAATTATTCCTGGCACCACCTACACCTTACACCTCAGATACATGTTATAAGGCAAAATGTCATATGTGACTGAAAACACAATAGGTTTTGTTATTTTCTTTTTTGCCCTACAAAATATTTTATGTTCACATTTACGTAATAAAAAAAAATACTGGGTGTCATCCACACACGTCATTATGCTGTTCAAACTTGTGGAAAGTATGTGAGTGAAGGTCCGTTAAAGTTTGAATGGAAGCAACAGGACCTAACGATGTTTCACCTTTAACTTATTCACTCCCAGCCATTTTCACTGAAGCAATCCTCTTCACTCCTGGCTGTTTTACTGGATTTTGTCAGATTTTCCAAGGTCCACAGAATATTGTGTTCTATTGCTATAAAAACATGGAACCTACCAAAAGAAAGATTAGAGTCTCTTCATTCTATCTGTTTCCGTTTTTGCAGCAATTAGCATTAGAATATATAGAAATATAGAAATGTGAGTAAATGAGCTTTTTTCAACATGGCCCTGGTTGATCTATTTTGCTCTGCTGCTGCTGACCGTTGTGTAATAACTACCGTTTCTTCAACCGTTTTTGCAGTTGAGCTGCATCAAAGCCTTGTATGCTCTAGCATAAAAAAAACATAAAAACGTATAAATACGTCTTTTGGACACTTAAAACATTTAAAATAGAACATATTATTACGTTTTTGGGAGCAAATAAGTTAATAAAAAAGGCTTCTTTAGGTTTGGCGTTCCATATCTACTGTAAATCTCTAGTAGATGTGTCTCCTGAGCAATAGACACTTGGGAGTGTTATTGTTTTCGCTCGATGTGACTGGTGAATGACACACTCCACACACAGAAATAGAAAAAAAAATTGAAATTATTGAGAAAAAACACATTAGAATTCACAGTTTGTAATGAGTTTTTGCAGTTGTCGTATGTTTATACAGATAGATTTATTATATCTGGTCTCAGGCGGAGAAGGAGGTCACACAGCTGACTTTCACACACCCAGCCAGAACACGTCTACCTGAGTGACCATAGGTGTTGATGTGAGGGTGATTATTTGTCTGTCTTCATGTTGTAACTTGTCATTTGCCCACAATCAGCTTGGATTGGCTCCATCCTTCCTGCGACCCTGAACTGCGAGCATAAAAAAAAATCGATGGACGGGTTGTATGTAGACTCAGTGACAATGTGAATGTGAGTGTTATGTCTCTATAGATGCCCTGTGATTCCGTTTGTGGTCTGCCTTTGGCCTTAAATCCACTTCCTGGAACCTTGAATAAGATAAGAGGTTGGATGAATAATAGATGAATGGGGAGCGTATTTACATTTTATGGCTTCATAAAATGTACAAAACAGCATTTGTTTGCAAGCAATTTTTGTTTTTCAATTTAAAAGTAAATTGAAATTTTCAAGTAATCATCTCAAAACCGTGTGTGTGTTTTTTTCGATTATCATGCTTCATTCCTGACTGCTTGCCAAGCTTGTCTAGACTGTAATCTGGAGCAGAACAACCCAACAGTCAATGCTTCAGCAGTTTACTGTTTTACAATGGCAACATACAGACAGACACAAAAGTACCTCACTGATATTAAGATTTTGCCTCTACTGAGTTTTTTCTCATCAAAGACACACTTGGGAAAGTGTGAAAACTCATGCAGTTTCCAGAAATATACTGATCATGCTCAGAAGAGCAGTGATAATGAATCAGGAGGGAATAAATTAAAGTTCACAGATGTAGTTAGAAAAAGTTACACAGAAGTCAATGCTGTTTTTCCTCCACTTAACATGAGTTCAGCTCTGCCTTTTTCCGCAAATGTCTATTTGTCAGCTTCTCTAGAAACACATGCTCTCATTACCCCTACCCATATGTTACTGCTGGCAGAAAACACACAGTCCTCCTGTCAATCTCACTTGCTATACACTTAATGCAAGCAGTGCTGCTGAGGAAATAACTCCATGGTAACTGTAACCATGCCTGCAGTTTCCTAGATGCAAGGTTTGTGCCTTGGGAAGAAATGCTGATGCCAGAGAGAATTTGTTTACTCACACCACCAGAGACGTCACTTAAACTTCAATGAGACTCAGCATAGTTCCATTTGTTTTCAGTTGTATCCTCCGTTAATGTCACGTATAACTGCGAAGGGGGAACCAACTCCATATATGTCTTCCACTCTTCTAGGTAGGCTGTCTACAAGATTTTGAAGTGAGTGTTTGGGAATTTTGCATCCATTTATCCAGATGTTGTGAGATCAGCGGTCACTGATGTGGGGTTACTACTCCAAACTGTTTGCATCCAAATTGGTCCATAACATTGTACATGATGTCTTGCTAAAATTAATATTTAAGATTGAGAAGGAATCAATGAGTTAAAGCCACCCCGTGGTAGATTAATTAAAAGGCATGTCTCAAGACTTTTACCCAATTACTATAGGATAAGATCTGTTTACCTTGAACCACTTTGCATGACTTGCACATGTACTTTTTTTTACGCATTGACTTACGTACTGATGTCAGAGATCGGCAAGGTGTCCATCCTCCTCAATCACCCTCCATTGGCGACTCCTCAGTTTATTCCCAGCTGCTTTTGTCCATAGCAGCTGATAGCCTCATAACTCTGAGGTACCTTCAAATTTGGATGGCTGGTCATTCGGTACACCTGCACAACCTAGTTTGATTCATTACAAGACATGTGTAAGACAAAGCATACTTACCAATGTATTATCTATTCTGATTGACAGAGGAGACGTACAGTATTTTAATTTGAATAATATATATGTATTATTCATAATTTGGCAGCAGAGTGACCTAGTAGTCGTCTTGACTGTATTCCTGTGTGAAGTATGCATGTTGCATGTGTTTGCATACATTTTTCCCCCCCTCGTATTCCGGCTTCTTCCCACATACCAAAAACACCCATGTTAGCAACCCATGTTAGCAACTCCCCTCCCATTTTAATGCACCCCACAACTAGGAGGGGTGGCTGAGTCGGGTGGGGAGCCATCGGTTGGGGCAGACCGCAAGATTACAGAATAAATACTGAGCTCTCGCAAAAAAAAAAGAAAAAGGACGTAAATGTGGGTGTGACTGGTTGTTTGCTTACAATATGGTATGTACCCTTTAGGGCCGCTCATAAATCTTTTTAAAATTGATTATTCTATCGATAATTCCATCGATTACTCGGTTAATCACTCCCATTCAATTGAATGGAGCAGCAAGGTGCGCACTGCACACATTTTATCCACTTGTACATGGGAAGTTATAATTATTGTTAAGTACTGTTGTAATATTTCTATGGTTTGACGACGCACGGCTGTATCTCGCTGTCTTGGCTGTGGTATCTGCGTTTGTGTGCGTGTTTCTCTCGCTCCCTCCGTCTATCCACCTTAAGGTAGAATGAATGCAGCAATTTGCACTTGCTGTTTTTCACAGTAACGCAACACCAAGCCAGTAACAAAAGAGCTTTCCATTTGCAGTGAACACTAAAAATGCTGATGCAAGCTCACAACCTGCTCTGAGTTGATGAAAATAATTAAGTCTATATCTTTTCATCTACAGCTGTGCTGCTGCAGCAGATGTCTCATTTGCACAGAATATCTGTCAGATCCTGCACAGCAGATACGTAAAATATAATGCTACACAACTGCTTTCAATGAAACCTACATTTAACAATAAGTTTATACAATGAGGAAATTCAAAGTCGCTCCTTAAAATAAATGGAATTAGCTGTTTTGCTTTAAAATAATCACTTTGTACATTACTGCCACTGAAATCAATAATTTGGGGTCTCCAACTGCTGGTGTAACCTCGTCAGAACCTACATATTACTCCTCCAGGTCACCTCTCCAGGGACAACAACTATCTGCTGTCTTAACTGACAGATGCACTATCCATAATCCTTCCAACAAAGACAACTGTCCCCCAAAAGACTCCTAAAAATGAAACAGCTGGCAGTAAAACTCAGTCCGTCTGCTCCCAAACACATGGCTGTCAAATAAATCCAAGGTGCGTGCTCCCTCGGATTCATTTACAAGGGTACTCGAGACCATTGTCTGACAGCTGAAGACTGATAGCAGCGCTTCATAGACAATTGAGGACATTGGCAGACATGATGTGGCTGTGATCTGAATTTCAGAAGTTTTCGATTGGGTAGATTTGGAATTTTGCACGGTGTGTGTGCTATATGCACAGAGCGGGTCTCTCTGTCATGAATAGTATGTTTATTTTGAACAAAACAAACATGAAGTGGTGTCGGGTGTGATGCACACTTCTGCTTATTGTTACAATACTCCCTGCAACTACCAGACTTAATGGGGTTTGTCTAATGGGATTATGCATCTTGGATGCTCTCATAAATGAAATCACGTGAGGAGCTGGGAGTTCAAGCTATCCTTTAACCTTTCGTTCTGCCTTTCCTTTTATAGGCAGTCAGGAAACAACATTTCAGGCTATGAGTATGGGTAGTATAAGAGTAGAAATTCTCTTTGTACTGCAAATTTCACATTGACTGATGTCAAAGACTTGCTTGAAATGCCTTGTACACGATATCAAGCACTGACATCTTTTCATTGTCATCAAGCCTAATAAACAATTCATCTCTGTGAAATAAAAAATTGTCTGATAATGCTTTGCTTTTTCTTAGTCGACGATCATCTTTTGGAAATAAATAAATCATACTCATCATCACAAAAATCAAACTTAAAAACAGCTGTATATTTTTCCCGCGTTGACACAGCAAGCATGAAAGGATACAGAGTGAGAGGCATGCAAACGGTTCTGCATCTCTTGAGCTGAAGGATGGAGATGATGCCTTGCTGAAAGGCGCCTTGACAGTAGCCAGCAAGCAGACTAGCATCTGAAATTTTACTTTTTTTTGTCAGCAGTGGGACTCAAACCCATGACCCTTCGGCTCCAAAGCTCAAGTCTTTACATATGATTACTGCAGTCCCATATTGCTGAGAATTGTTGTTTTGGAAAACATATGTCTTTGTTGGTATATCCTTAATTGAAGTGTATGTGTGTCTTCTTTAGAAACGTAAGCTCAGATGGTGCAGAGGCTCGGCGCAGACTGAGGGAGTGTGACGGATTAGTGGACGCCTTGCTGCATGCCCTCCAATCAGCTGTAGGGAAGAAGGATATGGATAATAAGGTTGGCTACCTGCATTCTACTCATTTACAATTGGCTTGATCTTGGCAGATGCTCTAACACTGACAATGTTCTATTTGCCGCCTCCCGTCTAGTCTGTGGAGAACTGTGTCTGTATTATGAGGAACCTGTCCTACCACGTCCACAAAGAGGTGCCGGGGGCCGAAAGGTTTCAGGACCCATCAGCACCACAGGCCCCTGGCTCTGCTGGGCTACAGAGGAAGAAGAAGGATGATGCTGGCTGCTTTGGAGGGAAGAAAGCCAAAGGTGAGGAAGAGGAAGCTTTTGAACCTCATGAATTAGTCTATATTACTGCTTTAACATTTGTTTCCCCAATCACATATCATTTTATCACATCACAACCTAACATGAACAACTTGTTTGGTAGATTATTTCTGTTTTGTAACTAATACCTGTTGGAAAGCCTGTTTGTGTTTATTAAAAGGAACACACATTTGTGGGATGAGAAGCAGTATATGTTGCACACATGCCTATTCTTAATTAGTTCTTTATGCTATTACTATTGACTCTTGTTTGGTGTTTTTTTGTGGATTAAATACATAAACTCTTGCCAGTAACAAGGAAGAAACAAAACATGTTGGCAATTGGACAATTTAGGGCCAAATCCACTAAAAGTTTGCATGGCTTTTACGCGGCACTCACCAGTACAAATGGAGCATACACAGTGTCTAATTCTCAAATCGTGTGCAGATGGTCAAATGCGCCTCAGTGCTCCGGTGGTATTTGCACATATTTGACGGAGAAATTGTCTCTATGCAAATGAGCCTCATTGATAAACGTGTAATTCACTAACACCAATGCTAATTGCTACACAAAGTTTGAGTGATGCAAATAACATCTATAGAAAGCTGTTGTAAACGCCTGTGGAAGCCTCAACGGCACGGGGAAACGCATTGCAAGAGCCATGTGAGGGAACGCTCCGACATGTACAGTATAAGACGTCATCCAAAATAGCCCGCCATCCCCCTTGTCTACCTACAGTATGCCCACAGTTTTATGACAGTCCCTCTTCGGCCAAGACTCTAAGCTCACATTCTGATAATGTATCTATAACAATAATAGTAAGAAAAATAACGTATTTTATCAGTCCATTTACCATTTTAGGCGCCTTTATTGGCACTCAAGGACACATTAAATAAAATAATAAAAAAGTGGAAATAAATACATAAATAAGGACAGCGCAAAATGACATTTTGTTGCGTAGGCAGTTTTAGGCAGGTGTCTTTTGAGCTGTGATTTGAATCGAGTGAAAGAGTCTCCTCCTGTCATTTTTCTGCCACAGTGTTCTTGGCATAAAGTCAGCATTTATACTTTGCCATGTGTGGCACTCAGGGAGAAAACAGGTGCAAACTGCGCTCAACTGTTTGTGGGCATGTTTGCGCTGCTATGTCATTAGTGCAAAATACTTTGCGAATAGGACGTTAAGACGTAGCAAATTGCAGGTGCAAATGAAGTGCAATAAATGGCGCTATCAGCTCATTCTTAATGGATTCGGCCCAATTTTGTTTTTTTTTAACAACCTGGATCCCCAGTAGCTTGTGGAGGAACCATCCGCAGCCACAACAGTCTGGCACCTCCTCCTGTGACCATGCTGTGTGGAATGGCATTCCACTACCCAACCAGAGTTTTTGCAAGTCAGCATCAAAAGTATGGCAAAGCTGATCCCACAAGTCTGCAGTTAAATTGAGGTTAGGACTATTGGCAGGCCACGCTTTTAAACACTGTTTTTCAGAGGCGAGTTGTTGAAGAATATTGACATTGCCTTAAATTACACACATGTTATCCAGTGATGGAGATGCTGCTTCATCTTGCTGATCAAAAGAGCTTACTGTCTTCAATTAGCATTACAATCTCCCTGTCTTCTCTGCACTTTGATCCTATGATCAGACTCATTGCTGAACATAACATTCCTCCACATGTTGATGTTCCAGGACAAGTGTTTCTGTAAGCCGTGTTGCAAGGTGAAAATGTGACACATTAAACATGGTGACTGTGATGCATATACTATGTTATGCTGCTCATCCCACAAATGTTCCTTACAAATAGGGCATCACGTAGAAGGGAAATTTCCAAATGTATTACATTTATTGGCAAGAAGCATTGTTACCACTGAAAAATAATCTACCAAAGATGATTCCCCCCACCCCCAATGATATTAAATAACTGCCTTCTTTCCAGTCTTCTTTTCTCCCTGTCCTTCCACTTGCCTCATAGACTAGACACTTGTTCCCACTTATCTATAAGAATGTGTCTTATTTCTTACAGTGTTTGTGTGTTTCTATCAAATTGACCATTTCAATTATAATAAATTCAAAATCAGTCCTTGTCAGCCTGCATTGTTGGCTCCTTGTCAGATATTACGTTCAGATGTGTTGTAAGCAACATCTCCATCTGTGCTCTCCTGAGCTCTTAGCAGCACAACACCGTTATCTCCCTGCTGTACAACAATAATGGCTGTCATTAATCAAATGGCCAATGAAGTGTGACTGCACGTCGGTGACCTCCGGTATCTAACGACTCTCCGGAGACATCTCTCTTTTTGTGGGTGTGAGAAACACAAACCATACATGTATATGGACTTCTGAAGAAAGCAATTATCCACATGAACACTTTGTTCTGTGGAAACGCACGTTAAATAATGAGTTGTGTGTAGCTGCTGCGGTCCCCCTCAAGGTGTTGTTTCTAAGAGGACCATTAAACATCACCATAAAGAAGCACAGAGCAATGCAGTTAAGTGACATTGTCGGCAAAATTGTTGGTAATTTGTTGCCTTAAGTAGGCTGCGTATTGCCTCATATTCGGTTTAATGTCTTATTCTGTATGAATTAAGATACACATTTATGATCAGAAACAGCAGAGGTGTTCTAGTTTTGATTGGTTAATGAGCAGCCTGAGACTTCGATCGCATCTGTTTTTTCTTTTGACGCAGTGAGTTTAATGGAGCATGTTTATAAATGCTGGCAGCTTGCACTGTTGTTTTTCATTCTGTCTCCTTTTTTTGTCTCAAATTTGATGCTAGAAATGAATTCAACAACAATTGTCCAAGATGGTTTTTTTGGGCAGTTTCAGTATCGCTTAATTAAAAAAAAGGTTTCCCCTCTTTTCTCTCTTAAAAGTACATTCTCTCTCTTTACTTCTGTACCCTCTTTTGTGAGCTCCTTTAATTGTCACTCATGGCTATTTTCAGAAAATGATCTCTGTTCTCCTTTTTACACAGCCCTTTGACATGTGAGCATGGCTTTTTCACCATGCCCCTTCTCTCTTTTCTGTGCTTTGTCTTTTTTTGGCTGCTGCTTCCGTGGCTAACTGTAGAGGAATGGTTTAATCAAGGTGAGTGCACCATGCAATCTTCTTCTCATTGTCGTTCTGGTCCAACCCATTTTCCCTTGTCTCATTCCCTAGAATATAGTTAGAAGAGATGTTGTGTGTGCTCGCAAAACCTGACATTGGTTATACTCATTTCACATGCATTGTTGTTTTTTTATTTAAATTTTTTTAGGTCACACCCATCTGACGCGGTCCGGTTATTTCGTTAACGAAAAAACTAAACAAAAATATTTTCAGATGAAAACGAGACTAGACTAAAAAGCCCTCATTAATAAGCATTAACTGGGACTAAATTAGTATGCAATTTCGTCGACTAGTGAAGACGAGACATGAAAAAAATGGACTAAAATCTATGGACAGACGACATGAAAATGATATGGTTTTGAAAAATCCTGTCTCTGCTAATCTGTGACTGTGACACTGTCATGTGATACCCCCTTTCAAATCTGTAGCTAAGAAGTGCAACATGCACAAACACATGGGACAGACAGGAGGTGGATCCGCGGTGAAAGGTAAAAAAAAAAGAAAAAAAAAAGAAGTAAATTATAGTTGTAACATAACATTAATCCAACGGCTATAATGTTCCAACAATAATGTTAATCCGACTGCTAACTAATGCTGGGGAATTTTACTAGCTCGTAGCTTGGAGCCGTAGTAGCCACTTGTTAATATACTGTAATTGTGTGTCAATTGTTTTTCATCAAAAAGATGAGAGAACATTTCATGGGAAATAATTTTTGATCCGAAATTTTCAACATTATCTGCTGACAAAAAAATATACAGGGGTAAAATGGTTGTCCTGCCTAAAAGTGCGTAGACTAAAACGTTGGCAGAATTTTTTGACTAAAACTAGATGAATAAAATTATGTTTTCTTGGACTACAATAAAGACTAAAATGCTAGATTTATAGTCGACTATAAGTTGACTTAAAAAAAACGGATGGGGTTGACCAAGTATGATAAAAAACTAACAAGCGTGAGTGAAGCGGAACTAAAACTGAGACTAAATTTAAAAATCTGTCTGTCTGATAAAATTAACACTAGTCTGGTTGATATATTTGGTAAAGGACTGGGAGGTTGTAGAGCTTCCCTCATCCAATGACTCAATCAGGTAAACTACAGAAAATGTTTAAAAATAAATCATCCTGAAAGCCGTTATAAAGTTGTTTTTTTCATTCATTCATTCATTTTACAGTTAGACCTGCTGTTGTAATATTCATATAACATATAACCCAGGTGGAACTTGAACCCAAAATTAACTGCCTTTGACGCTAATGTCTGGTCCATTAGGCTACTGGGTCTCGTATTCCAACAATGGAACCACTCAGAGTCCAGTGACAAATAATTATTTTCATGGATGAAAGGTCCATTTTTATTAACACAAATCCACAGGATCTGAATTTGAAGGATGGCCAAGAAATGAAGCGCTGCAGTGAGTTCTTACTTAATTATTTCTTTATATGTAGCCATTGTACCTTAAAACAAACAAACAAAAAAAGTCTTCAAAATCATTTGGATGGTACACTGATTTGGAAAAAAAGAGAAAAGCATTTCTGTTGTGCTCGGCCGAGCATCTGCGGATCACCTTTGATTAGTTCAGCCAGGGAAAATGTTGAGTTGATTTAACTTCTTCGTCAAACACTAAAATGATCTGACTTGCGTGAAAGTTTATTCGTTCACATAACATCTTATTTTTGTAATGATTGCACCAGCCTGTTTCGTTAAATCAACTGACCTATCTCTCTGCATGCCTGCATGTGTGTGGTCCGGTTGCCTGGCGGTGTGCAAAATGTAAAGACAGCGGAGTGGAAATGGAATTTTCCTTGAACAAGTATTTTTGTCCGACTGTCAAGGAACACTATCTAGCTAATAGTAATGAAACTTTTCCCAACAGTGGGGTGAGGCCCTTGGCAAATAAATGAATAATTATTTTTGAGTTTGAGAGTTTATTTCCTGAGCGGAAGCAGTGTGCGCCTGGAAATGGTGTCTCATTATGGGGTTTGTCATGTACAGTAGATCTTTATACTGTCTCTCGGGAATTATCATGAGCATGCAACATGACCATTAGTTGCCAGCTGTAATCACCACACCCTGTGCATTTCCTCACATCCTTACATTAGTGAAGGTTTTTCCCTCATAGGAAGTCCTCCTGTTGTTGTTTATATCATCATATCACCATAATGGTTGATAGTCAACGATAATTATAAGATAGCGTGAAACCTTCATGTTTGCGTCATGACATCATTTTATAGGCCACAGAACAGAATTCAAATGGAATATTACATGCTCAACAACAATACGATTCTGATGAAGACAAATAACAATATGGAAGACACATTCTTTTTGTTATAAAAAAAATAATTATATGGAATACCAGGCAGGCTAATTTAGACACACCTAACGAAGAGAGGTCCGTAAATGCATGTGGAAGAACTTGAAAGCACAAATCTCAACCCCAACACCTTTGGGATAAACTGTAACAGAAATAGTGAGCCACGCTCTACATCAAACTCTCACTCTCTTCTGGAGAAAATACAGAAAAATTCCCACAGATAAACTCCCATCATCTTGTTGATCTTGTCCAGTAAACTGGAAACTATCATAGCAGCAAATTGGGACCTCATTCAGGCAACAAATATTTTCCACTTTGTCTTACATCAGTTTTGTCTCACATCTACAGTGAGACTGTTTACTAAAATCATTGAATCATGATCATTATCGGATATCCGTAGTTACATAATCATTCATTTAAACAGAATAATTTGATAGAGTTTACAGTACTGCATAAGTAATGGTATTGTCTCTTAAGAAAAAAGTCTGACAAACAAGCTAAAATTATCTCCAATACTCAGATTTCTTTATGTATGTATACTTATATTGTGTAAGCACCATACTCTCCCACTAGTTCTTACTCCAAACACACATCCAGCGAGCACAGTTTTTAATGAGTTGAGGAACTAAGGTTATTTACATACCTATTCGCTCTATAGCTGAGGAGTTCTATGCTAAAATCCCGAGTCCCCAATTGACAACCTGTTTTCTTATATAAAATGTGTCTTCGCAAGATATTTTAAACATTAGAAGTTTTACTTTCCCAAATAAGACTACATTTCAGATGTTTTTCTTAGTCAATTACATTGTGCCTTGTGCTCTCTCCTCCATCCAGGTAGAAAAAATGGTGAGAATGACAAAAACTACGACACGTTGGATCTTCCCAAGCGTACTGAACCGACAAAAGGTAGGCACTTCACCATCAAGTGAAACATGCCGAAATTGAATTACAAGTTGTTAGCTCTGAAACAGATCACTAGTCACATCTGTGGGATACATTTTTTCGAGTCCAGTCAAGTGCAAACTCGCCAGCAGACGTAAATCTGCATTGTGATAGCAGCAATTGACTGTCACTGATGGTATAGTGATTCTTATTGGTGATTCTGAATATTGTGCAGCAATATTGTGTGGATTCAGTTCCCACTAAATGATGGTGTCAATGTGAGTGGGAATGGTTGCCTTTTCTTTTTTTTATGTGACCTGTGATTGATTAGTCACTAGGTCAGGAAATAGCTTGCCTTTTTTTTGCCTGAAGTCAGTTAGAATACGTTTGTACCTCTCTGCTGCCATAAACGGGATTAGCAGTTATAGAAAATGGATGGATGGGTATTTTTGTTCAAATGTTACAATACTAAGAGCACTACAAATAATACAAAATAAGCGTGTTGTCACATCTTGAACTCAAATACTTACCTGTAGTTTGTCTGGCGCGTTTAATACAATAATAATAATAATAATTGTTGCTTAATGTTTGTTTGTGTTTGGCCATTTCAATGTTTGAAAGCACTATATTTTGTTCACCCTGTTTTTAAAATTTGTTTCAGTATACGTACTTCAATGGCGGTTCAAATTGCTCTGCACATTATTTTAATAGTGATGGGAATTCCGGCTCTTTTTAGGGAACCGGTTCTTTTGGTTCGGTTCACTAAAAAGAGCCGTCTCTTTCGGCTCCCAAATGGCTCTTTAGATTTTTTGTCGCTTAAATAAATATATTACCAACAACAATTTAAAACAATGCGCAATATGAATTACTAAATTGCACTATATCAAATGTTTGTTGTATAAAATACACTTTTATTTATAAACTCGACTATAAACTCAAATAGAAAGTGCAAACAAACATTTAACTATTGACAAATTAACTTAAATAAGGTTTAACAATAACAATTTTCAAGTGAAACAACAGACAAACAGAATCGCACAGCAAAATATAAATAAATTAAAATGTGTAAAATAAAAATAAAAGAAAAAATCTGCATCCAGAAAACGGTGTTCTTCAGTCTAGATTTACATTCAGAAATGCCAAGTGCCTCAACTTTGAGGGGTTGATCCTATTTCTTCTCTCCGTTAATATATGTCCTGCTTTTGAGAAGATTCTTTCAGATGGGACTGAAGTGGCAACAATGCACACTAGAGCCTCCCCGATATGAAGTTTTAGTCTTGCAGACTTTACACTCTGCCTTAGTTTTGTCAGTTGTTGTATTGAAATGTGTCCATATATTGCTGCGTTTTCTCTTGTCACTCATTTTTTAAATGTTTTTTTTTACCTTTCCGTTTATACAAGCGCTCTCCTCCTCTCTCTCGTCTCCTCCCTCCCGTTCGCGTTCGAGTGTGTGTGACTGCTTGCAGCGTGCTGTCGTGTGCCCCTCTCCCCTTTTGCTGCTCAGCGCTGAGCGCAGACACAGAGACATCACACACACATACTCACCAATCAAATGCGGCTTTAGAGAGAGAAAAAAGAGAGAGCGAAAAAAAAAGCGGCTCCCAGTCAGGAGCCGGCTCCCGTCGTTCATGTCAAAGATCCGGCTCTCAGAGCCGGTTCGTTCGCGACCGACACATCATTATATTTTAAAGCACATTATCATACAGCCAACTCTGCTGTAAATAAAGAAAAAATTGTAATTAATGTGCCAAGTCTAAATGAGAATTGTGTTCTCATTTGTTTGAGTTAAATATGCTGCTATGGCATAGCAGCTATGCCATTGTACTTCTGATAAAACAAAATCCTCTGCTGTCATCTCATTTTTGGCTAGTGCGCTGTTTATTGGTTGGTGCAATCACGTGTTGCATAGTATGTATTGGGTTGGGTACAAATGTGACATTTGTCTAGTTATGTGTGAGTAACTTATTTGAACTTTTCACGATTTGTGGTCTGTACACACACGCAGCTCCATCACTGTCTTGTGGCAGACACGCGAGTAAATATCACTTCCTTCTAATAGTCCACATTAGCATGGAACACTTATACAAGCAGGTTGTAATGAACTATCGTCTACACTGATTTGCCCTTTTCAGATTGAGTCAAAGCCAGTCATTTGCAAGGTTGTAATAGAATAAAGTTGAAAAGTAGAGAATGCCAATAATATACAGCAGTCCTAAAATGTCATCCGCTGTGTACTTACAAAGAAATCTTATTCAGCATCAACAATATAAATAGAGAACATTAAGGAATATACAGTAGGACCATAAGTATATACAGTATAACAATAAGGAAAATACAGTAATTGCTGATGGCAGGTGAGTGTATTAATGTGACATTAGCCTCATCTAAACCAGTGGGGGTTTATAAATGTAAACATAGTCATATTGGTTATGTGTCGTTTGAAATGTGCATGTAAATAGAAAGTCAAAAGAAATTGGATATAGGGTTTCAATTGGAAATGGGCATTTGGCCTATTATGTCATCTAAGTAACACTTTGAAAGTGCGCTGATTTGCGACTGTAAAGGTTTATCTCTGTAAATGTGTATTTTTTTTTTATTGGTACTCACTATATATAGTCTCTGCCAGCCCCATGTCAGCTTGTCATGTAGGCAGAAAGACTGAGAGCAGCCCTTATTCAGTGCAGAGGTGTGAAGAGATCGGGCAGATTACGTGTCCTGATGTGATCTTATATAGTGAGTTGATACTGAGGTGCATCCTGGCAGTGCAAAATGTTTCTTTTTTTCTTTTGTGTGTGTGTGTGTGTGTGTGTGTGTGTGTGTGTGTGTGTGTGTGTGTGTGTGTGTGTGTGTGTGTGTGTGTGTGTGCGTGTGTGTGTGTGTGTGTGTGTGTGTGTGTGTGTGTGCATCAGATGGATATGGCATGCAAGACGAACAGACCTGATTGGGTACATGTACAGTAAATACAATTCCAGTTTGATATGGTAAAAGCATTGAAAGAGTTAAATGATTATTTATGCTTGCCATTGAGTTACATAGGGACATGAATACATACATTTGCTATAGAGAAAGCAGTTATTTACACTTAAGTGTTTTTGAACCTGTTCTATTCGATCATGCAGGTGGGTGGATATGTCTTTTATATACTGGAACAGTTTTCCTGTACAATGAGGTTGTTTGATATTCTTCCTCGTTAGTTGTAACTAATATAGAATATCAGAATAACAACCGTGTATGGCATAAATAAGAGTTGGATTCTATCTATATTGTGTGGTCTGGCGCTGGAAATTGATTCACTCATACATTGAAGTTGCCATTCAGTTGTTATAATCCACATAAATCTAGCTGTAAGTAATGCCTCTTTAGCAGAGATATTTAATATCTTGGTCTGTAATGGAAAGAACTTATTCTTAATGGTGCTCCATTATTCTTTTGGATCAGAACAAAGACAAAAGAACGAAGAGGCGATATGAGAAGCAATTCTGATGTGTGAAAATAAAAATCCTTTTGGAGCTTTGGTGAGTGCAGCAGCCCCTGAGATGATGAAACATTTTTCCTGCAGTTAATTGAAACCTCAGCTAAACCTTCACACAGGTTGGGAGGTTAGCAGAGGATGTAGCAGAGAGCTGAGGAGTGTGATGTGCTCTTCCTGCTATCTTGATTTGAATGGTAATGGTAAATGGACTGCTTTTTATATAGCGCCTTAACTACACTATATGGTGTCCAAAGCGCTTTACAATGCCTCACATTCAGCCACTCACACACTTATTAACACACCAGTGGTGGACTGCTGCTATGCAGGGCGCTGCCAGGTCCACTGGGAGCAAATCGGGGTTCAGTGTCTTGCTCAAGGACACTTCAACATGGTAGAAGGGGTGAGAATCAACCCCACAACCTCACAGATGGGAGACCACCACTCTTCCACTGAGCCATGACGCCACTGCACCTTGATTTGAAGAAGGTTTTATGCTTTAACCCCTGGGCGTTATTTTATTTTGAAATGGCTTGGTCAGAACCAACAAAAAGCAAAAAATAAACCCCAGGGGTTAAGCAAAGCTTTTAGGTCATCTCCAGAATTGTATTTAGGCAGAGACAAATAAATGTAGTATCAAAAATGAGAACAAATTGAAATAAAAGTACCAAAACTTTATTTCACCATCTTATCCATCCAACATATGTATGTCTGTTAACATCCACACATTATGCCAATGTCTGTCTGAGAGGGTAAAACAGTACAGAACTTTGGGCTCCTATTAATTGGCAATGGATGCAGACACAAATTAGACCACAAATCTTGAAAAGTCATTACTGTGTACACTACACCTCATAACAAACGCCAGCCTAAAGAGGCAAAGCCATCGTTGCAGACAGAGTATATATGACTAGAAGTAGATTTTCAAACGGCTGTTGTCATGGTCCTCTTACTGTCAAGTGTTTTGCTTTTATTTGTATTTTTGTGCGTTTTGTACTGTATATGTTTAGATGTTTTACCAAAAAAACAAGGGAGGCATTGTAAGCAAGCAACAATGGTGCTACTTGGTGGAAACTAGACTAAGTTTAGCTGTTTTTCCTTATAAAGAGGTTATATTATTATATATGTTATTATATTGAGTGAATATGGAATCCTTACCGTTCACACTGTCTCTCAAATGTTTATGTCTCGTCGCCATTTTGTGCCTCTCGGACTATGTGATCCTTTTAAAATAAGGATCAGCAGTCAGGATGGAGCATGTATGCTAGAACTGATGAGTTATTTTTCAAATTCCGTGCAGTCACCAAAGCAATTTGGAATTATATTAGAAATGCCTCAGCAAGTTGGCTTTCTTGCTTTTTCACTTGCCTCTTGGCCTGCACGTTCTCTATTGTTCTGCTCACAATCACCCATGGCATAATTGGCAGTTTTTTGTTGTTGTTTTTTGTCAATTGACAGCAGCTGTATAATATGTCTCACTGCTTTGTCTTCCAAGATTAGAGTGTTTAATTCGTGGAAAGGTCTTAGCATTGACAAACAGTTATGCATTGTATTGTATAACCCTCTTTGCTATCATCCCACAGGAGATCTCTATTTGCGGAATAATGAACACAGACTCCTGTGCTACCAGTGTTGACGAGCTCTCTGTTACACCGCTGCACTGAAAAGTGTGAGGCTGGATTGAATTAAGAAAAAGTGAGCCACACTCCGCTCCTGTCGCTGCGCATATTTTACTAAAAAGCTCACTGACAAGAATCAGATTCTTCGAAACAAAATCACCACTCCACCCACAAGACATGATGAACAGCCTGGTGCAGTGAGACCATTTGTTCAAGCAGATCCTTTTTTTCAAGATAAAGCCTCTTTGTGCCTTAAATGCCAAGTCTCCAGTGTGGTACCATTATAGCGCATGGGAGGGAAAAAATACAGCATCTACACTTCATGTCATTTAAAAACAGAATATTGTAAATGATAGATTGTGCACTCTAAATTCCAAGCAGCAGTTTCACATAGCTTCTCTGTTTTTGCGGGTAGAATTTAACACCAAGACAGAAAACGCTGACGTTGGGTCTTGCAGATGGATTGGTTGCTGCAGTAAACCTCTCGCTCTCTTGTTCAGACTAAACACCACTTATGTGCTAGAGATACCGCCCCAAATTCACCCCTTCTGCCTCACTTCCTTGCTGTCACATTTCATAGAAAGATGAGACCTAATTACTACGACTGCCGCATAAATGCTTCTTATTCCTACCTGGACATGTGGATAAAATAAAACGTGCATACAAGTTTAAAAAATAAAGCAAAATAGACACAAACAGATCGCGTCCACATACACCATGTACAGGAAAACTGCTCTTTTTTTGGGTGTGTGTCTGTTTGTTAGCTTGATGCATAGGGCAACTGTTCATTGACTGTCCCAATGGTTGCAAAATGTGTCTTTCACATTCTTCGCTCTATTTTCAGGAACGCCACCACAGAAAAAAAGCTGAATGGCTAGTACAATGTAGCTGATGTTCACATTCTCCTAACCCACGTTCCACGCAGGTTTCCGCTCTGGCAGTCAACAAAAATAGAGATTAAAAGACAAAAAAAAAAGAGAGGCATAATAAATTAGACCACCTTCTATGTTGTTGAAAATACAAAATGATTTCTATAATAATACTGTGCGACTGCACTAGACATTATTCATGGAATGAAGTCATTGCAGCTTCATATGTGTGATGACACATGCAGCATTCATCGACATATACTTAAGGTAATTACAGCACTTATTCCCAGGGCTGTGGTGATGCATAAACTTCATTTAGCACATCTCGGAAATCTGCTAAAACGACTTTAATACAGTGAAACAAAAAAAAAATACTGAACTGAACCAAACTGAACTACACTATTTGGTAGAATCTAGTCATTGAAGACAAGAATGATTGACAACTTTTTTTTTTTTTAAGGCAAGGCAAGACAGCTTTATTTAAATAGTGCATTTCGTTCACAAGCAAAGTCAAGATACACAAAGTATCTTATTAAAATTACTAAAACAATGTGCAGTGCAGGAAAAAGATTTGGGAAAAATAAAAATGATAGTTTTTAAAGTGGATTTAAGCGTGAAGTGTAGTGAGTGGGTAACATAACATAAGGTCTATAAACCATTTGGTCTTTAGATTTGATCCTTGTCCAGTAGGTACTTTTATGTTCAAACTTTCTATATTGGCTGCATGTCTAACATGTTATTGAACTGTGATGTAGTGCAACATGATCTTGGCAGTTGACCACCGAATGAGTGTATGTGTTGTGGTATTATATGAGAGCTCACGCAGCACACTGTCGTTGGGCTTAATCCATTGCTGTATTTAAACCAATGTCCACAGGCGGTCCAAATCTCGGGGTTGCGATATGCATAGCAGATTGAACAGGAAAAATAATCGCAGCACGCCTACTGAAGATGGTTTAGATCACTTTCAGTCAACATCCTAGCTCTGTCAAGTGTTATTGTGCGAACAGAGCAACCTTGCTGTCTGGCTAGACGTGTGTATACATAGAGAACAGCTGGGATTGTCATTCTCTACACAAGAGTTAATCCAAAGTATCCATCACACTTAAGCATGTGATGGGTTGATGGGGCTGGAACAAGCATTAAATGAGGGATGGGTGCTGACACCAATCCAGACGCAGCAAATCCCTTCACTGTCAGCCACCATCACAATCGGCATCGTGCATTCTGGATGCTAGGTCCGCTCCGAGGGCGAGGTTGCGGTGCACCAATCCAGTGGAGTCGAGGGGGATGGAAAATCATTGTACGCCTCAATCAGGATTCAGCATTTGCCCAAAATAATAATCAGATTTGTGCTGATTTTGTGACTCTAATAGGCATCAAAACTGTAAATTGGTATCTGAGCTTGCGTGTGCTTTTTGGAGACTTAAAAAAAACTCTAAATACAGAGATTACATTGAATCACATATACACTCAACAAAAATATAAACGCAACACTTTTTTTTATTTTGCTCCCATTTTTTTTAGATGAACTCAAAGATCTACAACTTCTTCCACATTCACAATATCAGTATTTCTCTCAAATATTGTTCACAAACCAGACTAAATCCTTGCTAGTGAGCACTTCTCCTTTGCCGAGGTAATCCATCCCTCCTCACAGGTGTGCCATACCAAGGTGCTGATTAGACACCATGATTAGTGCACAGGTGTGCCTTTGACATCTGACTGTGTTTATATTTTTGTTGAGTATACTGTATGTCAATTCTGCTTATTTATTCTAAGATTTATATAGAACTGTAAGAAAGGGGCAATATAACGGAAATATACCGGTAATTCTGATTGTATATACTGTATCTCTATGTACAGTACGTGTGCATGGATTTGTAAACATTTATTATTTTTGTGTTTTGCATGGAAGAAAGTCCACCCAAATGTGTCACATCATACCACATGAGCTTGTTTTTTTTGTTTGTTTTTCTTATTGGTCAGCGTAAAGTGCAAGATTGTGAAGATAAAGAATGTTGGACTATTGAGTGAAATAACCATCTATAATATTAATAATAATAATAATAATAATAATAATAATAATAATGTATTGGATTTATATAGCGCTTTTCTATCTAATCAGATACTCAAAGATGGGATAGAATGCTCCTTTAGACAAGAAAACAAGACATGCGTTTTATCAGATGTCTGAACAAAACATGACAGCTAATGAGCATTTATAATGACATGCTAACAGGATACATATTTACCAAAGATTAATTATGTATGCAGTGTGTTTAGCTGTTTCCATGCTTCCGTTAGTTTCTGTACATTACAATTTGCCAGTTGGAAGCTTTCAAGGTCTGGTTTGGAAGCACTCTAAGATTTTTTTCATACATATATATATCTGGGATTTTTGACATTTTAAAGACACAGTTGGTTTCAGTATCATATTATTCCAAGTGTCTCTATATAAATGTGTGTTGGAGTAATGTCTTTACAATCCCAATCTCGCATCAATTAGCATTTAGCCTTTGGCCCACATCTTCCTCAGTTATATACATCTTCAGTTCCCATTCCAGTCACTACCATATATATTTGACTTCCCTCGCCATACTACACACATTCCCTACCACTTGCTTGCTGTTGCTCAATATCCTTCAGAAAAGCAGCAATCCACAGGATTATCTCTGTTTAAACCCCGGAGGCTGGACATCCAACCTCAAAACCCAAACCAAAACTGCTGAACACTTCACCAAATGATAGCTTTGTGATTCCGGTTCCTTATCCCTTTTTGCATGTGTTGTGGCTATCACTGGAGTGATTTCCCACTGCAGCATTCCATGAAATTCATTGGGGAGAAGTTTTACA
This sequence comes from Vanacampus margaritifer, assembly GCF_051991255.1. NCBI lineage: Eukaryota > Metazoa > Chordata > Actinopteri > Syngnathiformes > Syngnathidae > Vanacampus > Vanacampus margaritifer. The sequence continues at coordinate 21,741,624 of NC_135434.1, forward strand.
CAGACTGCAAGAAATTTTGTGGGATTCCGTTTGCCTTTCAGATTCAAGTGGTTATTTACAAAAGAAAATGTTAGATGTCCTCTATAGCTTGTCTCTGTGGACCCATTTTCTAGATCTTTCTTTCAATATCTGTCTTCTTTGCTCACTTTTAGGAGGATTTTACCCATCTAACAGAATTATACATTTACTTCACATATTGTTCTTTAAAAGATGCCCATTTTGCTTATTTTTTAAGTATTTCAGTAGATGTTTGTTTTGAAGTAGAGACTAAATGGAGCACAGGTATTTCTAGGCTGATAATTGGAGTCCTTGGAGTAATATTTATCCTTGTTTCTGTGGATTTATGGTAAATAAAGGTAAGCTTTTACAACTTCATAGGGTCCAATCAGTGGACAGTCTTCAGCGCCAACAAGCGCAGCAGTACAGCCAAGGTCATCAATTAGAAAGCACTAATTACATTGACCAGAGCATTCTGTATTATGTGAGTTTACACTAAAATACAGGGTTTTTTAGGATGTTGTTTTTTGCTGACTCCGCTGTCAAGAATGACTAAATTAAAACATATGGCAACGGAGAGGACTTAGGAATGAAGTCAGTCTGCACATTATGTATAGTATACTAATCTTAACATATTTTCTACATCAATTATAGTGCAGTTTGGGTGCATATGCAGCAATTTGTTTTGGAATATATGGAATGAGACGTAAGGATTAATGTCAGAAGGAAGTGAAACCAAATGTTCCTGCCAATGTTTTTTTTTCACCTGCTGCCAATGTACAGTATTGTTACGATATGCAGTTGCAGTGTCTGCATACTGTAGAATTGGCAGAGGACCAGGGTATTCCACAGTTACCATTCAAATGGATAAGCTTTTAAACAATTAAATATTAGCTTCAATTGAAAGGGCATTCAGCTTCTGGATTTATTCCATTGTTTTTAATTTAATTATGTCTAATGAAACAATTAAATATGACAATGACACCTATGTTCTGTAGGCTAATGTGAAATTTTGTGATTGTCACTAGCTGCTATCCACTTCAAACCGTCATTTCAGCCTCAACACACACACACACACACACACACACACTTGGTAAAATAGCACTATCCAAATGTACCATTAGACCAATCCATTATTTAGACCCCTATGTTTCGTTCATTACCAAAAGCATACAAAAAAAAAATGTTGACTGATTTTCAACCAACCAAAAACACCTCCATTCAATATTTACCATGCAAACATAAGATGTAAATGTCACAACATTACCAGGATATCACTCTCAGTTCCCCCTGTGCGATGTCATATGTAAAATGCATCGAAAATGTTGGGTTTACTGCCTTTCAAGCACAATTTATGCCATTAGTATAAATAGCACAGTTTATAAATATATATTTATATCCTGAATCTTAGAGAAGTAAAACAGATCGGAAGGCCATCTAATTGTGATAACAAAAATAATCTCCTAAATAATGGCAACAATCACACACATTATTGCAATTCATTCACTTATAGACCTTTGGGACAGAAAATGTATCAATATGTATCAACATTTAGACTCGACTTGGATTTCAGGATAAAGTTGGGGCTTTCCTGTCAGTTTCAAGTCAATTTGCCAGCATGTTTTTGGCTGCCTCATCAATATGTCCTATGTGGTTCAAAAACCGTACAGTAGGATTTAATTTTGTGCTACGAAAGTTTCCTGTTGTACCATAATGGTCTTTCATAGCCTGGAAATGTTGGTATAATTGGCGATGGACACCTGATGTTGAAAGGCAGATATGGAGGAAGTACAAGCTAGGGGGTCTGAGTTGTCTATTTGTCTCTTTTGACACTCTATAATCTTCCCCAACTGTCTTGTCCCCTCAACCATCCGATCACACCAGGACATCTTTGTGACCCAAAGCTGATGGGCAGCTGTACAAGACGGGCTCACAGCCGCATTCTGCTTTCCTTTGTCAGCATCCAGAAAACTGCAGTATGGGTATGCTAATGTCCCATGCCCCGGGGCTGCCCGTAGAGATGCCAACCTACAGAACAGTCCAAATGGGTACCAGGGGATATAATGAAGCTTTGACTCCTGGCTGCTGTCCATATGAAGGGGGATTTAGGAGGGGTGCCTTTTAAGACAAACGGTGAATATATTTTCGAAAATACAAGCTTTTATCAGACTTTGCCTCAAGCTTCGGTTGGAGATACTTGGATGCTATAAATTCATTCAGCATACTTGAGTCGAAGAGTTTGTTTTCTATGAATCCTGCATTATAACCAGGGGCTTTACCACAATATGAATGGTAGCACAGACCGAGAAAGACAGTTTGTAATTCAAAAACATGTTTCTCTGACTCACATCTAGCTTTAAAATACATTTCAAATTCAGCTATCTATCAAGCTATCTATCTGTCAAGTCTATAAATCTATCAAGTCAAACTTGCCTGTATACTGTAAAAAGTAAATTGCTCTAAAGCCTATGATACAGTAGCAAAGCAAAAGATGAATCACATTGTAAGAGGGGTTCGGTGTAGTGGAAATAACTGTATTGTGATCAGCTCCATCATTGTGAATCTCCTCAAAACGATGTGGCTCAGATAAAAGGATGGCGTTTTTAAAACACTGAAGGTCTTGCCAATTTACTTTGTTTTGTTTCCAGAGTTCCATTGCTGATCATTTGGTATTTAATTAAACTAGGAGAACTCTGACCCTTATTAAACAAGCAGCTCACAGTTCTTGTAATGATACTGTAAATTGTTGCCTCTCTGTGCCTCTGCCTTTCAAGTGTCTTCATTAGTTTCCCATGTGGCTGCATACGTTTGTATAAAGACATGAAAGCAAGCTGGTGGGGTCAAATGTGCATGGCATGAGAGTGGAGAGTCAACAACTCAAAACTTCCTTATTGAAACAATGCATACAATACAAAAAAACAACAAATCTGTGGTCGGTCAGTGCTGTTCCCATTGGTCTTTAAGTATTTATTTTTGCTCTGTCTTCCTTCTGCACGACAGGGGGGTGGGGGGTGGGGATGACTAATGTCTGAGCTAACTTTAAGTCAATACTGCAAAGGTTTGGGCTGTTCCGAGATGGAAGAATTATTTATGTCCTGTTGTTTGTTTTCTGATGCTCTACCTCCACATCTCCCCTGGAAAAAAAAGAAAACAACAGAGGGATTGTTTTGAGGCTGAGGCTTGTACCTGTTTGATTGACGAGCATCTCTTTTTGACATGCAAGGGCCCTGGTGTTTGTGGCGCCATGTCTGTGTGTATTATTGAGATCCAGGTGTTTTGCAACTAATCCACCCTACAAGAATGCTGATGGCAGACTGTAGGTGGTGTTTGTGTGAAAGAAAAGTTGACTTTTGAGTGTCTTACTCCTGTATCAGATAATCCATTACATTTTACCAGCTTGCCTCACTGCTGCATCTTGCCCTTAATTGCAGTCGATACTAAAACGACATGAACCATTAGTGCTGTAACTTTGTTGTTGGCGTTTTCACAGTCGTTTTACACTCTCTGAAGGAGTCAGTCAATGTAAGGCTGTCAGGAACAAATCTTTTTTTAATTGATTGTCCTATCATTTATTAATATATAGACAGACATAAAAATCGCTCAGTTGCCTTTTTTTGGTGTAGGTTGGGGGGTTGTTTATGGACGCCTCCACAAGTAACACTTAAGTCCCACATTAATCATGCCACTTTACACGCACACTTGGTCACTGCGTAGCGATGTGTTGATAATAGACGTGCTTTAGACAAGTTTAACGGGGGCACAACAAATTAGTGGAAGTTGATTTGCTCCTATAAAGTAGTGATGGGACGTTCTGTAATGAGGTGTAAGCTTGTTTAGTGCTAGTTTACTTAAAAAGCACCAAACTGTGAACGACGCTTGGTGAAAGGGAATGGACATTCACACATGTGATTTGCAACATGAATACGCTACAGTATGTAGTCTGCAAATACTGGAGAATCTTTTCTAACTAGCGATGATATGATATATTATATTGACTAATGATTTTTTTAAGAATGCGCGATAACTTTTTTTTTCTTTCACCGATACGATAACCGATAACTTCCTGCTCCGCGACATCGATAACTTTTTTTTATTTATGGGAAACTATAAATATATCTATTGTTGCAGCTTAAAAGAATAAAGGGTCATTGAAGGATATGTTTGTCCGATGATGTCCATTTTATGAATCATGTGGTGTGACTAAAATGAAATAATCAATTTGGGACTTTTATTTTGAAATACATTTTAAGATAGGAGTTTGTACCATCCACAACACAGCAAAGGACCCATGGGAGCAGCTATCAGGTTTGTACTGTCTTGCAACTATGGAAAAAAGTTACCCTTTTAGGAACTGGTACATAGTGGTCATATTTTTATTGTAACTTTACTTGTAAGGCTAGCTAGCTTGTTTTGTTTAGATGGCTAATTGTTATTGTTGTTTTAATTCAAAACATAAATAACTGCTTGGTCTGAAATCATTATCTGCCCTAAAACATTGAAATCCCGCTTCTTACTATTATAGCAGGGTCGGAGGATGGCAAAGTGGTCAAGCTCTTATGCTAATCAGTTATTATTACCGTTAATATAGTTGCCTGGGTTTTGTTTGCGACTCCCACTAGTATTTATTAATGCTTCAACAAATACATCAGTCACAAAATAATTCACGTACTGTAACACTAGTGACGTTTCCACAATGCACATTGCACACATATTTTGGACATTTAATTATTTGGCTACTTAGAGTATTCTTTACTGTCATTGTTTACCTCAACTAAAAATTGACAGTTTGGCTATTTGGTTATTTGTCCACTATGGAAAGGAGTACTTGAATGGTATACAGTAGGATGATCATTTGCTTAGAAAAGTAGGCTAACTCGCTCCCACCCCCACACACATACACACACACACACACATACACACTTCTGAAATGATGGCTATGCCTGTGTCTACAAAGTGAAAATAAGACAGCCAGCAGACTGGCAGGAGATGACTGAAGATCACAGTGGCACTTCAGTAGATGATTGCAACAGACTTTAATCTGGCCAACATTATTAGGAGAGACCCCAGGCACTTCGGGCAGACATTATGCCCAGGCTAAAAAGATAAAACTAAATATTATTTCTTTTTATTTTCTGGCCCAAAAGAGTAACAAAATATTTTTACTAACAATGCCCAGTGAATTCCTTGTTTAACAGCAAATACCAGTTCAATTGACGTTTTTAGGTGCTGCCTGACAAGTGCACTACAGATATAGAAAATATGTACTGACCTATGCACATTTCATTAGCAAGAATTGTATCATATTAAGCGGAATTAGCTGATTCTCAGCACTGTGTGTTTGATTCCAAGTTGCAGATGAACTGGATTGTTTCTAAAAAGGCTTTCCAGCTTGCTGATTAGGCACAGTTACCCAGAAAGATGAGGATCGTGCAGAAGGATGCTGAGCGGTCGACTTTCCACTCTAGTCTAGTGCCTATTAAGGAGAGTAGATGTGATTGATGCTCTTACCTGCTCACAAGGCGGGGTCACGTGCACAACTCATGATTCTGCTGCAGATTGCATTAATATTCTCACTACAACAAATTGTAGCAAGCTTGTATGATTTGGAGGAAAATATCTACTGTATGTTTTTGCACATTAAAGAAAATCATTCTAATTGTTACACTGGCTTGTAATTATGGAGAAGAAGAAAAAAACACATTTGTCATTGCCAAGGCAATCCACTATCACCTACTTAAGTGCTCTATATTAATTCTAGACTAGCCTGTATATATATGATGTTGTGCTGGCTCTAGTACCAGTGCTATCTTTCCTTTTGAGAACTGTGCAGTGCTTGTACAAATAAGACGTTTGTTTTAGGACTTAATATCGTAAAGCTCTTATGTCCTTCCCAAGTTTCAATGTGCGTCATGGGAAGCCCAACTTTATAATGCAGTTTTAGTGGTTCTTTGCACGGTAGCATCATGCATCATCCTCCAGCTCCCTTAAACCCTTTGAAATACACTTTTCTAAGAATACATTTTCCTTTGGTGGAATGGCAATGTCAACAAAAAGGATTACTATACAGTATATCAGCACCAATATAACATAGGGGTTTTAAGTAGAGCCTAAAAATATTGTCAATTGAAGATTTACTGTAGGATAAAACAGTGGCTTATTTTCTCATTGGAGCTGAGAGGCCAATTGCAAACTCTCTCTTTCCTCTTGCAGATAATAGGAAGGAAGCGTTTGGTCAAAATGTTTATTTTGTTGTGTCTTTATCAGCAGTGAGTGGTCTGCACAGGTCAGCAGAAGTCACAATTCTTATAGCAATGCTGCCTTGGCCACACTCCAGGTTTTTATTGAATCCATTTATTTCTCTCTGTGCTATTGATTCACCATCTGCCTCTATTAAGCAAGAAACATACTATACAGTACATATATCTGCTCAGTGCTTTACTGTTGCATTGGGACACTTTAGATACACCCTCAATGTGTACTAATAGTTTGTGCTTTTTATAACTGAATAGAAAATTATGTAATTGCAGACTAAATAATTACAATAATTCCGCTCCGAGCCTCTGACCCACTAATGTGATGTTTACTGTTGTTAATGATATAATGTGAACGGTTCTGAATGACCTTGACAACAACTGACACTGTGCAAAATCTCACTTGGAAAATGACTGCAGACTTTGAGATTCTGTGCCTGTCTGCCTTTCCCTCCCTGTGTCTGATTTGTCTAATAGCCGATAATGTCATTATGTTCCTATCAGAGGGAGGCCTGATTAACAATGGTGGATGTGTTATGTGCAAACGAGAGCAAAATATCAGAAACTCTGGACTCGTCAGATCAATAATCTCCTTGTGGTCTCCTTGTTTGTCATTCTCAAGTATTGACTGTCATTATGCTTTCATACCATAGTTAGCGGCGATGTTGCTCAAAGAATGTTTGACCATTTTCTCGTGTCAAGTCTGTCTTTTCGTGTGTATGTTTCCTTCTAGGTTTTGAGCTTCTTTATCAACCAGAAGTGGTGAGACTCTATCTTTCTCTGCTGACTGAGAGCCAAAACTTCAACACCCTGGAGGCTGCTGCTGGGGCTCTGCAGAACCTTGGTGCTGGGCAATGGACTGTGAGTGTAAGGGTGGGGATGGTACAGCAGACACCATGTTTGACATATTTATTTTTGCAACAACATTTGGGGTTTTTTTGTTTTTGTTTTTTTATATTTCAGATGGATAGGTCATGAGTTGAGAAATCAATGCTTGGGATACATCCAAAAGCAAAAGGGTCACTCTTACTAGTAATAATTAACTCATTCACTCCCAGCCATTTTTACTGAAGCAACCCCCTTTGCTCTGTTTTACTGGATTTTGACAGATTTTTCAAGAACAGACAGACATTCACAGAACATTGTGTTCTATTGCTCTAAAAACATGGAACCTACCAAAAGAAAGATTAGAGTCTCTTCTTTCATCAGGAAAAAAAAAAGTATATTTATATCTGTTTCCGTTTTGCAGCAATTAGCATTAGAATATAGCTAAGTTTTATAATTATTTACAAAGCTGTTCAAAACACTATGGAAAAGAGCTTGTTGCGACATGGCCCTGGTTGATCTCTTATACTTTGCTTCCAACTGCTGGCTGTTTTTTTGTAGTAACTACCATTGCTTTAAGTGACCTCTTCAAGTCAGACGCTGCATCAAAGCCTTCTGTATGCTCTAGCATAAAACAAATAAAAAACGTATAAATATGTTTTTGGGAACATGGCAATATTTAAAATAGATCGTTTTTATAACTTTTTGGGAGCAAATGAGTAAAAAAAAAAAACATACTGTGAAATTGAATGAGATAACGATAGAGATATCTTAAGTACAAAGTGTAATTGATTAATTCTAATATCACTAGTATGTTGTGAAACTAATGCACACATCACTGTTAGATGTTTGTCTCTGACGATAGATGAGATGAGAAAGTCCGTGGCCAGGACCAGACATTTATTCCAATTAAAGCAGCAGGAGATATACTGAGAGGCTGCCTGGCTTGAAAGCAGCTGTGAATTATGAACAGGAAAAGCTCATTGTTAGATTCTAGCAAAGACTACGCTGTTTTTTATACACGTGTATTCAGCCCACAGCGGCCATCAGGGCAGTGTGACCTTTCAGTCGTATGACATTGTCATCAGCAGGCACCTCCAGCTACTTTGGAAGAATCACACGAGTGGTTAATTTTAATCCATCACTTATTGTCACATTTTATCCTCTCGATAGTTTAGCTGGAGTGATTCCCAGCAAAGGTGGTCATTTTGAGGACAAATCCTTTTCTCCCTTGCTACATTTTTCCTGTGCAAGCTGATCAGCAGGTCCCCAGGCCAGATTCTGCAGCAAGTAGAGCTGCTTATACATTTGTCACATCTGGCTGCTGGGCTAAGCCTGTGCTCTCTCTTTTGGCTTAGCTTGTTCTCAAAATTCTAACCTATAGCCAGCCACCTTTGCTTTTTGGTGTCGCTGGTGCTGAACGTTTTAAGGGGCACTACTGCCATCTTGTGGCTTGAATCCATCCAACAGATTACTTTTCAAGGATAGGTTTGAATATTAATGCTTCTTTCACATCCTATGTATATTTTATTTTACAAAAATGTCATGGATAAAATTGGACAATTTTAAATGATTTTATAAAAATGTCTGTTAGAGCCCCTGTGTGGTATTTTGAGTTAGCCATAGTTGTCAGATTGTTCCATCTTAGTATTAGTTAGAGACCCCGGGCCATCCCAAAAAGTAATAAACATATAAAATGCACTCACATCCGACGCTCTGTGTGTGTTTCTGCACCCCTCCCGCAGTGGTCCAACTACATCCGAGCCACAGTGCGTAAAGAGAAAGGTCTCCCCATACTGGTGGAGCTGTTGCGCTCCGATTCCGACAAGGTAGTCCGGGCTGTGGCTATCGCCCTGCGCAACCTCTCCATCGACCGCCGCAACAAGGACCTCATTGGTAAACACTCAAGCATAATGTCAACACACACTCAATACTGTAGGGGTTTTATGTAAGGCCCTTTTTTTACCCAACTTTTGAATGTGTTCACAGATAAAGTAACATTTTGTAAGGTATTTTATTGATTATCAAGCGGACACTAATTGTTCTGCCTAATCATTTTGGATTCTTGTGTTTTAGATTGTGCCTTCAGGAAGAGAAATGCAGTTCCATTCCTTTTCACTTATTTTTATTGACAGTATTTTTTTTTCATGTATTAATAGGAAGTTACGCCATGCGTGACTTGGTCAGTAACTTGCCCAGCGGACAGCAGCGACCAGCCAAGAACTTGGAGGAGGACACTGTGGTCGCCATCCTCAACACCATCCACGAGATTGTCACAGACAGCTCTGAAAACGCCCGATCTCTCATTCAGGCCCAGGCCATCGAGAAGCTAGTCGCTATCAACCGGACCAGGTGCCCCTACATTTCTTTCTTTCATCAGCATGAGGATTTATCAAAATAAAATGTAGTCAGTCTGTAATAGCGGTTGCCTGCCATCATATTTTTTTATCATGTCATTGATATTTTTTTCAGTACAGTACTATACTGTAACTTTTAAAAATTACAGAAGGGAATGCTTTGCAAGAATCTATATCCACCCACACTGGACAGCTCATGCTCTGAGTTTATTAACATTTGGCCCCAGCACAACATGCATGGTTCTCCATGGTGGGAATTGAGCAGTGCTTGCAAATAATCATGGATCTATTTGTGCGCGATGGAATAATTCCCCACTCTTGTTCCCCCTTTGATAGTGCGGCCTCAAAAATTGTTCTAGATCCTGCTGGAGTCCTGCTTCTCACCCTTGTTCTCCCTCACTTAACAAAGCTGTGCGTTAACAAATAGAAGGCAATTTGAATCAATTAAGGTGGCAAACTCATTTCATTCAGTGCACTCATCTGTTGCTGTAAAGCGCTTTTGCTTCCTCCTCAAGCCAAAAACACATGAATAGCGACTAGTCGATGTCATCTGTGGAGTAGTAAAGTCGACTAGTTTGTGGAATCTCCACTCTGAAAATGCTCTCTCACCTTTTAATCTGCTGTACATATTTATGCATATTCTTATATTTGATACTTCATATTTATATTCATAGGACATGTATTTTATGGCAAAGGTCGAATATGGAACAGAAATATTTTCCCCCTCTCTCTCCCTCTCTCCCTCTCTCTCTCTCATCCAACCATTCTGCCATCCATCATTTTGACAATACTTAAGGGAGATATTCAAATTAGTGTCACCCCTTTCCAATTCTAAAGTGTGAAAAAGAAAATTCCACCACAATTTTAATCTATGCCCTTCTCAATGTTGGAATAAGATGACATATTGATCACACAAAGAGCCACTCTAAATGAATAAATATGCAGTTTATCCACATACAAACTACTTAGGAGTCATTGCACATCTCATGAGATTGTGTTACTTTCAAGTGAAAGCTCTTCTATGTGTAATTAATGCTGGTGTTTCACAAGTAGCTATTACAAGGAGATATGCCTTTGAATTAAAAACACACTTGTTGCTAGCGTAAATTATTTCCACTTCTTTTTTTTTTTGCCCCCGCAGCCAGTCAACCCGAGAAACAAAAGCCGCATCTCATGTCCTGCAGACTGTGTGGAGTTATAAGGAACTACGGAACGCTTTGACAAAGGATGGCTGGAACAAGAGCCATTTCCAGGTACGGCATATGTCAGTGGATGTCATTCTTCACATTTAAGGTTGCAGTCCCTTGAAACACAACTTTTGAAAACATATCCTGCCTAGACAAAATTCTATTCATCAATTTTAGTTTTTTAGTTTTATTATTTATGTTTTATTGTTAGGCTATCTATATTTGTGGTCATTGTTTACTGTCCGTGTAAAATAGCGCATTGCAACTTATTGAGTGTTTCAAATAATTGTGTTACTTGACCGTTTACTGTAGCTAAATGAGAGTGCAAACTAGCAATATTGTCTTTTTAAAGGCAGCAAGCTCGATACATCTTTAGTACTGGATTTCATGAGCTTGTGCAGCTGTGGCTACGAAAGAAGCTGAAACTGATGGGAGCTTATCGCTGGCGTCGGGCCGTAACCTTGTACCTCCAAAGCGATCATTAACATTGCAACATCAATGAGAGCAAGCCATTCTCAACACTTGTTATTTGTAAAAAAAAAAATAACAACCACACATGTGGACTGACCAATACTATAGATTTCTGAAAAAATATTGAATTTACCAAATTGTGAGTTATGAGGTTTCAACCCGATGCCAGTGATATGCAGAATATTACCAAATAACTGAACAATGTTTAATTTACACAAAATTAGCAGCAATAATAAAATGTGTAACAACAATTCTCTTTCAGCCGGCGGTGGCAACAACCCCTAAAGGAACCAAGAATGGCAAACCGGGTTATGATGATACAACGCTGCCCCTTATGGAGAAGAACCAAGGTCAGACAGACAAAACGTTTCACTTGTTTGGAGGAGCCATTTGGCAGAATGAGGCAATAATAACCACAAAAGGCTTCTCACCAAAATGAGCTGACATTATCATTCAATTCACATACACAAAAAGAATAATCTCCTTGACAAATTTGAAGGAATTAAGATCACATGAGGGTCGAGTTTCTCATTTGAAGCATATTCACTGTTGCTGTATTGTGAACAAATCCTATTAAGAGACCAAAACAGACAAATTGACTGGTAACTTTAAGCCACTTTGTGCTAATCTAACCCGAGGCAGTATCTGAACAGGTCATGAATGTTCTTCTATTAAGTCTCCTTACAAATTGAAGAAGTTTAACCAGCACCGTAGTAGTTAGTAGTTGAAGTACTTTAAATGCGTTGACTTCAAGTCAATCATTGTGACCTCAACATGGTGGCCGAGGGTCAGTAGGTGTAGTGCAAATTGATGCTGTGTGTAGGGCCCCTCTCTTGACAAGATGTTGGCATAGGCTGGGCCACCCCAAAAAATCACTACACACTCACTACATCATACATACAACAAATCTCCTGTGGTTTGTTTGTTAAACTATTATTTGAACTTGCTTCCCTATTTATAAAGATTTACCCGCCTTCTTGTTTTCCTGATATCCTGAGTAATGATATAGCAAAATGCGACTGTTGCATTTCTAATGTACAGTAATTTCTGGACTATAAGCCGCTACTTTTTTCACTTGCATTCAACCCTGCGGCTAATACAAAGGTGCGGCTTATCCTTCAGATCACAATGGGGCGCACTATAAAGGAAGCGTAAGAGCGTCAGGCAGAGCAAAACAAACCAAGTGAGCCCAAATACAGAAGGAGAGCGAGAACGAGAGCGAGACAATTTGCGCCCTGATTATGGAAAAGAAAGTAGCGGGAACATTAAAAGCACCTGCGGTTTACAGTCGGGTGCGGATTATATGTGTCGCAAACACGAGTATTCCCCAAATTTAGCTAGCGCGGTTTATAGTCCAGAAATTACTGTAAATAAGAAATGTTACATTTAATGAGCGTTCAGAGTAATGCATTTGAATTGAGTACATGCCTTATAAGGTGAAGAACATTGATGACCCGTCTTATCTCCATCAGGTAAAAATAAGAATGCAAATATTGTGTGTCCAAAAGTCAAGTTAAATAATTTGTAGGAGCTGTTGTGACCATGAAATTGAATAACATGCATCATGTATTTTCTACTTAAAGCAAGTGAATGCATCATTTGTTCTTATCCGCAATGAAGTTGACCACCCTTCTCCGACCTCATTAGATGGTTACTCCACCATTGACCAGAGGGACAAAGACTGCAAATACAAGACAGGCGACAGTTCAGTGGACCTTTCAGAGCGGGAGCCATTAAAGGTGCCAGCACAACTTTTCTTGTTTCCAGAGGGATTAGAGCATAGAGGACAAAGTAACGGTGTCTCATTGAAATATTGTCACGTCCCCTGCCCAACCTCCCTCTTTCTGTTGACTTATTTCCACATTTTCAGTGGAAGATTTTAATCCTATCAATTCTTTAAAGAGGATGAAATGTGTCATTCCTGTTCGTTTATGAGTCTGTCTGCAGCTGAGGGCTGTGAATGCCCTCAGATCTGTGAGCCACTAGTTAATTAAGTGGAAGCTTTTGGAGTCCGTAAAGTAATTAAGCTCGCACCGATTAAAATAGCTGCCAACAACTGCCTCTTATGGAACACACCCTTTCTTTGGCAATGAGAAGACCGAGGCTATATCAAATGGTTGTCTACTGAATTCAGCTTGCTAGAGTGTGTTAATTGCAGAGCTCGGTGCAAATGCGCCCTCAAAGTACTGTAGCCGTCAGAGGACTCAAGTACACTTCATATATGTTATCCAATCCGCTGTTAAATGAATGGGACTCACCCCCTGGTACAGTCAAATGAATGCAACAAATAGACCCTTATGTCCTCGAGGCCAGTTTTTCCCAACCTTTATTGAGACATTGGTCACATTTCACATTGAAAAAGTCTCACAGCGCACTACTATAGGAAACATGTCACAACCAGGAATATTGAATGATGATCTCATCTGAATGTACTCACAAATTGACTACTCAGTGTGAATTGTGTGCTTGTTTAATTGAACACAAAGCTGATGTACTCACAGGAAGACTTATTTTGTTGTATAAACACACGTTAATTGTACCTTCTGCTATCTATGGAAGAACATTTAATTACCCCGCCCATCACAATGCATCACTGGCATACATGAACAATTCAAAACATGTAGAATACTTTTGAGACAAATTGAACTGATCATTTCCTGCTTCTCAAGACATTCTGGTTGGGAATCACTGATCTCTGCATCTCTTGGACTTTTGCGTCCTGCTGTATATGCTGTATATGAAGCTGTAAAATACTCCTTGCAATATGTATGGCAATCATATTTATGACAAAATTAAAAAAAAAAAAACAGACAGTATAGTAGATTAATTGCTGAATTGGCCCAATAAGTGTCTTAAATTCATTAATTATAAGCAAACCCAACATCAAAAGTAACATTTTTATACCATCAACATTTTATTTATTAGGTTGGGAACATACATATTAGCCTCTGTATACCTATAAGGGGCATAAATAAACTTCTGAAGTAAAACCAACCTCAGAAGAATTGTGAAATTAAAATGAATTTATTTGAAGTTTTTTTTTTTAAGCTGGCATTATTAAAGATGGTCAAAAATTAAAACACTATCAACTAAACTGCACTTAAATTTGTGGAAGTTTTGCTCTTTTTTGGGGGCACTTTTAACCTATACAAGTTTTAGCACTATACCTGATGTTTATTTTGGCTCTTATATTTTAAATCTGCTATGAACCAACCAAAGATGTTCCAGATAGCAATGCAAGTTGTATCCATTAATACTAATCTCTCCTTCTTTCTTTTGCACGTTGCTACTGTATGTGTTCTTTCCCTTTGTAGCTTGTGAACAACAAGACATTAACACCTGCTTCTCTCTGTATTTGGCTGCATGTGAATATTTGAGTGTATTGGTCCAATGCATTGACCTCCTTTTGTTTTGCTTTGTGTTTTTTAAACCCGTCCTATTGCACAGAATGACACAAGTAGGAAACACTATATCAGGACTAATAGGCCTGCGGTCAGTCTGGTGGACGCTTGTGATGTTAAGCCACAGCCCGTTGATTCCTGGGTCTAAATGCATGCATGGTAGGTTTGAAAAAGAAAATCACAAAGTAACCACCCTCACCCCTGAGTTGGACTGTAGTCAACCTTCCCATTCCTCATTTGCTCATGGATTCCATCTAGTTTCCTCTCACCTACACTCAATGTCTTGCAGAGTTTCTGTCACTGAGCACCCTCATCAGACGTGTCACATACAACACCAATTTTTCATACTGCTCTTGAATTCGATGTGCGTTTCCCTTTCAACAATGCAACTGACCTAATTTGGCACCTCAGGAAGCAAACATACAGCATTAACAAAAACAAATTTGAATTCTCGCCTTTGGAGAAGGTGCACGCAAGTCAACAGGCTTTCGAGTGTGATTGCGGTTCAGCAGCTGCTGCCTGATTGAAATGTGCACCGACGTCCACTCGTTGCCTCCCCTGACAGCCTTTGCTGAAATTGATGGCAAATGATGAAGGGGGGTCATTTGCCAGCACTCCACATGAATGCTCCTGGGGAACCCCAAATCAAAAGGGAAAGAAAGAATAAGATATGCATATTGTGAGATACACATTATGAATTACTCTCCTACAGTGTGTCACTGCTCAAGATACGGGAAGGTCAATTATTTGTAAAGCAACATGTTTAAATCAAAAACCTCTTAAGACCTGCACATTTAATATGTTGGGTGACAACCATTTTCATGTCCAGAGGTCCCAATTGTGCCGTTGCCATGGTATGAGTCTGTTTTACATTTTCAGCATTTATTTGTGCCACATTCCCTCTGTTGACCAGCTCACGTGTCCCAAACGTCATGTCTGACCTTCATGTTTTTCTCCACATGACGAATTATCATCTTTTCTTTCTGTATTTCCATCTTCATCCTACTGTATCACAAGAAATGATGTATAGTGGCTATGGTGGTTTATTTTCTACTCTCATGCCACAATTTGTCCTCAAATACAAGGATATGCTGCTTCTCTTTAACCCCAATGCCATTTAATGGACTTATTATGAGTTTGATCTGGTTTGAACTAAAGGATGTTCTAGTGCTTAATTATTATTTTTTTACCACCACCACCTGTTTAATTAATATTGTGTTGGTGGAATAACATTTACATTAGCAGATAAATCCACCTGTGATTTATAGGCGCTCTACTGCCCTCTGCTGTCAACTGAAATTAACGTGAAAGTGCCCTCAGGCTGGCATTGTGAACATCACGGGTCACCTTTTTTTTTCTTCTTTTTAGTCAATTTGGTCAGTTGATGTTAACGCAAGCTCAAGGACACTTTTGATTTTCAACATCAATTTTAGTCGACAGAAGGGGGCAGTAGAATAACAAAATGGCAAAATGATTGAAAACAGTTGGATTCATCTCAACTCAATTTATTCCACCAACATAATATGTATCAGAAGAAGAAATATTTTTGGGGACTTGAGCCTCTCCTTTCAGCCACCTGTATGTGTCTCCTAATATGTTTCTTCTTGTTTTGTTCATGCACTCCAGGCTTAAAACGACCAAGCGACAGAGTGACACCACAGGAGGAACTCTCACATCACCACTGCCATTTCATACGGAGCTCGTTTGGAGTTGAACTTTGTACAGATAGCAGATTAGAAAAAAAATAGTAATAATCTTCATGATCAGAACAACGACTACCCAGCAGCAGCCAGCAATTTTGCTTTTCAAAAAAAGAAAAGAAAATGAAAAACATATGGAGTGACTATTCCTACTACTTCTACATTTCTACATTCCCACTGGACAGCATGTGAATTTTTCAGTGTTGATTCTTGTTGAGATCTACAGGTGACATCAAGGTATTCAAGGTTGACACTATTGGCAAAGAAATGGATGATGTGAGAATGGGATGAGGGAACTAAAGGGCAAATGAACGTGTGGTGAAAGGAAACTTGGCACAAGAAGGAATACTTTTGTTTTGGCTTTGTTTTAAATCTGGAAGTTTTAAAGGTTGTCAGATTTTTCCCAAGTAATTTCGATTTGTTGTGTAAGTTTGGTATTTTGATGTGGGCTGGTGTGGATTGATTGATTGATTGATCACTCACTGGTTGTTAGTTTTGGTTTTGGTGGGGTGTGAAAGAAAATAGCATTGTGGATAAACGTCTTCAAGCCACAGCCCATTTGGTTCACTGTGGTTGAAAAAAAACTGCACTGAAATGCTTTGGAATATGAGGTTTATTTTATAAAGTGAGGATTTTGCAAGTTGTTCTCTGGACAGTAGAAGGTGATGTTGAGTGGGCATCGAATGGAGCAACATCTCAACAAGATGTAAATGAACAACATCCGCACAGATGGGTAGAAAAGCAGTCAGCTTGTCACAACACAGTGTTTGATTCGTATGAAAGAAATTAAGGTATTTTGTTTATAAAAATATTGTTTTTGGTGATGAAAAGGCAGAATATGGTTATTTTGTTTAAAAAAAAAGAAGTCTATACCCGTTTTTTATTTTTGTCAATTTTTACAAACATGTATATTAGGGTCAAAATATGAAGAAAATGCCAATCTTGTAGTTGTATATTAATACCGCATTGTTTGGAAAACACATTGGATTGGAAGCAACTAACAGCCAGTTATTGCCAAGTTTCACACACTATCACTTATTTATATATTGTAAGTAAAAAGGATTTTAAACATAATTGCAGTGTTGTTTCATGAGGCATTTTTTATGACAACACTTGCAGTGGGTTCAAGGGTCAGAGGTCAAGAAATGAAACAAGTTATAAATAGAATTTTTACTATCCATTTTTCTTCCTACTATGTTACAATCAAGCACTCAATGCTTCTTAAAGTAAAATATTCTTGTGAGCATGAAAAAAAGTGTACAGATGTTCATATTGTTTTTAAGTGCCATTTTTTTCTGTTTTTGTGATATCAACTAATCCATCAATATGGAGCAAAAGAACAGCAGAATAGATATGAAGCTTTCAACACAAACTGAAAGGTCACACTGTATAAAGTGAAGTATAAAAAAAAAAACATTTATATAGTATATATTTTTTACAAAGTTTCAGGGTGGACAGGTTTGACTTGGAAAAACAGTGACATCAAGTAAATTTGCCATTTTCCCTCGTGCTTGGTAAGACCACACACCAACATCTGTGCTATAGTGTGTTCTCCAGCATCAGTCAGTCAGCATAAACTGCAGACGCAAATTCCGCATCACTCGTGTCATCCTGGCAAATGGCATGTGCCTGCATTGACGTTTTTCTTTGTGACGTGGTTTTATAAAAGCTTGCGTTTACACCGTGTTTACAAATATGTGTGTTGTGGTAAAATTCAATAAACTACAAATAAATGTATAACTCTTAATTCCAGAAGTTAAAACCTTATAATAATACCCTGCATCTTTATTTTTTTTGGATCCCTAGAACTGCGTGTTTTCATTGGACAGTACTGATTGATCTTGAGGAAAGGAAAAAAAAAGCGAGAAAAACAAATAACAGACTGTCTTTGACGGTCTCTGCAGCACCACAACCAAAGGAATTGTATTTAACATTCATTAGAGTTTATTGGTTTTCTGGTTGTGTAACACATTGATGAAATAAAAAGCCACATAACTGTACTGTTAAATACAAAAGGACACAGGCACACATTGAATCAAACCTACCTGTGTAGATAAAACTGATTCAAGTTTGTCAAAATAAAGTCAGTGTATATCTCAGTAGCCAATGTGTTGTATGCCTATCATGTGCCTTAATCTTTTCCATGGTAGTGAAAAATGTGTGTTTTGTATAACTTTATTCCTCCCCTTCAACTGCCATATCTCAAGAAGCTGTCAGCCTTCCCTTTCCTTCTTTCATCTGACACTTGCTGTATCATTCGCCCTCCCATGTTCCCTTGACTCCAAGTAGTTTAGATTGGCGTGGGGTTTCTGCCTTGTAATTCATTGTATAATAAACTTTTTCAAAAGTTAGGCTCATTCAAGATGATTTAATTTTTTCCTAGAGGAGTTCAATTGCTAATGCTTTAGTAGCGAGCAGAAGCAGTGCCACAGTGACAGAATGTATTACTTAATTTTACTAATACCCACATGCAAATATTAAGCTTGTTAAACATAACAGAAACATGATGGTTTGTAGAGTATACATTTGGTGTGTTTTCAATAAATCATGCCTGGAAAGAATGTGTCTTGCTTCTCTGCCTGTCTAAACCACCTATTTTCAGCAACTTTTATTTATTTATTTCAGTCGCTATTAGTCATTTTCGGGTTTAAAAATGCATATAGTAATATATGAGTAATAATTTAGAAAAAGCAATATAATACACTTATATATATATATATAAAAAAAAGGCGTTTCAGGAAATTATGTTTAATTTAAAAAGTAATTCTCAGGGGGAATGGGTGAAACAGTAGAATAAAGAATCAAATACTACTGTATTTGACGCCACGTAAAAAAAAAAATAATATATATATATATATATATATACTCGTAATTGCTGTGCCATAGTTACAGAGATAATTGTTGTATTTAGAGTTAAAACAGGTCAAGATAAGTGACCATGTTGGTGTTTTATTTTATTTTTTTTATATTAAAGGCTTGTGAAAATCTTTATCAGGCAAATGCTTGAACACCACAGACGAAGTCGAGGTCCTTTCATACATAACAACATGGCTGCGTTCAGCAGAGGTAGACACCGTTGGAAACGAATCAATTGGTGTCATGTTTTGACCAGAAAGTTGACAGGTAACACTATATTTCGAGACTACAGGAGTAAATATTCTATGCGTAAATATAAACAAGTTTATTTTTTATTTTTTTGCCTTCTGCGTAGTGACACGACTCGAACCACTTACTTGACCTGTCTGAGACCACATTAGAGTCGATGAGTCCGATTAAAAGCAGTCTAGCCTGGTTTCACAATTGAATTTTGTAGTGTGGTAGGGAAGCCCTTACATGTCGAAACAACCTATGTCTAGATAGGAGTTTGGCTGTGTGACGGGAACACGTGACGTTCTTGTAGTTTTATGTTATGTTTTATTCAAATAAGGTGTTAAAAAAAAGATTGCTGTCAAAGTCATGTGGTTTTGTATCCTACTATCATTTGTCCAACGTACAGGGAAGTATGACTATGATGTGGTGGTTATTGGAGGTGGTTCAGGAGGGCTTGCCTGTTCCAAGGAAGGTGAGCTCTGAATGGGCAACATGCTCCTACCTGCTTTGCACATTTCCTTCTGTCGAACTAGATATATTATGTGCTGTTTCCAACAGCTGCACAACTTGGACAGAAAGTTGCTGTTCTGGATTATGTAGAGCCCTCTTTGAAAGGTGAGTCAAAATTCTTATAATAACGATTCTAAGACATCAAATTGATTGTGTTATACTTCTCCATACAGGCACCAAGTGGGGTCTTGGTGGCACATGTGTTAATGTTGGCTGCATACCAAAGAAACTCATGCACCAGGCGGCTTTGCTTGGAACTGCAATCAAAGATGCTAAAAAGTATGGTTGGCAGCTCTCAGGGCCAATTTCCCATGATTGGTAAGGTTTGAATGCTTCATAATGGTTGATGTTTGTTAAATAAGCCATGAGTGGCTAAACAGTACCATCTAGGGGCATGTTTGTATTAATACACAAACAGAGCTTCCCAAAAGTGTGGAGAAGTGACCCCTATGGGTGTCAGCAAGCTATTGCAGGGAGGACTGAGGAAAATTAGGAAAGCTATATCATTGAATCTTCAGTAGTTATGTCAGTTAATGATAAGACAATAACAGAGTAGGATCTTCTAAGAACTATAGTTTCCAGGCACCAATTTGCCATGAATTAATTTAAGCTTGATGAGACATCAAACAAGATCATAATGACTAAACAGTACTATCTAGTGACATTATTTATTGCAGTAGTGCACACGAGTTGATTTTAGATTAATTACATTCCCCATTGCAGGACTTCCCGAAGGGTGGAAAGGCATGGGAGGGATGTAGCAAAACTGGACATACTATATCAATGATTCTTCAATTTGTCATAGCTATAACAATGACATAGAGAGTAATATATCCAAACAAGTTACTAACAAAGTCACGCCACATGAGCTCCTTAAAAATCACAAATATTTACTTTGGCCAGCTGGACAAAGTTGACATAGATGTGATTTAAACATGCATGTTATTTTGATATTAGTATTGTTTTTAGGATTACACCGCATGCGTGTGCGTTGCGTCTCCGCTCCGCTGCATCTTGACTGCATGCTCAGGACACGGTCTGCGGTCTGGACCAAAAATAATATTATTTTTTGGTGTGTTGCAGGGTCACCATGGCTGAGGCTGTTCAAAACCACGTCAGGTCTTTGAACTGGGGTCACCGGGTCCAGCTCCAAGACAAGTCAGTGGCACATAATTATCAAAAATTGTTGTTTGCGCATATGTAATCAAACACAACTTGTTTTTGATCGACAATAATTTAGCTCCTTTCACACATACCTTTTAAGTTGACTTTTTTTCTCTTCACCACTTTTACCCAACACACACTACTGTGTGAGGGTGCCGATGCATTGTTGCATTCGACCATCTGCCATCACTGAGTGGTTTGAGAATTGTTAGGCATATAAAAGCAAAAATCTATGATGCAAAATAAGAGCAGATGAAAGAATCATTGAAGTCACCTGTCGCAATCTGCTCACAGTCTCTTTTCCCTACTACCGTTTGCAGAATCAAGTCATGCTTTTCCAGATTCTGCCAGGTTTTTTGGCCTAGTATCATAAATGACTGTCACTCAACATTCAACAGTTTTATGCACTTCGGGTCAATAACTGTTGTTACTGAAGGTCACTTTACAGTTGCCACTTTGCTCCTATTAAAATTACATTTCAATTATTATATTACATTAATATCTAATTACTGCTGGATTGTTGTCTTACTGCTGCTCAGATTCTGTGCATTAAATATGTATTTCTACTGGACAGAGAACTTGTGTGAATGATGTGAATTGCCTAGACTAAAATTAACCATCATGTTGATGTGTATTGTGACTGATTGAGGATGTTAAAAATGTGTGTATTTTCAGCACGTAGCTCTTGAAACACATTTCATTTTGAAATGACAATAAAGCTCAATTCTGATATACTGTATATATCAAGGAATAAGCTCAAATGGGGTTTTATTGTTTGTTGTTGCAGGAAGGTGAAATATCTGAACATGAGAGGCAGCCTTGTGGATGAACACACAGTCAAAGCAGTAACAAAAGCAGGGAAAGAGGTGGGCTGGTAACTCCTTAGAAATACATTAATTGATCCTGTATGATCCAGTTACTAAACTGTTTTAGAACTGTTGTGTAAGACTTTTTAAATGCCGATCATATTGACACCTACTAGGAGCGATGAAGCTAACATTTTTCCTTAATAGTTTTAGTGCAAAATGCTTTAGAGACCACTTATTCTTCATTTGACATTTCCTTGTTTTTCCAAGGATATGACCAATGACTGTTCCTTCACATCCTTATCTCTTCTCGTGCAGATGACTCTGACTGCCAAGAACATTGTGATTGCTACAGGTGGCCGGCCAAAAATCCCCACAAATGTTAGTATTAATTGATTAGTTATTATACAGTAGTTTGTTAGTATCATATACATTGGTGTGAATACGTCTTTTTTATGCATTTGTCACACTTAAATGTTTCCCGTCCTCAAATTCAATGCAAGTATCCACAAAATGCACTTTTTAAATGAAGATTTTTTTTTCTTACTAAGGGAGATTTTAAAAAAAATTGCCCTGTGTGACAAAGTGATTGCCCCCTAAACCTAATAACTGGTTGGGCCACTCTCAGAAGCAGCGACTGAAATCAAGTGCTTTCTATAACTGCCAATAAGTCTTTCACATCTCTGGAGATATTTTATACCACTCTTCTTTGCAGAATTGCTTTAATTCAGAAACAAACAATGGTTTTTGAGCATGAATGAACTTTTAAAGGTTATGCTACAGCATTTCAATAAGCCATTCAAAAGTTGTCTTTCCACACTGATAGATGTCAGTTATTTAATTTCTCATCTGTTCTTGAAATTTGTTGGATCATGGCATTTTGTGGCAGCTTTTTTTTTTAGATGTTTTGACTGACTTCATTTTGTCAGACAAGTTCTAGTTAGGTGGGTTCTTGGCCAAAATGATTTGGAGAATTCATGATTTCACGCAGCTTTGATTTTTGATAGTTTTTTGATTATTTGTTTGATGATATTAAACATGAAAGTGGGGGAACTGTTCCAAAAAATACGATTTTTAGAAGGGGGCAAATACTTTTTCAAGGCAGTGTAGGTTGCATCTGATTTAAAAACAAGCCCTAAACCATTGAAATTGATTTTGGAAAATTGGCTTTTTATCATTTCTATTGTGGAGTTCCTACTCTCTGTTCAATTCCAAAAACAAGGCGTTTTGAAAAGTGAGCGAGCACAGATTTGCTTTAGTTAGCAGCATTATCAGCGTTAGTGTCTAATAGCTGGCACAATGGCACATAAATGTTCAGCAAATGTGTCAACATGGCTGGCAGAGGCTATGCACACTAATTGACTGGAGTAATTCAACAGATTGGTGTTCAAGTGATTGCTCCGTTTCATGTATATGGAGGCTCGCTTTTCTCTTCAGACTCTGACATTCCTCTCCCCCCGCTCATCATTGTAACGAACGCAGCAGTCTGTATTGGTCTTGCTGTTTGGAGGTTGGAATGAGCTGTGGCTTATTTGCATGAGACTCACTGGACCGCCTCTAAAAACCTGATCATTTCAGCGAAATTGGTCAAAAAACATGCTATAATTTTGATCCTTGGATATCTGAACGAAAGTATGCCAAACGTGGGGGGAATGCACGTTTGCTTTGAAAGGAACTAAAACATACTTTAATTGGAGCAATCCTGTTCACTTGATTGACAGCTGCTTACAGTTGTAAATCTTTATTCCAGATTCCAGGAGCAATGGAACATGGAATCACCAGTGATGACATATTCTGGCTGAAAGAGTCGCCTAGAAAAACGTGAGCATCTTCTCTGTCCAACTCAAAATACAGCCATGACATTCCACAAATTACAACGCAATCAACACAAAGTTGTGGGGTGTTAAGATTGAAAGTAATTTAGCCATAGGGACATGTTCAACGAAGGTGTGCCTTCCAATTAGAATCACAGGTGTAGTCAAACTTGTAAGCAGTACATCAGTGTCAGTGTTGTTTTGTTTTTTGTTCTTGTCCATGTTTTATACCTAAATTGTAACTTTTGAAAACAAAAACAAGCATGAAAGTGATGACTGCCTCTCAGTTGTTGATGCACTACATCCCGCTGTCACGTAATGTTGTCATGCATTAGTGAGTGACGATTATTTTCTCTCTCATTTTTCACTCTTCCTATAAGACTGTCTTCACCTTCGTAATTCAGATTAGTTGCAAGTATCCTGATTTATACCGAACAAGCCCTTTAATCCAACCATTTAGCTCCTGTCATCACTTGGTTAATTGGCCTATCTCAGACGTTTCCTCTTGGCAACGCACACAGACAGTGACTAGTGGTGATGTGATGTACCTGAGTCCTGCTGCCTGTTTACGTCATGGTGACAGATACCATCAAGTACATTTTTTTTTAGAAATATTTGGACAATGACACAGTTTTGTATATTTTTGTCTAATGGACCACCTCACTGAATGAAATACAGTATGCTAAATGAGAATTGTGGTTGAAGTGTACACTTTAAGCTTTTAGTTGTTTGACAAAAAAACAACAACGCTTTCTTCATTCAAGAAATACAGCTTTTTAATGTACATTACTCCAATTTGCAGGAAAACAAAAGTTCGTAGACAAATACCAGTAGTAAATAATGTGCCATCATTTTTACACCCTCATTTTTAGTCTTTGAGTGAGAATCTTTTGCACGCAATTAATCTTGGCCGTCATTAACATATCCATATTCAGCTTTTCTCCCTTGAGATACCTTGAAAGGACTTTGTTACTGCTGTAACCTTTAGTTCATTTGCTTTAGTTTTAGTCAAAAGCAGTTTTAAAAAATCTAGATTTAAAAGCTTATATCTTTGGGGATGACTTTATTTCTGATAGCAATTTATCTAATTTGTGTGGAGCATAAATACTGCTTCACTATGTTTGCTTTGAAACCTGGGTGGGCTCCGGTACGGGTTAATCATTTTGAATTAAAGTATATTGTGGTGTATGAAGGCAAAATAATACAACGACATTTCATATGTGGGAGTTGTGTACCAGTATATCCAAATATGTTTATCACTCAGAGGGCCATTATAATCCTATTTGGCATTTTCTACAAATCCATTAACTTAACTTTGATGTGCTTCGTAGTCATATACTGTAACTTTTTTACCATTACCTACAGTTAATTAAGTAATACTTGAATGTGTTATTGAATATGTGCACTGTTACCAGTCTTAATAAGCACTGGGCCATTTCAAGTTTCACAAACCTTCATGTATGAAACAAAATTACCCACTTAGAAATGCCACTTTGAGCTCAGGAAGTCCTTCAATGGCATGCTTGATCTCTACCACCCTTGGGTCAGAAAGTGTAAGCACAAGCTTCATTTTCTTCCACGATAGCAGCACAAACACTACCAAGAGGATGTTGTTTTGTTGCAGAGCTGTCATTTATGCAGGTAAGGTCAGACAAGCGCTTTCTGGAGGCAGAGATAGTGTGTGGGGGAGTCCAGGTGAGTGATCTGTGTCTAATGGGCCTTGGAGCACATTACACACCTGAGTGACATATCTAGCCTTGCCCTGAAGCTGGGAAGGGAGAAAACACTAAGCATGAACGGCAGTAAGATGGTTTATGTGCTGTGAAAATGTACCTGGACTCAGAGGGAGTACATTGCCTTACAAACTTTGCTTTCATTTATTGATTTGATTTTATTGATATTGATTATTCTAGACTTTATAGAAATGTCTTAAATGCCATAAATGGTAGCCAAGTACAACAAAAGAATGGGCATGGAGAAAAATAGCATAATAGCATAAAGGCATAATAATTTGCCATTCATGAGAAGGAATTGGGAATTGAATTTGAAAATGCTGTTTCGCTAAAAGATTTGGGGCACTTCCACGTTTCAAAACTATTGACTGGTAGTCTATGTTTCTTAGAAACAGGATATACCCTATCACTAGCAGTGTTATTACCTGTATGATGGTCTAATGTTTGGCTGTGCTCTTACACAGATTTACTGTACTCTGTTATTGTTTGTTCTTCACATCCAAGAATATGGAGTATGACCTTTGTTTGTGAAGGGCTCGTTAATACATTTATAGAAATGACATGAGTAATGTTGCTGTTTTTGCCAATATTGCATCATTCGATTAAAAACTGTTTCATTAGAGGTTCTTTGGTTAAGTGGTTTCTTTTGAATTGAAGTGGAGAAGTAAATTCATTTTAATTAGTATTGAGGCTTCTGAAGACTTGCCAAGGTTTTGCATGAACTGAAAGCCGGCTACTACTCAATCTCAAAACATTAATGTTGCGGATAGTAGTCCTTGGCTTCTGTGGGAGGAAATAGATTAGAGCATGGATCAAGTGGTGGCCCTATATGTGAGTAGGCCTAATAATATTTTAGGATTTGGAATGACATACCGGACAACATAGTACCTCAATAGTAATAATACAAAATTGTGAGTTGTTTTTTGTGGGGGAAGGGAAATGCACGAAATGAGTTATTGCACTTGGTGGTTTGCTCTTCAGTAGTTTTGTGCTGTTCTTGAATGGTAATTTTTATGCAAAAGAACCCCCTTTGTTGTTGAATAGTTGTACATGTGAAATTCCATACATCCATTTTCTTAATCGCTTTTCCTCACAAGGGTTGCGGGGGGCGCTGGAGCCTATCCCAGCTGGCTTGGGCAGTAGGCGGGGTACACCCTGAACTGGTTGCCAGCCAATCGCAGGGCACACAGAGACGAACAACCATCCATACTCAGAATCACACTTATGGACAACTTAGAGAGTTCAATTAACCTGACATGCATATCTTTAGAATGTGGGAGGAAACCGGAGTACCCGGAGAAAACTCACGCAAGCATGGGGAGAACATGCAAACTCCACCCAGGAAGGCCGAAGCCCGGACTCGATCTCACGTCCTTTGCACTGGGAGGCGGACATGCTAACCAGTCAGCCACCGTGCCGCTCCACATGTGAAATTTATTATGAAAATTTAAATATTAAGAGTGCGTATTTTGTGCACATGCATGTGTTTTGTCCGTTTTTTTTATTTATTTCCATCATAAGCCTACATCTGGTTAGGAGTGTGTGACCCCTCCCCAGTAGCACTGATGACAAATTGTGCCCCCCTCCATCATTTATTTCAGATTATACATAGTACAAAAAAAGAAAATAGAAAGATAATTTCACAACTAATGATTTTAAGTGTCCAATTCTGGATTAGAGGTTTTTAAGAGAGCAACACCAGGTCAGCTTGACCTATAGTGTATTTACTCACTTCTACAATGTATTTGAAACAAATGACACAAAGACACAATTAGACGAACTGACTGAAATCACTGATGAAAGTGTAGAATCAAGATAAAGCTCTTTGCCTGATCACCTTTAAGCCACTCACAATATGTGATAAGTGCACCTCAGCATTACACATACACGGTGACAAGGGGCATTGAAGCTTTTAGAGGTTAATCTTAGCATGGACAAGGACAAGATTAGCTGCAGGCACTCTGAACTGTCAACTCCATGCAGCAGTCCTGAATAAGGAAGGAGCTCTGGTATAAACACATAAGAGCAGGGCCTCCTGTTTGCAGGTGATGGACTTCAATCAGCAGACTCGTATGTGGACTTGAGCTCTGAACATGGCACTCCCTATCCACAGGGATTACTTTAAATGGTAGCAATTAGGCCTCCTAACTGCCATGGAT
Organism: Vanacampus margaritifer; assembly: GCF_051991255.1. Lineage (NCBI taxonomy): Eukaryota > Metazoa > Chordata > Actinopteri > Syngnathiformes > Syngnathidae > Vanacampus > Vanacampus margaritifer. Next base: position 21,769,089 of record NC_135434.1, read on the forward strand.
CTTAGGGTTGGATTAGATGTGTTATTTACTTGGACCACACACATTTGCTGAAAAACATGTTTTTTTTGTGTGTGTTTTTTGCTGTGTCCAAAGCAAAACCAGTTCTGTTTTGGTGAGATCTGGTGGTGTCAACGTATTTGTACGCAAATGTATTTTTTTAATATAATATGAATGTTTAAGACAGCACTCACTATTTGATCTCATTAGATTTCACTGGTTTATTCTGTTATGTTGCCAGTGAATCTAAAAATTAAAAAACGGGCTTTGTGAGCTAAATATGTCACAGTTCACCCTACATACAACATGACAGTCATACTCACGTCAATTTAAAATGTCATATTATGCTAAATAGTCCATTTATTTGTGTTTTACAGGCTTGTGGTTGGAGCAAGCTGTATCCTTTTCTGCCAGCCAATGTTGTGTAAATAATCACTGCTAGTCAGTTAGGAAATGGTGCAGTTGTAAACTTAAATGTAAAGCTTGGCATAAAGCTGGTGTTGCATGAATAAGATGTAGTGTTTGTTTTTAACGTCAGGGTGCCATACGAGGCGGCTTTTTAGTTTTAGTTTTTACACAATGTAAAACATATGCTTCCCATATGTGAAACTATTGGACAATAAACAAAATGGCATTTTTCCAAATACAGTCGACCACTGAGTGCTATTTCGTTTGCTACTGTTTGACTGTGTTTTTCATGCTGCCATCTTAAAATGCATTGAGAGTAGACTGTATGACTTGGCCCTATCAGTTAACATGCATGAAAAACCACGATTCCCTAACCTACTACTTTAGATGTAGCTCTGGAGTGTGCAGGTTTCCTTACAGGCATCGGCTTGGACACCACGGTGATGGTTCGCAGCATCGCCCTCCGGGGTTTCGATCAGGTATTGTTCTCTGTAGAATAGACTCAAGTCATCATGATAGAAATTCATGATTTAATCTTTTTAACTTTACAGCAAATGGCAGGATTAGTGACAGACTACATGGAGTCTTATGGAACCAAATTTACTTTGAAGTGTGTCCCCAAGAGAGTGGACAAACTTGCATCAGGAGCCCTGAAAGTCACATGGAATGATGCCGTGACAGGCAACCAACACAATGACACCTACGACACTGTGTTATGGGCAGTTGGTAAGTGCATTATTGTATGCGAGTATGTGGAACAGATCATATTGTAAATGTTTTGCAGCAAGGAATTCAAGCAGCATTAAATTGTGTCAATCCCCTGATACTGATGAAATTAGGACAATTTGCACAAGCGAATACAATACAAGAGCTATATCATACAATCATTCGTCATCCTCAATAGAGTGCAGTGTCAGCAAATGACAGTGGAAATCAAAGCTGAAAACAAAGTCATAAAGTCTGAGTGATGGAATAACCAGGGGAAGCTCAATGGCTGTCTGGGTGGGGAGGCACAGACCCAGGCAGGATGCACTAAGGCACAGGGTCACCGTATTCCCCTCTTTGTTCTTCTTCTCCGGGTCATCCTGTCTGTGCCAACCCAGCGGAAACCAACCTACATATGTCTCTGCCATCCCTACATGTGGACTTATGTTACGCTCCAGTGCTACCAGCCATCTAACTCTGCTTCTATCTATTTTATATTCTACCACTTACCAGCCTAAAGATTAACAACAGATACTGATGAGATCAGGTCCACTGTCACCACTTTATTAATGTGGAAAGCCTTTAAATGTTCCAAATATCTCATGACCAGGAAAGTTCTGTCTTTGTCATGAGTATGTTTTTATGTGTGTGATGAGAGAGTGCTTTGCCCATATGCGTGTGACGGTAACAAGGATGTGCGTGACCCGGCAGCCGCAATGACGTTTGCCATTTCCTCTTGTGGCCGAATTCCCACATCATTTCAGCGTGGGGCTGTTGGTGTGAGCAATATTTGCATTGAATTCTGGAAACTGTGTTTATTGTATTGTCACATGCGTGAGATGCGGTGACCTTTTATATTTCCTCTCTGCTTTTGACTAGTTAAAATGCAGCCAAGTAGTAGGCTGCTAATGGCCCAATAAAAAAAGTCAGGTAGACAACTTACGTGTCCCTTCTAACTCCACAATTCAGTTTTTGTTTTTTCTTTCATTATTGAAGCGTACCGTTGGCGGCTAAGTTGAAAATTGCAATAACGATCATGAACCGGAACTTATTATGACGTAGGAAAGACGTGCACATGCCTTCCCAGAAGAGTAGAAGCTGTTATAACTGTAAAGGAAAAACCAACTCCTTGCGCCCATTGTATTTTCTGATATTGTAATGGCCATGTGTCCCAATACATTTGATTTAAATGAATGTTGTGAACTGGTATATCAATGCTTTTGTTCATCATTCTGATTTAGCGAGAAAATAGTGCACGGCTGCACGGCTTGGGCCCTTTGATCCCTGCATGCAGGACTTATGAGTATGAGGCCATTTCCCTTTACTGTGACCTTACACTATGGAGGCCAGGCAGGGTTCGGGCCTCTGTGGGGTTATAAAGGCCTGAGGGGTCCGAGGCACTGTATCACCACTGTCTAACATCCTTCTATCCCAGCCATGCGTCCCTCCACCTTTCCCCCATTCCTTCCTGCTTACATGGCGCTCCCTTGTCCAGGTGCAATACACCAGGAAACAGAACATTTCCACTTCCTTTGGACAGGCAGACGGTGGACGTGGCTTTTCCGCCTCAGTGCACACTATAGTTCTCCGGAATATTATTCAAAGTAAATCCCGATGTTGTACAGGACGTTTGAACAATTTATTTTATATTATAGAAATAAATACAAGAATTACGAACAATCATTAGTAGTTGAGCTTTGAAAAATGAAATGACTGTATGTCATCGGATTTGTCGTTTTAATATTTGTCTAGAGAGCTGAGGAGAACAATTTCTGTATTTCCAAAGGTGCTGTACAAATCCATTGAAATTCAAATAATGCTAAGGAAATAACATCTTATAATGTTATTGGACAACTCTGGGCACCAGAGTTGTGGCTGTGCTTGAACAAGCTTTTGTCACAAGCTAAAACTATGACAAGTAACAATAGTAGTAAAAGTAGTAATTGTTTTTGTAATTTTCACAGACAAAATATAAACATAATCAAAATAGCATGTTCATGTTGTAAGCGACAGGCAGTTAACTAACTTGCCAGTCAGTCGGGTCTTAATTGATGTGCATCTTAAAATCTTTTTTGGCCTGAACATTGAAATGTGTTTTTAGTATCCTGTTTAATTTGCTCCCCCAAGAAAAACAATGCCATACTTCCCATTTGTCTTTGTTCATCTAATTGATCAGATAAGTGTTCGTTTTATATTTTACTTCATGAAGGTTTGTTGTTGCTAATTAGCCTAGCCATCTGGAAGCTTCCTCAGAATGTCACAACAGGCATTGTTCAGCATGTGTGTGTTGGTTCTGCATGGCCATGTACTCCAACCAAATCCCTTATCAGTGTTGTGTCCTCGGCATACAATGTGGTCACTCTTAAGTGGAGCGACAGACAGGAAGGGAGGATAGATTTAGTAATTTTCAAATTTTAGTTTTCGAGAATTCGAGAATAATGGTTTTGATATTTTAGTTTAATATATATATATATATATATATATATATATATATTTATTTATTTTATTTTTTTACCAATTCTGCACAGAATTTCCACTACTGTATACTTGGAGGAGTCTAAAATTGGAAGTTACATATTTGGGGAAAAATGTCTTGTTGACTTTGCTCCTTTTTTTTCACCCTCTTCAGCCACCCATGTTGTGGAGTAGACAGGTCCCTGTTGTCCCCCGGTCTGGGGGAGAACGTTGCTCTTTGGCTCCAGCCAGGAAAAGGGTCTCGGGGGTTTGTTATTTTTTGCTTTCCGATAGCATCTACATGTGTACCTCGGGCTTGGGTGTTTATTATGCTGCCTTGACTAGTTTTGAGGAAATATGCTGAGGAGGACGAGGATTTTGTGGTCAGTTCTTCATTGCCATGGAGATTACGCGTTGACGGCATCAGTCGGCTGTCCCCTAGGAAGTGTCACACATCACATCCTTGATTTCAGGATTGAGCTCTTATTATCAGTCATTTTGTTGTCATTTATACATATGTTATGTGCGTTTTATCCATTATCTTCATTTAGTCTAAAAACAAAAAGTAAGAAGCACCATTCAGATAATCTTAAATACTTTATTATATTTTGATCTGTTTTTGTAATAACTTCTGTTTATACACTTCTAATTCGTTTTTTTCTTTTTCATGTTTGATTTTTTTTTTTGTGCAATCCATTTTGATTTGATCCATTGCAAGACATGTGAATGAGGTGACACATTTTAGTTTTTTTTTTACGCAGCACTCTTAATGATTGCTTTAAAGCACAAAATGTCAGCTGTGTCAGCTTGAGCCCTATCCAGAATTTGTAATAAAAATGTTGTCATGTTTATTGCAGGTAGAGCTCCAGAAACAAAAGCTCTGGGTCTGAACAAGCTTGGTGTACAACTCAACAAGGAGACTGGGAAAATAATTGTGAGGGCTGATGAATCTACCTCTGTGCCAAACATCTACGCTTTTGGGGACATAGGCCAGGTATGCATCACCACCAAATGTTAACACACTTGAGGGAGCTTTTTAAAATATTCTTATTAGTCCTCCTGAATCGATTTGATGAATTTTACGTCCTTTTTCCAAACATTAATTTTCTTCTGCTTAATCCGTTCAGACACATACAAATTCCATACAGAAAGGTCCTAGCTGAGATTCGAACCCAGAACCTGTCTGCCTCACACCCTCGGAGTTTCTGCAATTGTATTGTTTGGTGTTGAAATGATAATCCATATCCGCTACAGAGCAATGCATTAGTATAGAGACCATATTGAAATGTCATATAAGATTATTTGCAATCGTGGCCAAGTTTTTAACAGTGACACAAATTGTGAGTTTCTTGAAATTCACTGCTTCAATGCAGAATATTTCACATGTCCTTTAATACTGAAACATCATCAGCGTTTGCTGAATTTAAATTTTAAACATATATCAAATTTGTGCAATGAATTACAATGTTGGTCTTCTTCAAAACTCTTGTGTGTTTTGTTTTCATTAATTAGAAAGATACTAAAAAAGTATAAAATAGTCATAAACTGCTTAGTTTGTAGCAAAGTTGGTGAAATAGGTCAACTAAGGTTACCCTTGGGGGATTATAATCAGTACAATTAATTAAAGGGGATGTCAAGTCAATAGTTATTTTTACAGCAATATTTTTTATGCAACCCCACTAGTCTAAACACGACATTCCGATTAATATTGTTTGTGGAATAGGAATTAAGCAGCAAAATCCGCTAATTTTTATATCCATCTCAGAAGGCTGCCATTTTTGCCTTGTAGGGCATCACATGACCAAACTTAGAAAACACTTAGAAACTTGAGCCCTGAGCAACTGCAATGTGATTTTCAGTCGGCAGCAAGTGGCAAAAGGGCTGCCCCTCAGATGGATAAAAACAGGTTGATTTGGCTGCTTAATTCATATTCCACAAACACTATTCATCACTAGTGGTGTCACATAGAACATATTATTTTTTTACTTTAAGTCTGCCAAAACTAACCAACGATACCAGGTTGAATTATCAGTATCTATTTTTCGGCCATTAAAATGTGATCACAAGAGTATGCTAGGAGGAAACAAACAAACATTTTGAAATTATGAAATAAACAAATGTGACAAAATGAGAGATTGGCCGCTAGCTGTAAATGTTTATGTATTCTATTCAACCTACAATTTCTCAGGATGGGTCTCTTTAACAGCATTTATAGTGCTGCTGCACTGTATTCACGCTAGACCATGTAAATAGTGGTTAGTTGTAGCTGCTGTAATGTCGGTGTGGCCTCTTTTTTTCTTTCTCAACACAAACAGCTGTGTGCCTCTTTCCTGTCTCCCAGGAGTCATGATGACACGCACACACACTCATAGTCAACTTTGACTGACAGCTTGCTTTGATGAGTGCTGCTTCACGCCAATCTTTCTGTCATCTTGTCAACGCAACAGGAGGCGTGTTTTTTTTTTTTGTTTGTTTTTAGCAGAAGGTTTGATATCTATCTTGCTCAAGTTGTCCACTGCATTTCTTGTTTTCTTTCTTCTCTATGCCAAATGAAGCGCCAGGAAATGCATTAAAATGACGAAAGATATCTGGTGTGTAAACAGTTGCACATCAGACAGTGCATCACATCCACATTTGTAGAGGTGCAGAAGATGTTTATGACAACAGGATGTGTGGTGGAAATTTAACAGGTCTAAGTCATGCCTTTAAAATTGCCCCGCAGCCTTACTATTTCCTGCACTACTCATATGTGTGTCTGTATTTTTATTTGCTTTGGCTCTCATTCAGAACAATACGCCATTAACCTTGGAGAGAGAAATTTGTATGTGTCTGTTGGACAATTTACAACGGCAAGTTTACAGGTACATTGAAGTAAGTGATGCAGTCTTCTGTTTCAGGGTCGTCCCGAATTGACACCTACGGCGATTAAAGCAGGAAAACTCCTCGCCCGCAGACTTGCTGGACACAGCACAGAGCTCATGAACTATGACAATGTGAGACAAAAAACACACATCTGTCACATTTTCTCCACCTACTATTGTCGTATTTAATGATATTCAGCACAAAAGTGGTGTTAAAGTCTGCCTTGAAAAGAAAAATGCTTGTTTTTGTTTTAAATTGTGTTTTTATTTATTGTGGTTGTATTTTCCATTGTGCTACTTTTGTGTGTGTCTGTGTGTCCTTTAGGTGCCAACCACTGTGTTCACCCCACTTGAGTATGGCTGTGTGGGCCTATCTGAGGAGGAGGCTGAAATCAGGCATGGCAAAGACAACATAGAGGTAATAACATGCTGGCATAAATGGAAAATTCAAGTCCAGTGAATAACTTGAAAAGGTACCAAGTAACATAAGTGGTGACCTGCCAGAGGTATAATTACAAACAAGTACCGCTAAGGTTGAAAAAACACATTCAGTTCGGAATAAAGGCTTCATCTCCAGACTTTAATCCTATTAAACCTGTTTGGGATGAAACACGTCCTGCGATTGTCCAAAGTCAGCTGGGTGAAGCTCCAGCACACCTGTGACTCGAGTCAGGATAAGCAATACAGAGAGTGGATGGATGGGAAATAATGCCATGAGTGTGTTCAGCTGCTATATCTACAGGGGCGGTAGAGCAGGTAGTCCAGGGGCAGTTTTTGTCATGTTAAAAAGAAGTTTAAGGTGGGTTATTTCTAATCTGTATCCCCCATTACGTAATATGGCTTGACATGATGACTATGTACAGATAAAACAGTCAAAATTATTCTATCCCCTTCTCCTGACTGAAACCTTTGAACAATGAGATCCTTCTGATACTGCACAAGCTTGTCTACAAACCATGGCTTGTGCTCTTAGATGGGGCTACAAAAATGTCAGGGAAAGACCACTAGAACACCTGACCTTTATTTTGGGTTCATCAGAGGAATTTTAATAGTGGCAAGTGTGCACTAACTCTCATTAAACATGAGTCTAAATGTGATTGGTTAATTCTGTGCAAAGCCACATCACCTTGTGTCAGTTTTTTTTCTTGCTCTCTTGAAAATATTTTTTTTTCATGTTATAACAGGTTATATGCCACATTAATAATAATAAGAATGCATCAGATTTATATTTGTAGAAAACGTTTTGAAATAATTTATCTTGGTCTCTTTTTTTTCTCCACAAAAACCTGGCATTTGAAAAGGGGTGTGTAGACGTTTTATATCTGCTGGATATAAAGTCTGTAAAGATTTTACTTTGGATACAGAAGGTCAGAGTTTCAGTGTGTTTTACAAATGTGGACTGTTTATTTTATTTTTATATTTTCATAGACTGTCGAGGTAGTAGAAATTATTAGAAAATCCATGAATTAATTGTTTATGGATCGATTTGTTTATGACCTTTAATAGCAATTTCATACAGTGGGTAGGACTAAGCTTTATGCATACCAAAGATGTAGGACAGGTGCTATGCTCTTCTCATCAAATTCTGGGCTAAGGTGTGAAAAGTACTTTTTGCATTAAAGGTGTAGCAAAATGCATACATCTCACTTGATTGATCAAAATGTAAGAAAAAATAAAATGTTTGAGAAAATAAGCAAAGTAACACTTGGAAATACATAAACATGCTTTTTTTTTTTACATCTATATTTTTTGTATCATTCTGCATTTCATTTGCATTAATATTATAGGAGTCTGCAAATTGTTCCAAACTAGCCAATCCTTTTGTAATCTATTTTGTACCCCAAAAAATTAATTAGGGCTAAAGTTTGTTAGGATAGTCAGCTTCCTTCAAACAAGTTTATTCATTTATTTTAATGATAGAGTGAGAAAGTTTTCTAACCCCTAAAAACAAATACAGTCCAAAAACAAACAAGTGTGTGTATTCTGTGTTGGTGTACGTGAGCCGGTTGCCAGACGTTCGCCAACACCTGCACACCACGCGGATAAATGGTTTAGCCTGTAAGGTGGGGCTGTTGGCAATGAGTGACAGGCGAGCAGGAGGCCTGATTGAGGTGTGTGTGAGGCGATGACAGGCATGCTTAGATCTTAGGAGGAGCTGCGGCACCGGCCCCCTCTACAGCTGCACGCTCCTTCAAACTTGTGTTGGCACGCTCGCCCATTGAATTAAACGCATTAAACACACATTGTCGCTCCCCAGTTGGAAATCTGTCAGCATAAGCTGCAACCGGGATTTGTTTTCCAGTCTTGTTGTTCTCTTTTCGGTGAGCTGCAATCATAACATCTCATTGTTAAGATTAACTTGCCTTTTAATTAATAAGTATTACATTTATGTTGTTGCAATACAGTTTTGTACTTGCATTATTTACACAAGTTGTGATGTTCATTACAGGATTTTTCTCTCTCTTCGCTAGTGAAAGAGACAAAAGTGTGCATATATTAAAAAGTTGGTGATTTAGGAAAAGCCCCCTAAAAAATTCCCTTAATATGACATAATCTGCAAACACAGCATTTCAAAGATGAGACGTTTCCTGATTCAAATTGCCTTTGTGTGTCTGCAGGTTTACCATGCCTTCTACAAGCCTCTGGAATTCACTGTGGCAGAGCGTGACGCTAGCCACTGTTACTTAAAGGTAACCTTGAATTGCACAAAATGTTTTGGAAAAAAGTGATCTAAGATGACAGAATCACATCACATCCTAATGGCTTGTTAGCAAACCAACCACTAACGTGTGTCAAACTCATTTTAATTCAGAGGCCACTTTCACCTGAATTTGTTCTCAAGTTGGCCGGACCAGTTTGTCCATGGCCTATAAGCTATAAATAATGACGGGTCAAAATACTTGTTTTTTGGTGCAAATAATTACAATTACATTCTGGAAATATTCCCACTTTTTGATTACTATTTTATTGCTAATTAATCTGAAATTTATTTTCTTTAAATGTTAGCATGAAATCCTAAGTAACAGCCACATTTCAGAATTTCGTATTGGACAAAATTAGCAACAACTGTTAATTTTAGCGAAAAACTGCAGTTTGTGTTTTGTCCTCACGGGCCAGAGTGGACCCCCTGACAAGCCGTTCTGGCCCACGGGCCGTATGTTTGACACCCCTGCACTAACACATATTTAAAATTCAAATGCATTATCATTCTCTACCATCTTAGGTGATATGCAAGCGGCATGGAGACCAGGAGCTATTGGGTCTGCATTTCACTGGTCCGAATGCAGGGGAAGTCATGCAGGGTTTTGCCATGGGCCTCCAGTGAGTTACTACAAACGCTATTATTTGTACAATATGACTTCTCAGGTCAATTAAATAAGTAACGTCATCTCTATGTTTATTAGGTGTGGTGCCACGTACTCTCACCTGATGGGGACAGTTGGAATCCACCCGACCTGCGCTGAGGAGCTAACCAAAGCCAACATCACAAAACGTTCTGGATTGGATGCCACAGTCACCGGCTGCTGAGGTTAAAGCCCCGGTCTGTGAACACTGAGCACACACGGTAGAAAAGGGTTAGTTGGGTCCAAATTATCATTCTGGTTTAGCCTGCTCTTTCTTTTCCGTCACTAATTATTGGTGGGCAAGTGTCTATTACTGAGAAAAATCACCAATATTTTGAATGTTTACAAGTTGAAGCAGTATATTCTCATGGAGCAAAGTCTCTAAATCAGGTTTGTGAAAGTCTCGTCCGCAGAGAGACTTTTGAAGGAAAGGCCCATAAATCAGGATTAAAGCCCGTTCTCAGCGTGTCGTTGAAATTATGCAAGAAACACAGAGCAGGTTCAAACATTTTTCTGAAAATATTTTCTACAAATATTGTTGTTCCTGTGGCTGTACTTCCTGTCCATTAGTCTTTAAGGTGACACATACCATAACCCCCCCTCCAACTCTCCGCCCTCTATGACACTGATGGATGGCCCCTGGGCCGTCGCTGCAGCGACACCAACCTCATTTCCCATGGACAGACACAAACAGTTGGGCAGGCATCTTGGAAAGACTTGACCAGAGAGACGAGCCTCTTTGATGGTCTGGGATGGCCCAGATATACGTCTTGACCCAACATCAAACAATACCATACTGCAGGCTAAGCATACAGTATTCCATGGGCATCACTGCACTAGTTCTCTAGCTCTGCAAGAGATGTATTACTCCATGTTACCCAAAGGTGGCACTATTGCCTGCCAATTTTCATCTTGAGTGTAAAAGAGAGGATAAAGTTGTCACTAGATAAAACCTAATCTTCAATACATTTGTCTTTTAGGTTTTAATTCCCTTAATCCCCACAAGTGATATGCTTTTTGTTGAATTTGGAGAGTAGACTGGATTGATGTGTGCTCCAACTGCTAATCCTTATCTCTCGTGTATTTACATGGATGGAAGGTTAACGCTCAGTAGTCGTCACCCTTTGGAGATAAGATAAGTTGTATATATCAATAACTATCATAGCAGATAAAAGTGCTCAAATGTTTAACCTGCTGACTGAACTGGACATCCTCAACGTGGTTTATTGGGAGAAATGGGCTACACAAATTTGGGGGCCAAAATGGTGGGTGTCGTTTATTTTTAATCTGCCTGGTCTGATTAATGATTCTGATGAGGGGAGTGACAGCGAGCCCGGCGATGGAAAAAGAGAGAGCAGGCTACCAGGTTTATTTGGACCTGGCCTGGGAAGAGTACGAGCTGAGTTTCAGCTGGGTTGGGGAAGGTTTGGGGGGCGGGGTGGGGGGGATTCCTGTGTGCTGTGTTCAGGGCCGAAGTGCTGACTGAAGAACCCTGACCTCCGCTCAGCAGGAACAGCTTGACTCTATCACTCAGAGGACAGAGGGCTCACATGCTCTGGTGCCGCACGGCAGGGGCCGAGTGGGTTTTGGATGAAGGAGGTAACGGTGGCCACCGGACCCAGGAAAGCAACACGACACTCAGCCGCTAATTGATTCTGTATTGCTTTGCTTAACGAGGCACTTCGGAGACCTCAGGTTAGGACGAAGGCAATGCAAAGGAAGTCATTCACTCTGACAGTGTAACTAGAATGTCTGTTTGCTTTTTGCCATCCATTTCCCCTCAACCGTCCAAGCTCCACAGTATCCTCATAGCACAAGCACAACATGAAAATTACTTCTGTTCTATAAGTAGGGCCCGACCGATTCATCAACCGGCCGATTATGGCACTGGTCTCGTTATTTATTAGCACATACTTCTGCTATACTATAACCTTGTACGCTCTAAAAAGTGGATTGTTGAACCAATTTAAGATTACAAATGGAATTGTTAACCAAATAAAAATTTAAAAAAACGCTTCCAATTGGTAACACGATTGAATTAAATTATTCCAAAGTAAATATATTAAGTTTAATAAACTCATAAGTAATTAAACTTAATATTCAATTTGTAATCTTAAATTGTTTTAACAATTGTCTTTTTAAGAGTACAGTATCCATAAATACTGAATGAAATTTGTTGACATGCATTCAACTGTGGCACAAACACATTTGAGACTTGTTAATTAAATGCAATGCATCACACAATGCATTCAGGGAACTGAGTTTGTTTTTGTTTGTTTGTTTGTTTTTAAAGCATCTTTATGGTTGACCCCGCTATTAACAGGGAATAAGGACCATCCTATATTATTGAAAATTGCATATAATTATGCCAACTGAAATCCATTGGGGAATAATTTTATTTTTTTGCATTATATATATTTTCTATTAATTGGATGATTAATTTGTTTTTTTGTTTTTATGCCATCCAATTTTTTTTTTTTTTTTTTTTTTTTTTTGTGGCCTTAAAAAAACAAACAAATCCAAATCGGTCGGGCCCAAGTTCTAAGTCTTTAAAATCGGAGGAGTACTGAACATTGTTGATTGGGCTCTCTCATCTCAACAGATGAGTAATGAGCCTCCTCTGAGCAGCACGGGGGATCAGGGTTCAACTTTCAGGTAACCAGCTAATGATGACCTGCACTAAAACTCAAAACTGAGGAGTGCCGGGCTGATGTCTACTGGCTGCCAACTTAAACTTTCAAAGTTGTAAAAAGAGAAATCTCATTTTCCATGAAAGCTTTGTTACACATAATGTATATGTGAAGTCATAATACTGGAATGCATAGTGGCCATATTAAAGATGACATACAGTGTGCTTTTGTGTAAATTATTGTATACTGTAATTACCATATTCTGTGAATAAAGAACATATTTCAGAGCTCAATGATGACTAAAGCATATGGGAAGATAATAACCCCATATACTGTACTGTAATTTACGTCTGAGATATATTTCCCAAAAAAGGGAAAACGTATACTGTTAAGTAGACAGACTAAAAAAAGATGCTCTTTAGGCGCTGAAATCCACATATGAGCAAATGTTTTCCATTTCACAAGTTTAACAGCTGAATAACCAGTGAGGTTTTGATAATGAATAAATACTGCACGGATTTGGTTCTGTAAGAAATACAGGAAGAAGAATACATTTTTGAGAAGAGGTTTTTTTTTTCTGGGAAAATGTTTTTTTGTATTTTAGAATGTATTTGGTATAAAAGGCTATAGTTACAGTAGTACAGCGTATGCTGTGTGGACAGGTACATAGAGCTTGCCTGAGGGTCCCTCCAATTGTGATAAAATGGTCGATTCATGCTGTGCTGTTTTATTATTTGACTTCCAGGAAAAGGCTTTGCAAGAATCATTCCCAGTAAACCTGCAGCTAGATGTTCCTGCAATTTGGTGAGAAATTGCTCAGCTGAAATAATAAATTACCTAAGATGTGTTTCATCGATGAGAACATGATTTGACAATCTTTTGAAATGTATCTTACATGTTGCTAGTCATCATAATTACTGCACAATTGTAATCATATCACATTTGCAAATTCAATTATACAATTAAAATGGTCACCACTATGGATACAAAACGTGTTCACCCAGGATTAGCGCAGGTCATCTTAAATCACGCTACACAGATTTGCCTTCATATGAATCTGTGCCGCCAGGGGTGGTCAAACTTTGACCCCGGCTCGTCTCTGCTGACAGGTTCCTCTGCTATGCGGCCCTGTCACTCAACCCTGCGCACCAACAATGGCAGAAATTCCAACTCTGTTTGTTTGGTTAAGGACAGCTCTCTGAAACCCCTGAACCTCTTCGGGATCCACAGCAGCCTCCGTCACCCAGTGTCAGTCCAAATCCAGACAGCGGGAGTAAACTTCAGCTTGTGTCTGTCCCGAGAACAGGCGAGCCATTTTACGTTTGTATCGCTTATGTTCCTCTACAATGGAGCAAACAGGCCAAATCCACCTTGAAATGCACTTAGTAGAACATGTCAACATGTCAGTCTCTTTTGGGTACTACGTTCCGTCTTAATCCAGCCCATTGAATGCTGACAGTTGTCTGTGAGTCAGACATTCACAAGGCTTTTGTCACCTCAGCTATTGAGTCGGAGCAGCTCCAGTGAAGAGCGGAATCCTCAGACGCACGTTCAAACACACACGCTGGGTTTTAAGCTCCAGCACGGCGCAAAAGTCGAAGGGGGAGGAGAACGCAATGCATACCTTATGTAAACATAGGAGCCAAAACGAGGCAAAGAGTAGAAAAGGCTCAGCCGAGGCGAGGATAATCCTTGAGAAATGAATAGGGGCCAATTATGAGTGCAGGCTTGTCAGTCTGAGATCTGTTCAGGGCCCAGACATGGAAATGGGGTCTTTGGGCTGCTTGATAGAAATGGTAGGTTGTCCAGATTTTATAAATGAAAAAACCGGGACACTACAATTTCGCTTAAAATGAGTGCTGTCAAAGTTACAACGTTAACGTTAATCACGATTAATCACTTAATTAAAATCAATTCATCTATCAAATCATTTATCAACATTTTTTGCCCGCCAAATTTAAAGAGCACTCGTTATGTGTTAATTTTTTCAACATTTAACTTCAAAAACTTTTATTCACTGCACATGCTCATGATTAAAAATTTAATCGCCAGATGCCCCTAATTTTTAATAATCTTTTTTTTTAAAGAAAATATTATTTAAAAAAAAAATAATAATAATTCAAGAAAAGATTAAAAAATATATAGATTTTTTTTTAATAGAAAAGATTATTGAACATTTAAAAATATATATTTTAAAGAATAGATGATTAAAATAAAAATTCAAATAATTTAGAAAAATAATTCAAATAATAAAAAAAAGAAAATTTTTATTATTTTTTTATTAAAAGATTAAACACATATATATATATTAAAAAATTATAATTGAAATATTTTTAAAATAGAAAATATTATTATTTTTTAAATAATTAAATTTTTTCAATAGAAAAGATTATTAAAAATTAGGGGCGTCAGGTGATTAAAATTTGTAATCATAAATAATTGCATGATTTCACTAGTTACTCACGATTAATCACAAATTTTATATCTGTTCTTAATGTACCATAAAAAAAAATCTAGGTTTTCATACTTTTGTTCACAAAAGTGGGAAAAAATGTCAATGGCAGTGAATGAGTTTAAGCAGGAGTGTCCGTCGTCCACAGTCTCCTGAGTCCAAGGATACGTTTTCATTTCGATTATCAGGACTGTTACTGTCCTCCCACTTGCAAAGAATACTCCCCTTCTTGTGTGTCTCTGATCTAATGGCTGCAAATGAGAATAAGTTCCAATGGTTTCCCCTAGTGAGATTCAGCCAACAACCAACATCCCCTCTCGACAGTCCTTCAAGCACAAACACTGTCGAAGGTCATCTCTTGTCCGCGCGCGATTCCGTTGGTAGCCCAGTGGAGGTGGCTGAAGCCTTGTGAAATGAGCTTATCTGACCCCTGATAAGAACAGGATACCCTCAGGAATGGTCTCAATTCAATACACATGCGGCTTTTATCAGAGGGGATGTGGGTGTTTGAAAAGGAGTTGGTGGTTGGATTTGGCCTATTGGGAAGCCTCCGACACAACACGGCCTTATGCAGAACACAAAACGCCCGTGGCCGCTGGCCAGCAACAAGAAAGGGGTGTGCAATGATGTCATACGTTGTGGTTTTGATCCTCAGACTTTTCTGAGCGAGTAATTATTCCAACTAAGGTGTTTCGCAGGAAGTTGTTTTATTACTTTATTGAGATTTATTAGGGGCCATTAAATCAATCTGCATGCCAAACCGCAGACACTGGGGTGAATTTATTTTGATTGCAAGAACACAACCTGCTGAAATGTTAATTATACATATATATATATATATATACAGAATTAAGTCTGCGTTGCTATTTTACACTTTTGAATGGCGCGTGGATTATAACAATGTTACTGGAGTATATGAATATTCCTTCAATGTCGTATTTTATTTTTTCAAAGTGCTGGAATCAAAGCATGAAGATTAGAATATTTCACAGTGCTTTTTTAAAGAACAGCACGTTCAAGTGTATTTTTCAAGTGTTAACAAGTTTGAGGGATTTTGCTATCATGTCAAGCCTGATTTTTATGAGCAAGGCATTTGAGATCTTGAGATTTACACTTACACTAATACTATTATAGAATTTATTGGAACTCTCAAGATCTTCTTTTTGATGTCAACATGAATCTTGTTACAAGGTAGTAATCGAAGTTTGTGCGGTGCCCGAAATTCTGGCAGAGCCTGGCAGGTTTTGTCATGGTAGCTTTCTATGGAATGCTTCAACAACTGTGGGATAGATGACATTAACAGTGTGCATTGTTGGGGATCTCCTAACTTGTCATCCATCACTGTCATCAGTAGGGTGAACTAGATGCAAAACTAATGCAGCCTCGGCGAGACTTATGATACAATATACTTATACTCAGTTGAGAGAAAATATAGGATTACTGTACATGATTTGTATAAGGTTACAAAAAAAAAACGCCCCTTGTAACTGATTTGTTAACTTGAAAAAAATTAACAAAAACAGCTAAGCTAGTCCTTACTATATGACGTAAGCGCATTCTGATTATGCGCTTGTGGATATTAATTAAGCAGCCAAATCCACCTATTTTTAGCCATCTCCGCGGCGGCCATTTTGCCACGCGCTGTTGACTGACAATAACATACTGTAATAGTTACTCAGGTAACGACCAATCACGGCTCAACTTGCAAATGTCACATGACCGCACTCAGAAAACAGGTGATATGAGCAAACTGTGATGTCACTTTCAGTTGACAGCAAGTGGCAAAATGGCCGCCCCCCTGAGATGGATAAAAATGGGTGGATTTTGCTGCTTAACTGGAAACTAAATGGCCACTGTGACTATATCAAGTAATTTTTATTAATAGGAAGGTCCACCAATTTTTATTATTATTATTATTTTTCTATAACAGTAATTGTATGTGCCTCAAGTTGTCTAAACACGACATTCTGATTAGGATTGTGTTATGTGTGGAATATCACACTCTAAAAACAGTTATGTCAAAAATGGACTGATGCTCTACTTGGGTCGACTTGACCCAACTTTGAGTCAAGAAATTGATCTTTTAGTGTAAAACAACTCATAAATATTGGTCAGATCCTTTACTTGGGTCAAAAAATTGGGTCATTTTGCATAAAACAACCCATAAAGTTGAGTCAAATTGACCCATAATGTGGATCAGTCCATTTTTGATCCATAATTGGCTTATTTTGACCTAACTGTTTTTAGAGTGTGATCGTTTCTAAGAGAAAAAAAAATGTCATTGGGATTGATGCTCTCCATTCACACATGCTGGCTAGCGCTATTCCTGCTTGTTTGTTGTTTGTAAACATGCACATTGTAAAAAAAAATAATACGCACAGAGGCTGATGTGCAGGATTGTGTTTGACTGCACGCAGGATTCGCCCCCTGGCTGCTGTCGATGCCTCCCTGATTGATTCTGTCTCTCCTGTTTAGGCAATAGAGTCTATGTGGTGGGACAAGTGGTTTGTCAATAAATCACACTCATGCAGCGACGATCAATGTCTGTGGCTCACAGCAAGTTAGGCATGCCTGTGTTTGTCACTTAATTGTTGAGAGACGGCTTGTGTGCTGTTTGTTGTGTATGTGTGTGAGAGAGCGCAGCAACAGACATGAGAGTGTGAAAGTGGAATAAATCGTCAGATTTTGCCCGATTCTCCCCTTCTGACTAAAATCAGCGGATCATTTTTGGGGGGGAAATTCCAATTTCAAAGTTTTAAAATCTACTTTTTCTTTCAGATAGGCTCCACCCAACTTGAGTAGCGTTGATGTAGTTTAGCTATTTTAGTCATTTTATTGTTGCCTAACTTGCTACATTTCTCTGGTGAGTAGCTTTGGCGTGTTGAAGTTTCATTTAAAGGTGCAGTATGCGATGTTCAAGCTGCTAGCAAGATTTCACTACCCTCTGCAGACATACAGTATATAAAACATGTTGACAAAACAAATTGACTTTAGCACTAGTTTCTCTCTGCCTTTTTACAGCTCGCCATTAATACAAATACTTCTAAATTGACTTCAGTCAGCGTAATTCTTCTAAGTTAATATGGACAACACTACAGGAGCTAAAGGCTGAAATGGTTATTTTGCATTTATTGACCGCCACAGGGCCTCCTGTAACAGAGCAAAGTCTTCAGTTGTACTCAACTATTTAATTAGCTCTGAAGCGCAGACAGATCTTTGTATATTGCATATCGTAATTGATTACTGCACTGCTATGAGATGAATGATGACCGGATAACAGGAAACAGGAAACGGAAATACAGAGCAGCCTTCCAAATTAAAATCATGGATTTCAAAACTAAATATAATTAAACATCACACACTAAACAGCTTGAGGAATTCTTAACATGGTAGATATTACTGAATTACTTGAAACACTATTGAATGGAATTGACTTTGTTCAATTCACTCCAGTCCTTAAAAAACACATATTTGGATTGGGACAGTCTTTTCTGGCCACTGGATTATTTTTGTAATCTTATTATCAAATTTTTAACATTCGTTTTATTGTGTGCTCTATGCAAAATGACTTTTATGAGCAAATTGAAAAAATATAATTGCCATTAATTTCATTCAATTTTAAGGAAATTTCCTATACTGTAGTTAGGATTTACAGTACATGTCATTTAAAAAAATAGCTTTATCTGTACCTATTTATTTTTTTAAATTTTATGTATCAGAAGTACTAATGGTATCGGCACTTGGTATCAGGATCGGTGAGCTTGCATCTAGACTCACTTGTACTGTAGCTAAACTGTTTTCCAAGTAGCGTGCCTACACTATGGAAGTTGTCATGCTGATTCTCAGCCTCAATCCCCTCAATTTTTTTGCATTTTACATGCCGACCCATCTCAGGCCACCAAAGGATGATCGGAATGCCTTTGGAAATATTATTTTATTAAGCTTGTTTGAATATTTTACTCTCAAAGACAAAGATTTGCTCTGTAATAATGAAAGTGTGTTGGATTATAATCATCATAGTACAATGTGTTGCAAAATGTATGACCAAAAAGGAATTTGTCACACTCTAAAAACTGTCCTCGTTGCTGAGAAAGGGTTCAAGCAATCTGAAGCCGATTTCACAGGAACAAAATCAAATCTGACTATGAGAATTAAAGGGGGAGGTTAAAAAAAGAAGAAGCTGATAACAATATTAACTGAAGTGACTGGGTTGACTCCTTCAGTACCGTTGCGAGGGAGGATGGTTGCGCCATTCTGATAGGGTTGTGCATAAACTGTCTCCTTCCTTGCAAGATATCTATTCATTAAAGTTGTGTGATTGTATCCTCCTCCTCGATGCAGTGGGCAGGCCAGTCACTCCTCACGCTCCTCGGTCTCTTCATTCACACCTGAAAAGTTCCCCAAGCAAAACAGGAAAGGGAGTGTTGTGAAAATCACGAGATGATACAATGTTCATCCAACACACACTCCAACGCACGCCATCCTCTCCTCCTGTTCTCTTCACATGCTCACATTATTCCAAATTCCTTCTGAGGGAGTCACGATGTCCTTACAATGTATTTGAGTGTTCCACTCATGTGACCTCACGTTACTTTCTCATTCGTTTTCACAAGAATTTCATTCATATGAAAATTCAAGTTGTGTTATCTTTTACCCATGTAGGAATTTGTCAGCACAAGTCCTGTGCATGTGAGCAAACAATTAAGACTAATCGCACCACAGCACAAGAATATTCATTAGTCACAGGCTCTTTTCAACTCACTACCACTGAGTCATGCTATGTTACCTCTGAGCAAGGCTCCCAGTATGGAGCCACAACACTGACAATAAGATTTGGTATTCAAATAAAAAAGGTCACTTTGGAAAAAGCTGTGTTCAAAGTGTTGGCATTTAAAAAGATTGTATTGAAAAATAAAATACAGACATAAAAAAAAAAACACTTTTATTTAAGCATATTTTTTCAATGCCAATCTGCAGATTTCTTTACTTTTTTTCACTTCTCTTTCTTTCAGGTTCAATTTATTGACAGTGTTATAACGCGGGGTTGAGGCGGGGCTTTGAGCGCGAGAACGCCTTCCAGCTTTTCAGGAGAGGAGAGCGCGCCCCCTATTGACAAGTTCACCATGAACTCCTAAACCGCCTGTAAGCCACAAGGTTATATGTGGTTATATATGTTAATTGTGGCGTTAAAACCTCCATGTTTGAAGTTACTTTATGCATCATGTCATGCTAATTTAGCTAACGTGCTAACTGGTTTACTACAGAAACACGAACACTGACGCCACAAGGTTATATGTAGAAAAAACACAGATTTACAGGTGGTTTAGGAGTTCCTGGTGAACTTGTATCCATGAGTATTGCCTTTCGCCAACAGAGAGCTCACTCTTCTCTTTCCTCTCTTGAAAAGCTGGAAGGCGTTGTCATGCTCAAAGCCCCGCCCCCACGTTAAAACACTGCCAAGAAATTGAAACAGAAAAAAAGAGAAGTGAAAATCCCTGAAAACCACTCATTACTCTGATGTGTCACTTATGGTGCAGTGGGTTAAAAGCAGAGGATGTAAGCAATTTACATTACAGTAAATACGTTTAAAATTTGGATGGATGGCTAACTATTAAAAAAAAACGGAGTCATTCAACAGAATACAGTATTTACAGTATTCAGCTAGCTAGCTTGATTAGCAAGATGGCGCAGCGTGGCCTAACCAATGCGGCTTGCGGGACTAATTTCCTTGTGTGCCGTTCACTGGCAGAACAAAATGGTCCGTAAATTTACAAAGCTATTTGTTAAAATTTACAAGCCTGACTAAACTATTGTTAGAAAAATGGTAGACACAGAGATTGAGTTGACCACCAACGCAATCAATAATGTCAGTTACATCTTCACGTTAGCTTGTTAACTTGCTCTAATTGCTAAAAACTATCTTAATCCTCATCTGCCTCACATTCACAGTCTAATGAAACCATAACCGATCTGAAGTTGACAAGCAGTCTGGTTTTCTTCTTTAGACGTATTCCCTCACTGCCGTTTAATGCTTTAATTCCAAATTGCCAAAGCCAGTGGTTGAAGTGTCGCTTGCCCATCTAAATGTATCACACTGTGGTCCGGCTGTTACTCAGCTTTCTAATTCGGTGATGAGCTGTAAAGTGACCTGTGTGTGTCAGACTGTGTGACTTTGTGAGGGAGAGTGCCATTCCAGGGATTTCCTTACATACATTCCCTCGGGTGAATATTTATACACACGCCAATCCCTGGACCTCAACGTCACTGGCTCCTCAAGGCCTTTAAGGGGGGGCTCTGCCTTTCAGGCGCACGCTGACATTGTCCCACGTATCATCTTTGGCCTCGAGTAAACTGAGATGCCAGGAATAATTGATGATGATCTCCTGGCAGGGCTGCCAACACTTCCTGCTACCTCCTGCTCAGGAGTTATGGTTCTGATCTCTCCATTTGCACTAATTGACTAGCGCTTCAAATTAGCATTTTTTTTTTATGTGGCATGATGTGTTGAAATACTCAACATGAAAAATGAACCTGGCGTTCATTGAGGTGAAAATGTATGTATTTGAGGCAGTTTAATTTTATTCAACTCCTTCTGAATCTTAAAGTTAAGATGTACCAAATGACGCCCCTTTTGATTATTTTTTAATGCTTCTTGGGATAATAACTTCAGGTTTCAAGATGTCCATGCCTTGCACCATCTCCCACTGATCCACCCGTACCCTTTATTGTTTCATTTTGGAGTAGAGGCTAACTCTAATCCATGGCCACAGAAGAGGTTTAAAACACTCTGGTTTCATCTAATCTTCCAGCTCAAACCAACCCAAGCCTGAAACACCCCTTTCTCTGTGATTGCAATAGACAAATAAAGGTCTCTCCCAGAACTCTTGTGAAAGGGGTCTGTGTGCTCTGTGGATTAGGGCTATGCGTGTTTTCTTGGTCTCTCTTTCTCAATTAGACTGAAAAGAATGCAAAATGACTCACCTGTTCATAGAGAGCGACTGTTTACCACCACTCTGCTCATTTCAAGAGCTTCTAGTATTAAAGAATGACAGTTGTGCCATGTGCCAAAATGGTCTGAGGAGGCGGTGGTCATTTAATAAGGCAATGAAAAAATGTATTAAACAGAAAATGCAAGTCAGACTCATATTAAACAATTGTATGCTTATATATTCCATCCATCCTCTATCAGGCTCATGCTTGCAGGTGTAGTCTTTAGGGAGACTATGCCAGCTGGCTTCGGGCGAGAGTTGGGTACACCCTGGACAGGTCACCACTCACCAGCCACTCATTATCATTCACACGTCACACTCACATTCTTTCACACACTTGAATTTTAACATTTTAAAAAATACCTCTTGGAGATACTTAAATGTTTTTCTTTTTATTTGTATACTCATCTATTTATTTTTTATATGATTCATGTAAATTGGATTGACTGATCTCTGTGTTTTTCTTCTATGTTCAATAAATGGTCAAAGCAAGACATTTTAATATATTTAATATGAAGCAATCAATCAAACTTTATTTATATAGTGCTTCTCACACTTTGGAATGCAACCCAAAAATGCTTCACATAAAACATATTGTGATTTGTGTGGTTCTCTCCGTGTCTGTCTCTCCCTCCCTCTTCCGCTCTAAAACACGCACGCACACGTGAAAATAGAGAAGAAATGGACAAGATAGGATGAGGGAAGCGCACCAGAGATTTTTGTACAGGCATCGTAAGGACAGCTCACTTGATGTAAACAAGGGTCCTTCGAAAACCGGCGCATGTTTTGTATCACAGCCTAGCTACGCTAACCGGCTCCTGAGTCCTGACAACTGTCAAAACAGCATTGCCCTCTACAAATGGTAGTGTACTAAAGTTTCTTTGCTACCGTCATACATTTATTTCATCTGAAAGCTGTGTCTGCGTGTCATGCTGTCTGCGCCTTTTTCTTGCACGCTTCATCTGCTAATTCTCTTGTAAGTTTGTTGGGTGTTTCTCCTGTCAATATCGATGCAGAATAATGAGAAGTTTCTCTTTATGAGTCACTTTCAAGTTCAACTGTCTCATTGAAGTCATTTGCTTACGCACAAACAGGATGCAACATGAGACTGAGAGTGAAAGGGGCGCACAACCAGTGCTACATCTCTTGAGCTGCGGGGAGGCAGCTCGATCGTAGCCAGGAACGAGCATCTCATATGCACAGTTACAACACAACGGTAGCAGTGAGTAATCAAATTGTTGCTTAGCTGGTCTCTCTCGCCTTCTGTAGAGAATTAGGGGAAAAGGGGGTAATGAAAGCTAAATACAGAGGCGAACAATATATTGAGTAGTATGATTAATTCAAAAAGAAAAATATGTGCAATGTGTAAAATATGCAGGCATTTGACTATGGACAATTCCAAGCTCAAAAAGTCTCCGCTCATTGAAAAACATTTGACCTTGGATCGTTTTAATTTGCTTTTGTGTTGATTATTTTTCATTATAAAATGTGATGAAATGTCGATTGAGCACTATAATAATCTGCCTGCAGAGGCAAAAGAGCGATATGAACCGAAATTGGACATCATTTAATGTTAGATGAATGTCCTTAAACAGCCAAGAGGCAATTGTATTTTAGTACATTATTAAAGAATCAAATCCACATAATATATACAGTTTAGTTATTAGGTCATCTGAATGTTTTACATTATGCTAATAATGTAAAAAACTTGCATAGAAAATTAAAATGTGCGACATGTAAGCTAAAACATGTCAAAAGACTAGCATATGACACGTTAGCGAGCACAGAGTGATGGTTAAGTACATTATTTTTATACTTTATACAAAGAGTTGGACACTTGCATTAATAATTTCAGCAGTAGATGATTAGAGAGATGTTTCGCCTATTTTTATTTAGTTAACCCTTAGGTTTTCCCTCCTCTTGCTAAGAACAAAAAGGTAAACACTGATAATGCAAGCTCGCTAACTTTTAAAATATGTAGAAAACAACACAATACATTTTGTCACACTCAAAAATTATGCTTACCACTTGCGAAGTGCTCACAAAACACTGTGGTCTTGGTTAGCCTTCATTTCCAACTGTCTGGTTCCACTCTTTCACTGCTTTTAGACATTTTCTCTGACGTTTTGGGGTCCATGGGAAAAGCATTGAATGATAATTTAGTTTCCCTTATGTTATGGTTGGAATATCCAACCACACAACAAATTTTAGGCATGATTTTCTGAGAGCTTTTTATAGTCACAGGCAAAAGCAATACAATATATGTATTTGCTTTCACCGTGTAACGGGGGTGTTGCATTGTGGAAATATCAGAAATGCCCAGATATTTGGAATTGTCCATTCAAGTATTGTATTGTTGCTGAGCAACTGAGAGGTACTTCAGTGTAAATGTTGAAGTAGGCAGAATTACAAAAACATATACTGTACTGTATACATAGTATACAGTGCTGCTAAAAAGTTTGTGAACCTCTTGAGCAATTTGGAATTTCCAATTGTTTCAACCTGATTTTGTTGTTCAATCTGAACTATTAGATTTTATATGAAATAACAGGTATAGGTTTATCAATTCAATGCATTGTTATTTTTTTTTTAAATCAATTGTGTAGTCAAAACTTAATTACAAAGAGTTTTTGGTCAATTCATGTAGGTGCAAAAGTACGTGAACCCTGAGCTGCATTGCTTAAAACAAGCGGCCAAGTAGGATCAGGTAGGACAAATTAGTAGCTAAACTAACCACTGAAATGGACCAATGAAATGAGAGGTTTAGCGAAGAAATTGTGCATCACTGACTGAAACAGAGACAAAACCACATCACTTTAGTCTTACCCACGTGAACCCATACAGGTCAGTCATACTGAGAAGAAGAGGATCTCAGGAAGTGGGTAGTAAAAGCACATCTGTCTGGGGAAAGCTATAAAGTCATAAAAAAAAAAAAAAGAGCTTCATCATTCCACTGTGAAACAGATCATCTGCAACTAGACAACACTGAAAATTACTACAATCGCGCCTAAAAGTGGACGACTATCTAAAAATATCAGCAAGACCCACAAGACAAACGATAATTCAGGTGAAACCCAACCTGTGCATCACATCGAGGGATTTGCAGACCTCGTTTGCTGCATCTGGGACACATGTGCATGCTTCAACAATCAGAAGAAAAGTTAATCGACAAGGCTTTCATGGAAGGCTTGCTAGGTAGAAGCCTCCGCTCCCCCCAAAAATTTCAAAGCTGCCCATCTCAACTTTGCCATTGAGTGCCCTGGACAACACTTAAGCTTTTTGGAGTCCAAAATTGAACTGTTTGGTCACAGTCAAGTTTGGTGAAAAGTCCACTCTGCATACCAGCAAAAGAACCTTCACCCTAGAGTGAAGCATGGGGTTGAGAATGTTAAATTATTTTAAATTGTTCATACTTAGGACCTGGACAACACATAATCCAGGGCATCATGAATTGAGAGGAATATTGTGAAATCCTGGATCATAACCTGAAGCCGTTCTTTGTGAAGTTACAGCCTGGTAGAAGATGGATCATGCAACATGACAATAATCCAAAGCATTCCAGCAATACAACTGAGGAATGTCTGAAGAACAACAAGATTCATCTTCTGGATGTGCCCAGTCAAAATCCTGATTTAAATTATTTCAAAATACTGTGGCGGGACCTGAAGCGAGCAGTTTATGCTAGACACCTGTCCAACCTCTCGCTGTATTTTGCAAGGGAGAGTGGCAAAAATCCCCCAAAGTAGATGTGAAAGACTGATAAATCACTGAAGAAAGTCTTTGGATGAAGTTCTCATTGCAAAAGTGGGTGCAATGTCCGATTAAGTGAGAGGTTCACAAACTTTTGCACCCATGATATCTGAGTTTTTCTTAAATCAACAACTTTTGTTCAAGAAAGAATGACAATATTATCATTCTTTTTTTCAAGTCCATTATTTTCAATGTCAGCATTGTCAAAACATACAAAAAGTCTGACCATGCCTTCAGGGTTCACAAACTTTTGAGCAGCACTGTATATATTGCACCGGGTGGTTGACACTTGACAGATTTTGCTGTCAGTAGTTTAGGAGTCTGATGGCATTGGGTAGAAATTGTTTTTAGCCCTGTTGTTGTGGTTGTGAAGCTCATGTAGTGTCTGCCCGATGGGAACATTTGGAAAAGTGTGTGTTGTGGCTGTCACTGCAGTGCAAA
Organism: Vanacampus margaritifer; assembly: GCF_051991255.1. NCBI lineage: Eukaryota > Metazoa > Chordata > Actinopteri > Syngnathiformes > Syngnathidae > Vanacampus > Vanacampus margaritifer. The sequence goes on from NC_135434.1 coordinate 21,795,120, forward strand.
TGCTCCCTCGTTCACTCTCTCTGGCTGCCGCTGGTTTTTGCCTATTGGCTGCTGACCTGAGCACCTCCTTATCCCCGACTTGCTCATCCAATCTGTTTTAGATGCTTTCAAGGTACAGTTCTAACACCAATTCATGAAATACGAACCTTGCCAGCTAACTGAATTCTCACGGTATTTGTTCACAAATATTACAAGAATACATCTGCTGCTGCTTCCGGTGATGCGTTCGCAACAGACCTTTTTTAGGTCGGACCAATCAGGTGTTGTTTAGGGCGGGACATGCTAGCCTGGAAATTCAGACTCACTTGCAGCTTTGCCAGAAAGTCTGGTCAACCGCCCGATCAGTCGCATTTCTGAGGCGGGGCAAACATGACGTCAGAAAGGCAACTCGTTGAAGTATTTTCTTTTTCTTTTCTTTTTTTGCGGAGACTAAGTAAAAATCCAACATAGCTACTAGCCGAAGAGAAACAGTAGTGATGTTGCGGGAAGAAGTTGAAGAGTGAAGAGTGACTTTGCTCATGAAGACGACATCACGCAAATAGACAAATTTGATTGGCCGGCCTGTTTTTGGTCGGTGCTGAATCGCTGTTAATGGACGCCTGGCCAGTTTCACTTTCTTTTTCAAGAAAGTGGGTGTGGCTTGCCAGGCTAGGGAGGTACAACTGTGACGAAACCAGAAAGTGCCGATGCCGGGGAAAACAAACAAACCTAACAAAGACGAATGGACGCTGGAATTTATTCTGTTCTCGCAGATTTACTCACTGTTTCCTTGTTGCATGTTGTACAGTGAGAGGCGCTTCATGTATTTTTATCTGGTAAAGATGTTTTTTTTTTCTAAGACGAGACCAAAGACAACATTTTCATCAGTTGCCGTGATTGGTCAAAACAAACATGTACTGGATGTCGTATCGTCCAATCAGCTTGAAGTATTGTACAACAAGTCCCTCCTTTCCTGAGCGGATCTGCCAAGTGAAGTTCCAGATTGATAATGTGAAGAACTCCCTACATACACTAAAGCCTGGTACACACATAAAGACAATCTGGCTGTTTTTGCCCCGTCCCGACCAATGACGTCAAACGCCCTATAAGATTGTCTTATCTTTATGTGTGAGCTGTGTTAAGAGTGGATTTGTCCCAATAATTGGATCCAAAACCAGTTGGGGCCGACAATCTTAAATAATGAACATGTTCAATATTTATGACAAAAATCTTGGGGAAGCCGAGGTTCTCCTCAGTCCCGAGCTGACTCTACAGACTGTGACGTGAACGGAATGTAGCCAAACAAAGAAGCTCTCTGACAAACGAGCACCCGAACATAAAACAAATTAATATCACCTACCTGAAGTTCATCCATCCATTTTATGAATACCAAGTGGTTACAACAAAGACCAGGCACCTTTGCCTGAATTGCGTCATGACTACAAGTAGCACTTCTGCTCAGTAACCCGTGGGTTCTCGTGTGGGCTGGAGGTTTTACCCCGCAAGCACATGGTCACGGGATCGAGCCCCGCTTTCTCTGTTTATTGTCTTTTCTTACTACAGCATATATGCCTACCCAGTGGCATTTTTGTATAAACGCGGGTTCCGCAGGCGCCAGAACTAATGTTCCAAAGCAATTATTTCCTTGCAGACATTAACATTTCATACTGCTCCCGTGTCATGTTCCCTTCGGAAAAATTCGGCAATCATCGGCGCATGCCCGGAAGTGCCTGGTCGTTTTTGTGTTTGTGAAGTTACATGTGATCACGCGAGAGCTTTTCCTCAGAGGACTGGATTCTTGACCAGTGGCGGAAGACAATCTTTATGTGTGGGGAGCTGTGATGAGATTATCTGAGCACCCCACACACAATATGGCCAAAACTGTTCATTGCCCGTTTTTTTATCTTTATGTGTGGGGTCTGACAAAGATAAAAAGATCTTTAAAGATTTGAAAAATCCTTGTGTGTACCAGGCTTTAGGACCTGCAGGATGCAGTGCATGGAAATAAGGATGTTAATCCTTGTCATATAAATATATATATATATATATATATATATATATATATATATATATATATATATATATATATATATATATATGCATGTATGACTTCACTGTAGGCTTCCATTTCTATTAATTTTTTAGGGATGCACGATAATTCTATTTTCAACTGATACCGATAAACCAATAATTTAGAAAGTGCCGACATCTATAACTGATAAGTAAGGCGATAATTGTTTGCAAAATTAACTTGAATATAGATATACTTTCAAATCCTATTATAAGTCTAACGTGTACAACGACATTGACAGATTGTGTAAAGCACCATGAAGCTGAATTTTATTGATATCTCTGCTTCAAAGACAACCAGTAAATCATTTTGAGTTGGCCAAAACAAAAATGTAAAAAAAAGTTTTAAAAATGCAACCAAAAACTGTGATGATAACATTTTGGGTAGTGTTGTGGAATTTTCAGTAATTAGGTGAAATAAATATAACATCCTGGAAAACAATGGTCTTTTGGGTGTCTTTATATTTGAAGCTTCAAATATACTGTATGCAAGTCTTACAAAGCAGTCTACAAGAAGTGATCTGTGAGAGTGTGCACAGTAAATTATCATGGGAAGATTTTCATGCAGCCTGGTTAGGTGTTGGGAGGAGAAAGGGAGGGTCAGCTAGACAGGAAAGCAAGCAGTCTGTTCTGAGCAGGCTTATCAGTCAAGGTCAATTCGATATTGCTCCATGTACAAGAAGTGAAAAGCCCATTGTTAAAGAAAAAAAAGGTATCCACAATACAGCATAAACTTATGTTAATTTGTGTTAAATAGTTATTTTCCATAACAGGACAGTAAAGAAAGCCCACACTGTCACCATGATGCATCTTCTGTGAACACGAGGTCGCGTGCATTATGACTTCACAAATATGCGACACTACCATAGGAGAGGCAAGGGCCGATAATTTCTTTATCTGTATGAGGTTAAATTGACAAATTGATATTATTGTGCATCCCTATTTATTTTTTTTAAATAATAAACACTAGGGGTGTTCGAAAAAATTGATTCGGCAATATATCGCGATATTACATTGCGCAATTCTCGAATCGATTTGATATGCGGTCGAATCGATTTTTAAACATACATTTTTTTATAGGAATATTCAACAAAACGTCTTACTTAGGGTTAGGATTCACACATTAAGCATGGAAGAATGCTATGTTAATGGAACATTAAACCTTAATATTTTATTTCAGTGCTGTTCAAACATGAAACAGACTGCAACCTGTTTGTTAAATGCAGTGGCTCAGTTATAAGCCTGAATTTTTAGATAAATACATTTTCATACAAATCTCACAGTGTACATGCAAAAGTTTACTGATTAGTATTTTCTAAATTTGAAAAAAATCGCAATAATCAATTTATAGATTTGTATCGGGATTAATCGAATTGAATCGTTACCTATAAATCATGATATGAATCGAATCGCCAGGTACTAGGCAATTCACACCCCTAATAAACACAAGGATCTAGATTTGGGCACCTAGATACCCCAAAAAAAATAAAAAATACAAATAAAACCTTGCACCAGTGCAACCAGCCTTTCGAGGGGTGATGGAGGAGGTCTTTGTGACTCACATTAGGTACATTGTGGTCTGAACCAATCAAAAGAATGTGAAGGGCGTGGCCACCTTCTTATCGGCCATGGTCCAGATATTTGTGTGAGTGCGTGTGCATGCACAAGTTTGGAGATGCACTTGCCGTAGTCATATTAGGCTAGACCAAAACTATCCTCAAGGAGTGAATAGACTGACTGCAAAGCTACAAATGTTAGTGTACTGTGTACGCATTAATCCAAGTTGTGTCAATTTTTGTGTCATTTTGTTATAATTTATGAACACAGCTGTTGACTTTCCTTGTACTTGCTCTCTTTTTTGGGGTCTGAGTAACTGAATGGCACATTCGAACAACTGTCTGAGTTTCCAAACGTGTGAAGCAGCGTACTTGAGGCGTATTTCCAAACGCACCCACGATAAAAGAACGGGATTTTGGGGGCGACAAGCGGTCTGGTGTTCATGGTCTTGTTTTTTGTTAAACAAATTTCCCGTTCAGAAGAATCGACATTTCTGACTGGTCTGACTTAGAAGACAGATGAATAGCAAGAAAATCCAGAAAACAGCAAGGTAAAACTGGCCACAAATGAAAATCTGTGACAGAGTAAATCAGCAATAACCGAACCGTGATGTAGTGAGGGAACACTGTATATCTTCATACCAATGCCAAGATGATATCATTTTGGTGACTTACTATCTCAGATGCTCCTGTTGTGTGTTCGATCAAGATGTATTACATGGTGAGCTAAAAGAACCTCTGATATCCTTGAGAGACCATTTTACCAGTCACCACATCTTGTGTTCATGTGTATGCAATGATGATTGGCAATTAATAAACAAATACTGCAAATACACCAATATAAATTTGACAAATCAAATAATCGACTATTTGGATCAACCTGCATAACACAATGGACTTATTTTCCCTTTTTTTTTTTTACACCCACATCTCTGCGGATCTACAGGCCATCACACTGAAATAAGTGTTGATGTGTGTCTATTGACCCTCTTGTGTTCCTCTAGCCCGTAGTGTCCAGGTAAATGACTTTATGGAGGAAATGGGTGATAATGCAAACAGATAAGCACTCTGGTACCTGTTGACCACAGACAGGACCTGCTAAATCAGGAGCCTATGACACGGTGCTCCATCAATGCTTGCCTCAATGACACCCACAAGGCATTGAGGCCTTATCTGCTATGGCCCCTGCTTAGCATTCACGCTATTCACGCAAACAATGCCACCTCTTCCCGTTCAGTGGATCTGTGACTGACAGTGGGTGTTGGTGCACTTGTGTCTGACTTCAGCATCTATCTGACACAAGGCTGTTTATCCAGTCCAGATCTCCCCACCAAGACACAATAATGGGTGTGTGGCTTCCTAACCACTTCCCATGTTGTTTGTCTAACTGGACTTTAATAATGGACCTGCCTCTCCTTTCTGCAAGTTGGTTTCCTCTTCCGAACTATCTATGGTGGGAGGCCAGGGCAGAAAAGCTGTCCAACTACAGAACAACCAGAAGTGCTCCCCGGTCGAGATGTCTGAGCTTACTTGCATGAAAAAACAGACAATTTCATTAAATCAATTGAAATCAAACTTTTTATATGCCTGTAAACATCATAATCTGAATTTTTTAATAGTTGGATTAGCAAACACCCTGACTCTTCGATTATGGACCACATTCATCTCACATGTACCACTGAGCTGAGGCTCATTTACAAGTTGGTAGCAATGGATGATTTACGTGATATTAGGTCGAGATGTTCCGATCACAGTTTTATGCTGCTGTTTTTTTTTTAAATTTTAGAGCTGCTTACATTTGGCACTTTGTATTATTAGGTGCAATATCAATGCACGGGTCTATTTTAAAACATTTTCATACATAAGACGCATCGGGTTATACGATGCATTATCTCTGCGAAGCTTTGTATGTTAAATTGTTTATTCAAATTATTTTGTGTGTTTATTTGTTAGAATAATATTCTAGGTTCAGACCGGACAATGTGCAACAACACAGGGTTGCTTTGAGCGGTGGAGCGGATCCTCCGACGAAACAAAAAGTCAATCTGGTGACTGGTGGTTGTGTTATTATATTGGCTAATGCTAAATTCCATCTTGTTCTGTAAGAATGTCAATGTAATAGGAAGGAATTTGAATTGAAGGATTACGCAACAGGAAGTTCGACTCTTGATCCACCTCTCACTAAGATTTGAAATCGGCGCTCAAAGGGGGTGTTGCCTGGAGGACCGTTGGGTTGCGAATGGGGAGAGGGTTGGGCGTGGTCTGGCTGTGATTGACAACAGCAACTCACTAAGAAGCCATTTAAGGAGGCATGTACGAGAATGAGCCGTTGGGTGGCCGGGGCGACTACGTCATGCGGAACAGGTGACGTAGTACGTATCGTCTCATGTAATGAGAGGACAAACAGCCAAATTGTGTTTATCTCAGTGTTTAACCCTAAGATGGCACCAAACACGGTTTTTGCCCCCAAATCAAGCTTTTAACAAACATGTATTACAATTTTAAAATAATGACCAGGACATGTAGTCTGCATTTGTAGACACCAGTTTATACAGTTAATCAGCAAAAAAAAAGTTGGCTAAGTGTTGAGTTATGCTTTAAAGACGATGAACTGAAAATCCATCCATACATAAGGCGAACCACATTTTACAAGGCAGTGAAGGCACACTGTTGATTTTTGAGAAAATTAAAGGATTTTACGTGCATCTTGTGGTCCGAAAAATACGGTATTCATTATGTTGCTCAGATCTATTTGATTGAACTGATATCAGAGCAGAGGATCTAGGAATCCAATGCCTCCATAATAGTGCCTGTGAAGCAGGGCCATAATGAAGCTTCTCTATTAAGATGAGCCCCTGTGATCAACATGGCCCTCCTGCCTGCAGTTATTTATGAATGGCAGATTTTGACAAGGTAGCAGCTCAGGTGGGGAGCTGCTGATTTTGGCGATACCAGCACAAATGAGAGTCAAACGAGGAATGTGGACAGAATTCCCCCATCAGTTCTACCTCCAAAACCCAAAAACTTGAGGGCCTGGCATCATAACGCTGCCTCCCTATGTGGTAAGGAGAAGAAAGGGTGGGGCAGGCGCACAGATAGTGGCAATGTTTGATCTGAAGGTCGCCAGCCCCTTGCTGGCGTTGAGAGATTCTTGGCAGATGAGGCAGGCTCTTATTTAATAACATGAAGGGGAAGCGGACCTTTTTCTCATAATTAGGCCTAATTACACAGTAGGTGTGGACAGACAGCCCAAGAAGAGACAAACTGCCTTTATCCACAGACTTAGACTCAGATTACCCAGAGCTGTCTTATCTGTTACAGGCAGCAGAAGCTTCAACCCTCCTGGACTGTCTTTTGCCCCTTTCTGACATGTTAATATGTGGGCTTCTTTAATGAGATAAGCAGACAGCCTATATTACTTTGATATGTATTTTATTTGTAAATTACTATTGAGCTGTGACATGATGGATATCAATTAAGTAATTACTCGGCCTCTGCTTACAGTTAGAGCTGTAAAGTTCACTTTGAAGTTTGTGTTAAATAAATTTGGATCTGGCATTATTTATCTGGGGCCTTTAAAATAGAGCTGCTACCTTTTTGTTTACAAATGTGTAGGTCCTACCAGAGCTGTTTGTATTTGGGTTTGTGGGTGACTGGAGCTGGCACCACAACAGGGTCATTGTTCAGCGATGCTCAGCGAATGGAAATGCTGACGCCTGGTTAAACAGAAGAAGCAGTCCTCCAGGAAGTCATGGCAGGGGAAAGTGGCCATTGTACTCATCTTATGAACATAGTTTGGTTTGGCAGCTTACGGCCCCTGCACAGTGACACCTCCATCACTTTGCCCTGCTGTTGTTTATGTGAAAGGGAGCAGGGAATTGCCAGCGGAAAGTTGAGCCCCCCCCCCATGTTTTAAGACAGTGAAAACAAGCTACTCTGCCCTCCATGAGTCACAGCTACACATGGTCCTTCTGAAAAGAGGACAATGAGTAAAGCCTAATCCACCTGTTATCAGGGTGAGTCTGCCCCTGTCACACACTCGTACAGACACAAGACTCTGGCCCGGAATGCAGATTTAACCACCCATTAGCTTAAGCGATAGACCCTCACAAAAACACTGTTGTTGGTTTTTGCCATTTTCTTCATACCACACTAAAACAAGTTTGTACAGTTATACCGAAACGTTTCCTGTCAGGTTTACTCAGATTATATCAATGCCATCTACAAATTTGTCTACATTTGGAAGGGGCAGTTACTGTGCAATTTATAATGGTGATACTAATGGATAATCAAGGGAAATAAGCAAAAGACTGATGAGCCCCATGGAATATGTGGAAATGTCATACTTTCACATCAGATGTCAAAATAGAATTAAAAAAATGTTTACTACGCTAACTAAAGAGTTTGGTTGTGAATTTGTGACATTTAAATTCAACAAGGATAACTGAATACGGCTAACAAGTCTAATGTATGAAGGTATTATTTGTCATATTTGTAATGTTTTATTATTGCGCAAAGGCGATTTGCCTCGGTCTACAATGGAGTGTACACTATATTGGGAAATAAATTGTGTGAATTATTTCTGAGGTCCAGATGTGTCTGACCTCAGTCCTTAAGTACAAGAACTCGGCCAGTAGCCTCCAGCAAGAACCGTTCACGCCTGGATAAAGTGCTTGAGTTCAGAAAAAAAGCCGTTCAAAAGCTTGACTATTCGATAACTGATTCGTGATCTCCATGTGACTGTACGCTGCCGTTACCACTTTTTATGTCACCGTCCGATTACAGATATATTTAAAAAGTTATCAGTGTCGGTTTGGAGGAGCATGAAGTTATTGGTATCGGTGGGAAATAAACAGTTATCGTGCAACCCTAGGCATTTCTAAATCATAGGTGCAGAATTTCCCTGTTTTTGTTTTGGGTGGTCCCCTTGGGTGTGGTTATACGGGGCTTGTTGTTGTTGACAGGTGTGACTGGTGAATGACTGTGTTGCATAACAACCGGTCATTCACTGTCTTAGTGGCAATCGACTTGTTTGTGGGGCACTTAAAGAGGGACAATTATTTGAGGAGAGATGTTGGTATGTTTTTGTAAGTAGAAATCATGTGATGGCACAAACCTCTTCCTCTGTTTAAATAGGCCCTTTTTCATTTAAAATACTGTACAGTAAGTAGCTTCCTTCACTCCTCTCTCAAACCATTGGTCCTGTCCAGGATTTTAACATTGTTGTGTGGTGGAAACACACCCACCAGATACATACTGTCAACATGACAACTCTACATCTGAAATTTAGCAAATTTTTCATTGAAGTTTGTTTATGTTCACATATTTCTGTCCATTCACAAAAATGTGAAAAAAATGTTTATTGTGTGAATTATTTAGATTTGATTAATTAATAATTAATTCCAAAGCCTGTAGTTAATATGATTATTTTTACTGTAGTCCGACCTAGGGCTGGGCGATATGGCCCCAAAATTAAAATTGTGCTTGTGCTCAAATGCCACAATTAAGTAGTTGAATTGGTAGTTATCATAAACACGTCTTGTAAACCACCCAGCCAGCATTCTGCCACTTGTGCAAAATTATAACTCACTAAAATGTTTGCTTATACCCAGTAACATAATTTAAGAACAACAGCTTTTAATAATCCAGGAGAAAACAAGAGTGTGTTTATGTGCACCTCGATTTCACGATTTAGCTACATTTCAACAATTCAATGTTTAAAATAAAATAAATTAAATTTATTGCCTAACCCTAGTCCCACCAATATTAAATGTATCACGTGTTAGCCATTTTAAAGTAAATTTCGTAAGGTCTTGCGTGCATAATTTGAAAATTCTCTTTGTTGTTAACTTTTTCCAATTGTGCACTAGTACACAAGGTTGTTCATTTGATATTTTTCTTGTTCAAAATAACACTATTGTGATGATTTTAGGATCCAAATCCCATTTCTAATAAGAATGAAATGTGAACGCACATAACATTCCTGTCCATTTCTCACATGACAAGGTCACAGTTCGTAGATGCACTGACGACACATATTTGGACGTCAAGCAGCGACAGTGTCCATACCTGTTGCTTGTGTATTAAGAATGTAACATTAAAGATTTATCTGTTGCATTTTGACATGATATTTTCAGATTTGATCGACAAGAAGTTAGGGTGAAGGTTAGCACTCTTACCAAATTATTGAAAGGTGCTTATGTGATGGCACTAAAGTGTATCGTTTTCTGGCAGATTACCTGCGGTCGGATGGGTTTCCTCAGCTGCCCAACTGACAGACGACATAAAAGCCTCAGCTCTTACATGTGCCTCTTGGAGTGAGAAGCCAGAATCTGTTTACTGTAATTAAGCTGTCCCAAGTTGTGATTTATGACATATTGAGTAAAAGAGGTGTTATCCTATAAACTGGAAGGAGGAAGTCGACAAGAACGAGAGCCTCTGCAGCAAATAGCTGCAGGGTTTGTAGCCACTAAAACTAGGGAAAATACAGACAGTACATGAAACCGTCTGGTGTGACGAAGTGTTGTTGCAGTCTCTCCTTAAAATGCAAGTGAGCTGTTTCCACCAAGTTGTACAGGTTGCTTCAGTTTGGTATCACTGTTCTGAAGGGCATCGGCTGGTTATTTGGCACATCTCTGTTTGGATGCCAGTTTCACTGGTACAGTACCTCACGGGTGGGGCTTGATAGGCAGCAGTCAGCAGAATTTAGCAAAGTTGTTAGTTGAGAAATGAGAACTAGATGGAATGGAAAGAAATATAGATGCTCCACGCGTGTTTCGCCATCTGAATTTAGAATATGCAAACTATTCAAAACTTTGGGCCTAATTTACTAAGATCCCAAATAACTAAATTGCGTGGAAGACAAAGTTGCAGAAAATAAATCTATTGCTCCAATAATTTTCAGAATGCCAGCATACAATGAACAATCCGTTTTGTTTGATTTAACTCACCCCAAATGTGTGTGCATTGTACGCACTTGCCCGTCCTGCGTAACCTTGTACTTAAAACTGTTCTGGGAGAGGCCAACACCAAGTGTTGCAACTTACAGCGCGCTGAAATGACTCAGACACAAGGCAATGCTGGGTTGAAAAGAGTTTTGGCAGAGTTTTGAGGTGATATGGCATGACTCCTTCATGTGACTGTTTCTCAGTCAGCCCTTAGAATTTAGATCATTGACAAGCACCATTATTTCATTGCTGACTAGGTGAAATTTTGTCTTGCCATGTTGGCACTCCTGTATGGATTAAGCAGGCCGATTTGCACGTGCCTTTCAGACGTTGTATTTAAAGATACAAAATGACCAGTTAATTAATTCAATTCCGATTTCATCAATCCATTGGCATTGCACATGCTACTTCTCCAAGCACATGCAAAATTGAACCCAAATTCTGTGCATTTTGCAGGTGCAATTCTAGGTGTGCCTGGTTAGTAGATCAGCTTCTACTTCTGTCTGTTTGTGTGAGCCATCAAGCCTGTGCCCATTTTTGCACCACCAAACCATAAGTCCATTTGTCCCATTGTATTTCTGTTTAAACTACTAATATTACCAGTAGTCTCTCTCTCTCTCTCTCTCTCTCTCTCTCTCTCTCTCTCTCTCTCTCTCTCTCTCTCTCTCTCTCTCTCTCTCTCTCTCTCTCTCTATATATATATATATATATATATATATATATATATATATATATATATATTAACACATGACATTTTGTTTTTCTCTTTTTCTGTTTTAGTGAGTACCAGGATATAGCTTTGTTGTGACTTCATGACCTGTGGTGATGTCTCGGCCAGCTCCCTCACCAATCTACACCCTGAGGGGTGCCAGTGGAGCCTTCAACACCCTCCACTTCAGTTGCCATGGAGGGGACACTCCCCTGCTCTTCTCTGGGTAACATATCCAACTCATTTCATCCCCAGCAAAATGGGGGGTGTACAAGATAGCATTTTGTTTTTATTACCAGTAGTTGTGTTTGACTTAGCTTCAGTAACAAGCTACTATGGTATATCCAGGAAATGAATTGCTTTTTGAAGCTATAACAGAAAACCAAAACCAAGCTAGGAAATTTAACATAGTATTTTTTGTATGCAGCCCTGTTGCTGTCAAATTCTGCCATTACACACTACAATAATAGATCTGGAATAAAACTATTAAATGTTATTGAAAAGTAGACTTTCATTCTCGGTTTTAATTTGAGGTTTCATAAAAATATAGTGTAATCATGTAATGGCACGAGGCACAAGGTCATTGTTGAACAATGGAGTTCATTCCGGTCACACTAACATGTGAGAACTTGGTTCAACGAGAAAATAAAGTATTACAGATTTAGTAAAGAAAACAGATATATGTATGTCACCAAGAGAATATGGCACATGGCTTATCATGTAGCATAAGTGTTGAAATGCAGATAATCACTTAAGATGAAATAAACACTACGAAATGGGTGTTAAATCGGTCTCATCATTCTTTTACATGTTCTTGTCTAAACGTTTTTTTTTGCTTTTCGTTCTTGAACTTAGCCACAGAGCTCCCATTTGCTGTGGTTTTTGGCATCAGGTATTGTAGTATGTTACTTAATTAGTTTGTGTGGAAACACTTGGTCAGCAATTATTAGTTAGATCCCTAATATAAGTGTGGAAGATAACTGGAAATGTATGAGCCAGATACAAACCCAAATCCCAAAAAGTTGAGACACTACAAATTGTGAATAAAAACTGAATGCAATTGTGTGGAAGTGCCAAATCTCAATATTTTGTTCAGAAAAGAACATAGATAACAGGTCAAAGGTCACACTGAGAAATTTTAAGGGAAAAATATGTTGATTGTAAATTTCATGGTGCTGGAAAAGTCAATTGCACTTATAAAAAAACAGCTGGAAGACCAGTTACTACTAATGAGGTCCATTGGCAACTTGATTGGAGTATAAAAAGAGCTTCTCGGAGTGGCAGTGTCTCTCAGAAGCGAAGATGGGTAGAGAATCACCAATTCCTCCAATGTTGCGCAGAAAGATAGTGGAGTGGAGACCTATCAGAAAGGTTGAAGTAATCATCATCTACAGTGCATAACATCATCCAAAGATTCAGAGAATCTGGAACAATCTAAGGGTCAAGGCCGAAAAATCCTACTAGATGCCCATGATCTTCGGGCCCTTAAACGGCACTGCACCGCAAACAGGAATGCTTACTGTAAGGGAAATCACAAAAAGGGCTCAGCAATACTTCCAGAAAACATTGTGGGTGAACACAATCCACCGTGCCAGCCGCCGTTGCCAGATGAAACTCCACAGTACAAAGAAGAAGCCATTTATAAAGCAGACCAAGAAGCGCAGGCGTTTCTCTGGGCCAGGGCTCATTTAAAATGGAGTGTGGCAAAGTGGAAACCTGTTTTGTGGTCAGACGAATCACGATTGGAAGTTCTTTGTGGAAAACTGTGGCGCTATATCATACTGACTGAAGAGGACAAGGACAACCCAAGTTGTTATCAGCACTCACTTTATAAGCCTGCATCTGTGATGGTATAGGGTTGCATGAGTGCGTGTGGCATGGGCAGCTTTCACATCTGGAAAGGCGTCGTCAATGCACAAAGGTATATTCAGATTGGAGAACACCAATTACAACATCATGGCTGCGTAGGAAAAGGATCCTGGTATTGAAATGGCCAGCCTGCAGTCCACTTCTTTCACTTCTAGAGCACATTTGGCGCATCATAAAGGGGAAGGTGCAACAAAGAAAGCTCAAGACAGTTGAACAGTTAGAGAGACGCGTGTTAGACAAGAATGGGACAGCATTCCTATTCCTAAACTTGAGAAACTTGTCTCCTGGATCCCCAGTTTGTAGACTGTTGTAAGAAGAAGAGGGGATGCCTCACAGTGGTGAAAATGGCCTTGTCTCAACTTTTTGGAGATTTGTTGACACCATGGAATTTAAAATCAACATAGTTTTCCCATAAAATGATAAATTTTCTCAGTTTAAACTTTTGACCTGTTCTCTATGTTCTACTCTGAATAAAATACTAAAATTTGGCACTTCCACATAATTGCATTCAGTTCTTATTCACAATTTGTATAGTGTCCCAACTTTTTGGGAATTGGGTTTGTACGTGTAGTTTTTATTTATTGAATTATTCATTTTTGCAGGTCTGGGAAGGGTGATATCCATATGTGGAATCTGAACAACAGGAGGGTGGAGAGAATTATAGAAGGTCATTCTGGGAGTTCCGTCATCTGGGTCAATACACTTCCCTCTGCAGATACGCTCATTAGGTCAGTATGCTGTTGTTGGTTATATGGTCCTGGTTCCCTTCCTTCAATTGTTGAAACATCTGTCTCTCTTGCTTTTCACCTGATGGATCAGTCAAGGACGGGACATGAGGATCTGTCTTTGGAATCTGTGTCAAGGTGGCAGTGAGCTGGTGGACTCTCTGGATACAGGAAGTGTTGGATTCTGTCAGTGCTCTTTGCTGGAGATGGGACAGAGGACCTGCCTGCTCGCCTTTGCAGGACAACAAACTGAGGAGGTCAGACCTCACGGTATTGAACACCATGATCATCTCCTAACTTATAGGTTAGGTTGAGTGATTGCTCTCACCCATTGTATGCTGGGACTGCCCTAACTTCTTCAGTTGTCGGGATCAACACACTATCTCTTCTTGCCTTTGTGCGTTGGTGCTTGGGGGAAGTAACATTAAAAATGTTGTGTTCTGTAAAGGCAACCTAAAAAAGTATAAACAGTAGCGTCTTTGTCTAATTCTCTTTTGCTGTTCTCCTATGTATCACGCATGTGTTAAGACCCCTAAATCCTGATGGTTTGAATTGAATCAAGTGGGCTCATCAGTGCTTGTATGGCAATCCAATGCAAATAGTGTCATTAGCAAAAAGGCACACTTTGGACAACAATAGCTGACACACTTATTTTGGCTCTGGCTTCCAACATCCAGTTTAGTGAATGGATTTAATGCATATATATTCTTCCTTTCAAAAGTATTGGAACATTGAAGCTAATTCCTTTATTTTTGCTTTAGAACTTCACAAGATGAGTCTGAAAAGAGCAATCAACATTTCAGCTTTTATGTACAAGCCACATCATATACACAACTTAGAAGGTAATATTTGTAATTCAGTTAAAAATGTGTGCAGAGGCAATGGAACAGTCACTTAAGTATACTAATGTAAATAAGACTTAAACAAGACAGACACGTTGTGCACATTTTTTTCACAATTTTGAAATAGTTCAACAGTCAGGTTGTCATCAAAATACCCAAGAATCGTAGCATACATCTAAAAAAAAGAAAAAAAGAAGCCATTTTAAGAGGTTGGTCTTGATGTAGGAGGTGGTTATTTGTTGAGCCCCAAGTCTTTAAAAAAAATGTAGGGGCAAACTGCAAATCACATTGATTGTATTTTCATTAATGGACACAGTACTTCATAACAAAACTCCCAAACTATGCATGTCAGTTAGTGTAACAGATCAGTGCATGTAATGGATGCAGTGGACACATCACCATTCCTAAATTCCTAAATTCCCCCACACCGCTATTTGACAGTTATCAGAAGCTATTGCAATATTGTCATTCTTATTATACAAGTCGAATCTGTACTCAGAATCTGTACTCACATTTGAATCAAAAGATGAAAACTACTACTGCCTTTCTTTTATTATTATTTTAATTTTATAATATACCTTGTGTTGTTTTTGTTTTGTATATTTTCAGGAAATGCATGACAAAAAAAATTGGAGCTCTTCTTACCATTTGACTTTGTTTTCATGGAGTCAGGTGTTTGTCTGAAGGTGACTTATGTTCACCCAGCCAAGCTGCCAAGCCATAGGCGGAGAAACTCTGTGTGGGGGTGGTCATATGTAAATAGCAAAATTCTGAGGAGCTTGTTCACAGACACGTTTTTGGAAAGCGGCAGCTCCCAATGATCTACTTGGTGGAATAATTCCTCTCTTAATGGGGGGGGCAGGCCCTCCAGAGACCCAGACATTTGCATTCAAGCAATTAAAAAGTAAATTCTCCATAATATGAATTATGAACTCTTTAATCTTGCAAATCTTTTGTTTGCAGTGCTGTAACAGCATCAAGCCTATGTCCCACTGACAACACAAAACTTCTGCCTTATTCTTTTGCAGTGCTTTTCTAGGCAATCACTGCAGTCTCTATCAGTTTGTTTTGGGGGTTACTACTTCCGTCCGTCCGTCTTCTTCCGCTTATCCGGGGTCGGGTCGCGGGGGCAGCAGCTTTAGCAGGGAAGCCTAGACTTCCCTTTCCCCAGCCACTTTAGCCAGCTCATCCGACGGGACCCCAAGGCGTTCCCAGGACAGCCGAGAGACATAGTCTCTCCAGCGTGTCCTGGGTCGTCCCCGGGGCCTCCTGCCGGTAGGACATGCCCGGAACACCTCCCCAGGGAGGCGTCCAGGAGGCATCGGAACCAGATGCCCGAGCCACCTCAACTGGTTCCTCTCAACGTGGAGGAGCTGCGACTCGACGCTGAGTCCCTCTCGGATTACCGAGCTTCTCACCCTATCTCTAAGGAAGAACCCGGCTACCCTGCGGAGGAAACTCATTTCAGCCACTTGTATCCGGGATCTTGTTCTTTCGGTCACGACCCACAGCTCGTGACCATAGGTGAGGGCAGGAACGTAGATCGACCGGTAAATCGAGAGCTTTGCCTTTCGGCTCAGCTCCTTCTTCACCACAACGGACCGATTCAGCGTCCGCATCACTGCAGACGCTGCACCGATCCGCCTGTCGATCTCCCGCTCTAACCTACCCTCACTCGTGAACAAGACCCCAAGATACTTGAACTCCTCCACTTGGGGCAGGACCTCCTCCCCGACCCGGAGAGGACACTCTACCCTTTTTCCGACTGAGGACCATGGTCTCGGATTTGGAGGTGCTGATCCTCATCCCAACCGCTTTACACTCGGCTGCGAACCGCTCCAGTGAGAGCTGGAGGTCACGGCTTGAAGAAGCCAACAGCACCGCATCATCTGCAAAAAGCAGAGATGCAATGCTGAGGCCACCAAACCGGACCCCCTCAACGCCTAGAAATTCTGTCCATAAAAGTTATGAACAGAATCGGTGACAAAGGGCAACCTTGGCGGAGTCCAACCCTCACAGGAAACAAATTCGACTTACTGCCAGCAATGCGGACCAGACTCTGATATCGGTCCTACAGGGACCGAATAGCCCTTATCAGGGGGCTCGGTAACCCATACTCCCGAAGCACCCCGAGGGACACGGTCAAACGCCTTCTCCAAGTCCACAAAGCACATGTGGACTGGTTGGGCGAATTCCCACGCACCCACGAGGACCCTGCTGAGGGTGTAGAGCTGGTCCACTGTTCCACGGCCGGGACGAAAACCACACTGCTCCTCCTGGATCCGAGATTCGACCTCCCGACGGACCCTCCTCTCCAGCACCCCTGAATAGACCTTACCTGGGAGGCTGAGGAGTGTGATCCCTCTAAAGTTGGAACACACCCTCCGGTCCCCCTTCTTAAAAAGGGGAACCACTACCCTGGTCTGCCAATCCAGAGGCACCGTCCCCGATGTCCACGCGATGCTGCAGAGATGTGTCAACCACGACAGCACCACAACATCCAGAGCCTTTAGGAACTCCGGGCGGATCTCATCCACCCCCGAGGCCCTGCCACCGAGAAGCTTTTCTAGACAATCACTGCAGTCTCTATCAGTTTGTTTTGGGGGTTACTACTTGTACACTTTAATTCTGGCGATTGACTTGGCCAGTCAAAAACCTTCCACTTCTTCCTACCTTTGTCTTGTTCATTCGTGAGGATTAATGAGCAGGTTCTAGGTAAAGAAATGCAAGCCCAATTACCTCTGCAAAGTTTCACAAATGAGCTTTTTATGAGTGGTCTCATGAGCTGATTTTTCTTCTCGAAGTTTTCACTTAATCACTTAATGAAGGTTCATCTTTGTCTCATCAGACAATGAAAACTTATTCCAGAAATTTAGAGGCTTGTTTTTGTACAAACGTTAGAGGGAAGTGTATGTGCGCTGTGACAATATGTTGGTTATAGACTTGCGAGAAGTGGCATGCTCTAGCCTAATGAGATTGAGTTCTCGATAAAAGCATTGTGTCTGGTCATTTGTTTGGTCATGTGTCATGCTCAACACCCACTGGCCTGTAATGTCTGGTGCTGGGCCAGTGTCAAAGTGGGTAGAGGGGAGCCTGCTATTCAAGCATCTTTTATTGCCTTCAGATTCATGTTACTTGCTGTGCTTTGGAGGAGCCACACTTGAAAGAGACAGAATAGTTACCTGATCCAGCCAAATGTGCCTCTGCTAACCCCTATCTAGTGGACCAGGCACCAGGGCGCCTTTGACTCGCCAGCACCTCAATAATACCATTGTCTCACCAGACACGGACAGAAACGCACACACACATGCAGCATCCCAGACCAAGAAGGAGGCCACTGTTGATTTTGCCATTTTGTCTCTCCACTCAATTACACAGGCATAACTGGTGCAGACAGATGCTTATCATGCTCAAATATGACACCCGTGATTAGAAGCAATGATAAATGCCAGTGCCAATTTGCCCGTATGCAGCAGCATTGTTTTTCAAAGCCATGAGCAAAATGTAGTTTAGTTGTATGAATGTGGAACCAATACAACAAAATAATTTGTGACGGTAGTTATTACTCATTATGACCCTGGTCAAATTGGAGAAATTAATTAATAGCACAACTGTTTTATTTATGGTCCAGGTGATGAACAACGTGAACAGCAGACATCCTGGGGCAATGGCAGGGCCTTTAAGGCCCACTTTATTAGGTGTGTATGTAAACATGCTGGATAGAAAAACAGATTGAATGCCTATAGGGCTTTTGAATGTGAGGCCTAATGAGAATGAATTTGCAAATCATCAACACGGCTAACGTAGGAAGGAGGTTTTGTAGCGATCTGCGTACGCCTGGAATTGCCACAAGCCTCACTCGAGCTATTTCGAATCAGCACCAGCATGTGCAGGAAAAGACCATTCATGGCATGTCATATGTCAGCTGGAGCTGGATTTATTATAGACAGTGCGGTGGCTGCTCTGTGATGATGGATCACCATCTTGCTTGTTGCAGAACCTCTTGATCCGAGGAGGTCCTGAAGCCACAGCGACAGCTTCAGGTTACAACCTTGCTTTTTGGGGGGAGAAATTCAGTCAGTCAAATTAAGCAGTTTACAGGATCTTTGATGCACATGCACACAGCTGTGTATAAATGAGTCTAAATTATGACAACATACATGCGCACTGCACGGTTGGAAGTTTTTCACTCCAACTGATATCATCTCTAACTGTAATAGAAAAAGCATGTTAACAATTTTTCTCCCATATCTAAAGTACCTTTCTCAGCAGTTACAGTATATGTTTGCATAAAGGCTTTACAAAGCACTTTAAAAAATAAATGCAAATTAGTGCTTGTCACACTAATTGAGAACAAGTTCCTGTATATACCTTACAGTTATGTATCGTTTTACCAGGAATTCCTTAAAGCATGATGGACACACAAAGCTCCTGATCTGAGTTAACTCAAGTTGTTGTTTTGGTCTTTTCTTTAACGGGAAGTCAACCTCAAACATTTCTTGACAATAATATGTTATATGTGACCTCACTAGTCTAAACATGACATTCTGATTAACATTACATTTGTGGAATATGAGTTATGAAGCAAAATCCTGCCGTTTTTATTCATCTCATTGGGGCGGCCACTTTGCCACTTGTTGTTAACTGAAGACATCACAGTTGCTCATGGCTCAGGCAACGACCATTAAGAGCTCACCTGTTTTCTGAAGGTGCGCTGTGATTGGTTGTTACCTGAGACATGAGCAACTGTGATGTCATTTTCACTTGACAGCAAGTGGCAAAATGGCCGCCTTCTGGTATTGATAAAACTGCTGGATTTTGCTGCTTAACTCATATTCCACTAACACAATACTAACTAGAATACTGTATTTAGATTACTGGGGCTGCATAGAACATATTGTTTAGCTTTTTTTTGTGGGGGGGGGGGACTTTCCTTAAAGTGCCACTCATTGCGATGTTTGAACTTTTTGTTTTGTTTTCTGCAGCTCAAGATTGTCGAGCTTCCCAGTAAGACGCTGGTGTGCAGCTTGATACCAGATTCAAAATTGGGGATGGTCATGTGTGTCAAGCTGTGGCAGGTAAGCACCAAATTGCAACGTTTCAGCACTCCATTAGCATAAATAAGGCATGTTGATGTGTAGCGTTTTTGTATTTGTGTTTACATTTTTCTGAATGAGAATTTACTGCAATCAAGTTAGAGTTTTCCATTTGATGTCATAATCTGTTCCTGTTTTTACAAAAGATAAGCAGTTTTAACCGTAGCATTTTATTTTCTTACTGTACTGAATGTAAACAGAACTGAAGGTACATACCAACCATGAATTGTCTAATTTCTGTTGTTAACAAAAAACATATTTATGCCCAAATACCTTTGCGTGTCTGTCTAACTATTAAAGTGCATATTGGGTTCAGGAGGTTCACCCTCTCAATATTTATGAGGTACAGTAGATTCTACCCCTTTCCTTGCTATACGTTTTTATGCTTATGCTTCACTCTGATTGGTTAGCAACCCATAACAAGGGGCACTAACAGGAAAGTCAACAAAAATGAACACGCAAGACGTGGCACATAATTTAGAGCCCGACAGCTTGTCCTGGGCCATTTTTCCAAGCGTTTCTTCTCAACTTGCAAATTCCCAACACTGTAATTAGAGTGTTTGGAATGGCTGGGGGTTCTCAGTCATATATCAGCCTGCAGCTGTACATCCAATCTGATCCCAGCACAAGTTTGCTTTCTGTTTTGTAAATTAACGAGTCCCTGTAATTATTTTCATGGTTAATAATTGACATGCTTAGTTTTGAGCTTTGTGGGGGGTTGTTTTGAAAATTGTGTTTGAATGAGGACATAACAGACATTCTCAATTTGATTAACATTATCTATTCTTTTTTTTTTTTCATTCAGCGACAGCTTTTTTTCATTTTAACATTGACCTCCAGGACATACCACCATCTAACTTCAAAGTTTATTTAAATTATTTCAGGCTATTGCTTTGTAAAGATGCGGTACAGTATATTTCTTTTCTTCTACTGCCTCAGACAAAACACCTGGAAGGAAACACTGTGTGCACATTTGTAGACTAAACTTTTGTTATTGGCCCTTCCAACTCTGAACACCTAAATTGAAAATGTGTGTTTGCCTTACAAAAAAGGCAAATCTGTAAATTTGTGCAGTGGAAAGCAAACTAAGTTCAATCAGATTTGAACACACATTCGTGATTAACCGCCAGGGAATTAACAGTAATAACGGTTAAAACAGTAATGTGAATTACTTAATGAACTTACCAGCATATCCTATGTTGCTATAAGGTTTGGCAATTTTGTTTCTCATACAGCGGACAACATTCATACAGTCTTGCACATACAACTGAAATCACTGTAATATGTATGCATGTCACACATTTGCGCACTTTTCAGGTCGGATCCCAAACCGTTCACTGTTGTAGTTTGTCGGCAATGTGGATTTAAATGCAGAAAAAGTGTAACATTACCTGCTTCAAAAGATAAGTCAAACTAAGTGGAAACCCTCCACCCCCCACCCCTTTTAGTTATTAAGTGTAATTTACTAAATTACAAGGAATGTATATTCATTATTGATATTCAATATCCATTATTGATAGGTTAACATTAGGGACGGCCATAAGTCAATTAATTAATCAACATTAATGATTATGTCGACTGTGGATTCATTATTCATTGAAAATGACACTGTCAGCTAATCAGCTAAAGTCAGGTGAGCAAAACTCAAAATGTACTGTTTACTATTTCAAGGTAACATCATAATAGCACGTTGATCTGACTTGTGTGTTCCTTCAAAAAGGACCCTCCCAACCTTAATGTGAAACTCTCAGCCTCATCCTGAAGCTGACAGAACGTACTCTTTATCGCTGATTTGCTGTGAAAGTGAGAGCTTTGAAAAGTGTGGGAAGAAAGTGCCTCCATATGTGGGTTTGACTTCACTTGTGATGTAAGGCTCGACCTGGGGAACAGTAGTGATGTATTATCTGCAAGGCTCTTTTGTTGTGAACAGAGGCCGGCGAGGAAAAGGAAATGTTCCTATACAGATATTCATCACTCTCAGCTCATCACCTTGATGCCTCGTACCCATGACAACATAGTGGACACAAACCCAAGGAAACGGGATTAGTTCCGTATGTTGGAACAGTGCCACGCTGGGCCTCTACTGGCCACAATAGTAAACAGGCTGCTGGGCGTATGGCTGTTGAGGATTTCTGACAGAACCAGCAGCGGAAGGACAAAATGATGTAGGGGTGTTACCTGACTGAAGTGGAAATGTCGTGTAGCAACCATTTATTTACACTTACTGAATGAAAAATTGAGACCGGGATGCATTCATAGTTTGGAGATATCGATTTCTTTGTTTCGTTGGCATTGATCTTGTGCAAATGATAGTCCACAGAAATACCGGTTATATCCAAAACATGATGGAGGGATTGTGCATGATTATCTTAAAAATACAAAAATAACAGGAAATGACATTAGCATCTAGTATTTATGACATGATCTTCTGTATTGTTGGCGGTTTTGTTTGTTTGTTTTTTACCTTGGCCTTTGACTATCACCATAACTATATATATATATATATATATATATATATATATATATATATATATATATATATATATATATATATATATATATATATATATATATATACAGTATATTTACAATTAGTCATAGGTAATTTCATCAATTAATGACATTTAATAACGCATAGATTTAGTTAATTCCATATTTAATTAATAAATGAAACGTATAATGAATTATTGACACATTTATTTAATTATTTAATGGTGCATTCATTTATTTAATTTGGGCACTTTTGGTCCTCCATAGTAGCTCAGGTGGTAGTGTGGCATTTTCCCAAGTTGAAGGTCATGAGTTCGTTCCTCAACCCTTAGGTAACTTTTTTTTCAATTCTTTTTCTAACTCTCAAGTGTAAATATTACTCTAAAACTGGGTCTATTTGCCCCCACTCTAAATAGAGTCAAATGTACTCTAAATAGAGTCAAATTTACACTACAGAAATTGCTGTGTAACTATTTGTTGCATTACTAGAAGGGGATAGAGAGGGGTTACTTACATAAATTAGGCCGCGCTTACTGTAAATAAACAGGTTGAGAAAGAGCGGAGTAGAAAGCAGCATAATTAAGCACTAACTTGAATCTGGAAGAGTGACTTTAGTGATTCTGTGAGTTAACAGGGCTCCACAATCTCTTTTCGGATGATGTTGCTTAATGCATTTTGATTATTCAACTAGCTGCTGTAATTCAGCGGCGCCATTACTGTAAAATATTATATTTTCCTATAGTTCTAGTCAGTACTTAAACAGCAGCATCTTGAACTAAGCTGGTAGAAAAAAAAAAAAAGATCAATCTTTAGAAACTTGACAGAGCGCATTTTACTTAATCTACATTAATCTATCTTGCCTAGAGGTCACAAATAGCATGGACTGGTTTGTCAGCATGAGCAAGTGGCAAGGATTTATTTTTCACCTTACGCAAGTTTATAAAAAAAAAACAATGTTCTTGGCATTGGTTGGATGTGGGAGTTGAAGGATACATTTGGATCAAATGTAAGGCCAAGGTTCCCTACTCAAGCCAAAGACAATAATCACTCTTTTAAAATTTATTGGCAAAAAATCTTCAATTTTTTTCTCAGCAAGTTCCACTGTACATCATTAATGTTCTGCAACATAATTATTATATACTATATGTGAATATATAAAACATTCATCAGTCCATCCATTCTGTGTGCCACTTATTCTCACTAGGGTCACTGCTGTGCTGGGGCCTGTCCTAGCTGATTCTTTGCGAAATTTCACTCTAAACTGGTTGCCAGCTAATGGCAATTCTGTATATGATATAATAATAATAATAAAAATAATAATGCATTGGATTTATATAGCACTTTTCTAGACACTCAAAGACGCTTTACAATGGAATGGATAAATTATTCATGCACTCATTCACACTGTGGTGGCGGCAAGCTACTTAAGTAGCCACAGCTGCCCTGGGGCTGCCAGTGTGCGCCTACGGCCCCTCCTACCACCGCCAGACATTCACACCTTCCATACACCAGTGTGAGTAGCACTGAAGGCAATGTGTGGGAAGTGCCTTGCCCAAGGACACAACAACGCATGACTTTGGGAGAGCAGGGATCGAACCGCCGACCTTCTGGTTACTGAACGGTCTTCTCTACACACTGAGCCACGGCCGCCACATACAGTATATGATATATGGCAATGACTAATAGAACTCATATGAACTACTTCTACAAATACTTTTATTATATATTGTCACCTGTTTTCTGAGTTTGGTTATTTGACGTTTGCAAGCTGAGCCAGGATCGGTTGTTACCTGAGCCCTCAGCAACTGTGATGCCAATTTCAGTCAACAGCAATTGGCAAAATGGCCGCTCGCAGAGATGGATAAAAACGGGTGGATTTTACCGCTTTATTCATATTCCACATAGCCTACTTCAGTATTAATCAGAATACCATCTTTAGACTTAGTGGAGCTATTATTGGACAGAAAAAATTTGGGTTGATTTTCCCTTCAAAGACAATCAAAACATTGTAAATTCATTCTATATGTATGATGTGCATGGACACGTCAACAAACACTGTGAGCTATTGATAATCTGTGCTATCTACGCATTTGAAGACTAGATTTGACAGAACGCTGTAGCAGTCTGGCAAACTGACGTGCCTACATTGCCCCTTCCTAGCTTAGCATCGCTATAGGCACCCAGCTCGAAAGGTGTGTCCTATCTACCCTGTTTATATCTGTGGTGCTAACGTTGCAGAGGTGCCTACCTTTTTGGCTTTGACATGGTAGGTGCTCATGCAGTCATGTCAAAGTGTCTCTTTAGCTCATGATTGGGAAACTGTGTGGTGGTGGTTATGTTAATTAGCCCTCCTGTTTGGTAACAGTAGGGCAGAAGTGCAGAATGGCTCCCTCACACACACATTTTTAGAGCACACACTTTCCGCATATGTGCCCTTAGCTTTCATTTGGACATGAGATTGAAGAAGCCCGAAAGATAGATAAGAAAGTAGCTTTTTGCATTATCTGTTGACTAAAGTGTCAGGGTTACATTTAAATCTTCCTCAAATACTAAAGTACATATAACATAACATATTCTGTAAATGCCATGTTGGAGAAGTCTAATGTAACCTGGTTTTGCATCTCCCACCAATCACCATCCATCCGTCTTTCCAGCTGCTGTGCAGTGATGAATCTTCTCGCATAGCCCCAGCCCCATTCCAGCAGAGAGCCCTCGTGTAGAAAAGCCTGTGTAGGATATAATGAATTAGGTGTCTACCCAGGGTTCCCTGACCTCTGGCCCATAACATCGTCAATCAAGGAGGTCCTCCATTTAAGTGAAATGGTGGGCCCCAAGCCTGGAACGCTTAGACCAGACCCTGGTGGCAAGTAGGGGCCACTGATTTTCACTTGTTTTTATTTGTTTTCTTGATCCCATAGTGTTCATCCTGGATGATGTATTTGGAGGGAATACATGACTGTCTATAATTTGTTTAAAGCTTGAAAAAGAGAAATATATTGTGTTTAGTGAGAGGAGGACTTGAAGATGGATGAAAATATCTTCCCCTTCTGGCACATATGGAAAAAATTTGCTTCTCTCCTTGTTGCTGGTAATATAAAGGCGCACGTTTGTGCTGTGAAGCAGTCGTATGTCTAATATGTCGTGATGTAAAAATGTATGTTCTTTGTGAATTGTTTCTTGTGTTTTGCAAAAACAGGTTCAAGTTGTACCTTCCTCATTCTCAATTACCTTTAATTCCCGTTTCTTTCACTCTCTCAATTCCTCCCCCTGCCTCCCTTGAGAGATCTGAAGCTCAGCTTTTTTTTATCAGCTCACCTGTATATTCTCTTTCACTGAAGTAATTTACAAGCGCTGTGTATTGGCAACTTTGCACCATCCCGTGCCTGTCTGATCTACACACACTATTTATTAAAAGAAGGCAGGAGGCACTGAGAGGTTATCACTGACTGCCCACTACACAGGGACATCACTTCATCATCCTTTCAAGCATTGCCTAATATGTGCCTTGTTTGCATTTCTGCTCAATCGTGCTACTTCTTGTCTTCCAAATGTTGCGGTGGAGATTAATTTGCAATTTGTGAAGATTACATGTGGTCTATCTGTTGTGAAATGGTGAACAAAAGTAATTGCAACCACCTCTCAAAAAAAAAAAATAATAATAAAATTTGCTACAAAAAATTTAAATACATTTAAATACATAAATAAATTTAAATAAGTACTGTACTGTACTGTAAATTGATAGTTAAAGAGCGACACGTGATACTAGCACAGTAATTTCAAATGCAATTGTGTTTAGTGAATTTGGCCCCCCAAAAAATGCTTCAGGTGCAAAAAAACCCCCATACTTCTAAGAAAAGTTTTACTCCATGCTGTTATTCAGTACCAAACTCTCAGTATTGTAGACGAGGAGTAAAGTGAGTAGTGGTGTAATGGAGTGATGTCAAGAGAGAACGGCAGCCTGATGAATGGAGCCCGCAGTGACTCTGTGGGTGTCAGCAGAAGCTTCCAGAAAGATAACCTCTGCTCTGCTCAGCTTCCAGTATCGCATAGCGGTTAAGGTCATTTTGCCAGTAAGCTTCTTTAAGGGCTGAATCTTCACTGACTTTCTCTCTATCTGTTATCATCCTCTCACATTCAGCCACTATCAGGTTCTGGACCCCTCTTGCTGGCCGGGTATGAGGACGGATCACTGTTGTTATGGGACATAACCCAGAGGTCCATATTGAGTCAAACCAAAGTCCACCTCGAGCCTGTCATGTGCCTGACCTTCGACCCAAAAAGTCTGAGGGGCATATCGGCTTCTTCAGAGAATAAACTGGCCTCATGGATGCTGGATGGGCAGAATAACCTGCAGGTAAGTGGAGGCCAAGAAAATAAGCAGTTTAAGGTTGTCAGTAGTCATATTTCTTTTTGTTTCTGATTCCTAAGTGCATCATGATGCTAATATTAACAATTCTTGATCCATCCGTCATCTGTACCGATTAGCCTCATTCGGGTCACGAATAATAATATATTACAAGGCTTGGTTATTAAATAATATAATGATGGGGAAATGAAAAAAGTGGAACTCGGAATGCTTAGGAGGGCATTAGCTATAAATCAGCTGCTGGTTATGCAGTCTGTGTGAGGCCAGGGGCCAAGTGAGGGGGCTCTATGAATGTCATTCAGGACTGCAACCACCCACATAAACTCACATGGGCACTCATTAAGCATGGATAATATTATTTGAGTACCACCAAATCTAAAAACATAAGAGGATTTTTTTTTAATGAAAAAAATCACTTTAGAATAGTAACTCATTCTTTTTTTTACCTACAGTACCCCCCCATTTAGCAGTTAAAGTAAACCTAAAGAGATACTATTTTTTTTTTTTTTTATGGTGATTGTTTTTTCTTTGCAGCTGTAACAAGTTCTACCTACTTAGTACTTTGTCTTCATTTTGGTCTCACTTCTTATGGAACTGGAGCATTTGCGATTGTATACAATCGCCAGGAATAAGTTGCCTAGTATGTACAGTAATTTCTGAACTACCAGCCGCTACTTTTTTCACTTGCATTCAACCCTGCGGCTAATACAAAGGTGCAGCTTATACATCATATCACAAGGGGGTGCACTATAAAGGAAGCGTAAGAGCGTCAGGCAGAGCAAAACAAACCAAGTGAGCCCAAACACAGTAGGAGAGACAGAATGAGAGACAATTTGCGCTCTCGGTATGGAAAAGAAAGTAGCGGAAACCCGGTGTGGTAATATTAAAACACCCGCGGCTTACAGTCGGGTGCAGCTTATATGTGTAACAAACTCGAGTATTCCCCAAATTTAGCTAGCGCGGCTTATAGTCAGGTGCGCCTTATAGTCCAGAAATTCCTGTAATATGACTGCACACACCACCGTGCATATCCTTGCCCAGAGGTTTGCGCAAATATATCCTTTTCGTGGAGGACAGCATCTGCATGCATGCCAAGAGTTATGTCTGCCCAAAAAAATACAAAATGTTGTAAACAGTTGGAATTAGTTTTTTGAATCCATTTTGTCATTCAAAGGAGTGTCATGCAAATTGACACTCTCGTGACTTCACTTGTGTGAATTGTAGCCGATATGGACACACCAGATTGTGAATTTAAAGTGCAATAAATTATAGAGATGTGTTTTTCCAGCTTTTAGGTGAGTTTCCTAGCTAAGCTAGTAACTACCACTGAGGTCATATTCCGTAATTTAGCCAGTCTCCCTTTAAATAAAATGTACAGTCATCTCTCATTTTTCTTTATTATTATAAATGTATTTTTTTTACACCTCTAATAAGCCATTACACCCCCCCCCCACACACACACACACACACATGCACACACACACAAACGGCTTCCACAAGATGCTGATTATAGGCTGCATTCATAAATTAATGTGAGTGTGTACCGTGGCAGCACATGAGGATTACAATCTTAATAACTACAGTACGCTCACAAGTTTTACTTTTTAATCTTAAAATGGCTAAACTTAATCAGAAATGGTTTACAAATGTTACAAACGAAATTCCACGAGAGTGAATACTATGGATGCACCGGAATGAAAAACCAAAAACAGAAAATGAGAAATGCTTGACTTAAAACCAAAAACCGAAACGCAGAGAAAAAAATTATGCCATTTATTTTATTATCATTGCATTTATTATAATTAATTAAAGTTCTAATATTATTATAAAATATTTAGGCCTATTTAGCACGGGCATTTTAACAAAGCACAATTAAAATTGAATTGCGTCCATGTTTTCGAATGGTACATTAAACACCAAACGCGGGGCGGGGTGAGCAACCGAGCATTTTCTGGCGGTGCAAATGACACGTTTGAAGCGGGACACGGTGGCGCACTTAAAATCGGCACATTCACATATTCACCACACCACCGTTTGAAAACAAATACATTTCTTCCCACCAGCCAATCGGCTTTGGAAACAGACTGCAAAGTCACACACGGCGTACTGTACACATCTGTAGTCACCCGGAGATAGTGCTAACATAAGCATAAGTATTTAGCACGGCCACCAGAAAGTAAGTGAAAAAGTGGAAGCGCTCGAGGAGGTCTCATTAAAGAAAAAAAGGAAGACGCTGCAGGAGAAAGAGTGGCTCAACTGTACAGTACTCTGTAGCGCTCTCTTTTTCGACATAGTTTACCAAGCGACCCTCTCCTTCTCCTTCTCAAGCTGCCGGTACTCACAAGCGGACACAAGGCGGACACTCACTCCCGTCTTCGGTGTTAAATTCAAACACACACTTGCTTGCAGCATTTTTTATTTCTTTATTTATTGCTTGCAACACCACAGCATCCTCTTTCGGCTTAAATTTTATTTCAGTGGCCGAATATTCGGTGCATCACTAGTGAATACGCAATAACTGAACCGCAAAGTAGAGAGGGAACACTGTAATAATACATTAATTTC
This sequence comes from Vanacampus margaritifer, assembly GCF_051991255.1. Lineage (NCBI taxonomy): Eukaryota > Metazoa > Chordata > Actinopteri > Syngnathiformes > Syngnathidae > Vanacampus > Vanacampus margaritifer. The sequence continues at coordinate 21,824,334 of NC_135434.1, forward strand.
CTTTCACACAGACATCCATATTTTTCACTAGTACGTAGGCTATCGCATCAAAAAGCTCACTTGAGCTCATAATTCATTTTACGTAACAGTCAACACCTCGGAGACCTAGCGACTCATTAGAAGCCATATATTCTCTCCATTTCATGAGCAAAAGGGAACGCTTCCATTTTGGAGCCAACTTCCATGAATCAGTGCCGGTGAGGAACCTGAAGCTGATGGAATCCACTCCAGTAGAGTGAAGGCTGTTTTTCTTTCCAGGGCTTTTCGCATATGAATGCTTGAATTTGAAATATTTGCAAAGCCTTGTTTTTTTCCCACCCTTAAAATATGTCTGTAAATATTCTATTGTGGATTTTGTTTGCTATAGCAAAGGAGAAAGACCGATCATTTAGTTTATTTTGCCTGAGCAACAAAATATTGATTCAGTATGTATGACAGGAAAAAAGCACACCGAGAGCAAAAGCATCCACCAGGGGCTTTTAAATTACTCCTAAGTGCAGCTCAGTGTGAAGTCCAGACAGCAACGCTCAGTTCCTCCCACAGAAGTATTTTTGTGTGGCAGTAGTCGGAGGGTGGGCAGCGAGGGAACTGCTGGGTGGCGCACCCGGGCCTCAGGTCCTGACGGACGACCCCTGAGAGGTAATAAAAATATCAAAACCTTGGAGGCCCCTTAACCAAACAAAAAACACATCTGCAGTAAAAGGAACAGTAGACTCAGTGGGAAGCTGCAATAAAGCTTGACGAGGCCGTAAGTGCCACAGTATCCCGCTGGCCATGAATTACTGCTCCAACATGGCCTCCGTTGCGGAGTTGCCTGGCAGGGCAGATAGATGTTCCGAGTCGTGAAATGAAGGGAAAACTTAATGAGACAAAACACAGCGCGGTTGTGATTTAGTGAAGCCGAATGCTTTTTTGAAGGAACCTTATCAAGGCCAGATAAAGACAGATATCTTCTGGAATTGAGCTTAATGCGATGCACATGGCTCTCAACTGCCGTTATCTGCCCAATGACCCGGACGCTCGGTGCTTGTAGTAATGAAGCATCATCTTCTTCTTTTTTTCTGCCTGTGAGCTTACGTTTGTTGGACTACACTGCACAGGTGTGGATGTCAGGATTTACAAACGGTAAAGTTGGATAGACGTTTATTTAGGCGGTTACTCAAATGCACTGACAGAGCACTGAAGAAGAAAAAAAAGCTTGCCGGCTGGACACAGACAGCAGGAATCAACAGCGGAAGATTAGCGACATAAATCAAGCATGACTGCAAGACAGCCACTTGACAGTTGGCTACAGGTGCAAGCCCACACCCTCATCGCCACTTAAATGTCAAAATAGTCACTTTGCGTAATGTAGTGTTTCCACGTTAGAAAATCACACGGCGCATTAGCAAACAAGAATTGTACAAAATGCTTATACTGTAAAATCCCGACAATAACATGCACCCGCGTATTTTTGCTTTTCTTTTTCTTTTTTTGCTCTGTACTTGTGTATAATACAGTCCCCCAATTTGCTGGTATGCTTTATTGTCAGAGGGAATCATATGAAGAAATATTCAAGATATACCGATAAAGCTAAACTAGACTGTTTTCCCAAATAATATTTAAGTTCTTTCAAAGTATTTTGAAAAGCATGTTTTTAAACATCTTGTTTTTGCACGGTACTCTCTTCTAGTCATTTAAGTAAGCTATTTTTTTCATGTATTTACTTTGCTTTTAAATCTCTTCAACCCCTAGGAATGGTAAACATCCAAACAACGTGAATTTTTTTCAGTTTTTGTTAAATGATTGATTTGTTATCATTTTTTGGCCCAAAAAAAGTGATATTCACAGGATTTTACAGTATGTTTAAATTGGAGATGGGCGAGTACTGATAGATAAACGGCTTTATTTCAAGGTATCAGTACTCACGACGGTAGCCGATACCAGAACTCTCTTGTGGCCATTTTTTACGATCCGGACCTAAAGACATTCATTCATGCTTGACAAATGCCCATTAAGATGTACAACCACATATTTTGTTGGGACTTTTTCTGGTCACTGCATTATGAGTTACATTTTATTTATTACAATTTATTATAGTGTGTATTCGATGTTAAATATGTATTTTATGAACAAATGGGCAAAAGATAAATTTGCCATCGATTTCATGCAATTTTAAGTACAAATGCTATATTGGGATATATAGGTCTTTTTTTTAAATATTATCTGTCACTTTATTTTAAATTGTGCAGCAAAAGTACAAATGTATCGGTACTTGGTATCGGAGACTACTCGAGTTGAGTGCTTAGTCTGAAAAAAGTGATATCGAACATCCCAATTGAAATGATGATATGATATTGTCTGAATGTACAAATTCACTCTCTTACTAAATTTGGGCCCGTTTCATTGATCACAGGAACGGAAGAAAGACAACACACGGACATCATCAATAATGACTCGATAATTTCCCACGGCACACCTGTTGTGATCTCTTGTAGCACGTTGTAGTTAAGGAATCACACTCTTTTGTCTTTTGCAAAATGGAAGCTCATTTAGCTGCCAACGTGCCGGTGGGAGGCCTGTCATAAAAATTACAGGTCTTCCTATTGAGGGGCCATATGTCTTTTTGTGAATGGAGCTGCTCACCTGCGTGACGCATCCATCTCCTGTCAGCCAGACCTGAACTCTGACAGGCAAGGTGACAAAAGGCTGTAATCTCCTCCTCCTCCTCCTCCTCCTCCTCCTCCTCCGTGAGTGTGATTCGGGGCCAGGGTGTGTCACAAATGCCTGTGAAAAGTCGATAGGCTCCAGTGAGTGAGCGATGATGGGACGTTTCAGTGGATCGGCATGAACGGCAGGCAAAAGATGAGGGAGAAAAGTGGAGCAAGGTTCGAGTGATGGTTGCCAACTGGACGCTCCTGAATGTTTCTTATGTTGGTGAGATGCTACAGAGAGATGATAAAGTGTGAGTTTATGTTGGATGTGTGACGGGCTTGAGGAATGTATCCAGGCCGGTCGGCTGAGCACAACTGGTAGCCCCCAAGACAAGCCATGATTGATGGTACATCGTGTGATTTCTTTATTATTGTAATCCCTTCATACTAGCTATGTTGATCAAAAAGAAGAAAGTGGTTGGACGAATAGATGCAATAGGAATTCACATGTATAACGGAACGTATGGTGTTCCACAAGGTTCAATTCTGGGGCCTTTGCTGTTTTTATTGTATCCTTTGCCCCTGGGTTCCATTTTAAGAAAACAGCGATGGTTGTTTTTAAAGTGCTCTTTACGTTTAGAGTTGTGTTGAGTGGTGGGACTCAGCGTCCTAACTGCGTGATTTTCAATGTCAAGTTGAGCAACTCTAGTGCAGTACATCTACCGATAGCTATTTAGCAAAACTATAGGAACACTTCCCGAAGCTGCATGGAGATGGCCAATACAAGAATTGAATATCCCTTTTTCCCCATGAATTAATAAAAAAATAGAATTTTAAAGGCTAAATATATTTTTTTGTATTTCACTGTTTTCTTGAAATTTACTGTTCACATGAATTTAAAAGTATTTTCTTACATTTATGAAAGACCTGATTTAGTGTACTTAAAGACAATTCAGAATATTTTTAATTTATATTTACAATTACTGAATTAGAATTATGAAAATATTTTCATCTCATCCTTGCTGATGTCAATGCTTGTATAACATGTAAGTGATTATAACGTGTTACTTTGATTAATAAACTAAACCATTTAACTAGTTACTGCCTCCGCAAAATTCAATATGGAATTTAATGTTTATTGAATTTTTATCATCTATCCATGCATCCATAACTTTGATATTTAAGAAGATTTGATGTTCCATAATTAATCAATATCGGATTGAAGCGAAGCGAATCGTGAAAAATCAAAATTGAATCAAACTAAACTCTTGTGAATCTAAATCAAATCAATTCAGGAAAATAGAATCGATACCCAACCCTAACAAAAACACGCTTTCTGAATTCAAGATGAAGAGATTAGAAGAAAAGGCTACTTTCCCTGTTCATTTTGTTCACCAGTAAACCCTATGCCTATGTCTTCAATTAAAAAAAAAAAAAAGAATCGTGTTTTTCAATAAAGAAGTGTTCAATGTATGTGCATAGGAAACTGGTGGGGTTCACTACCTACAACAAGGTTAAGAACCTCTGTATTTATTATAAAGGTAAACGATAAAAGTGAGTAGATCTTGTATTTGTGTCTGGTTCAAATTCTTAAAATAGAAAAAGTTGAGGTCAAGTCATCTTTTTATGAGCATCATGTCTAACAGAACAAATGCTAATTAATATATTGACTAGGGGTGTTAAAAAAATCGATTCGGCAATATATCGCGATATTACAATGCGCAATTTTCGAATCGATTCGATATGCGGCCGAATCGATGTTTAAACATACATTTTTAAAATGGAATTAATTCATTTAATCATAAAATTAATATTTTATTTCAATGCTGTTCAAACGTGAAACTGATTTGTTAAATATTCACAGTTATAAGCCTGAAGTTTCAGATAAATAAATATATTTTCTTACAAATCTTAAAGTGTACATGTACAAGTTTACTGATTAGTATTTTCTAAATTTGAGTTTTAAAAAAATCAATTTATAGATTCGTATCGGGATTAATCGTATCGAATTGAATCGTGACCTATGAATCGCGATACGAATCGAATCGCCAGGGTACTTGGCAATTTACACCCCTAATATTGACAATGATATGCTATGAAAAAATAGCCCCAGTTGTAAATTACAATGTCTTCCCTTCACACTCAAAATGAAGATTACTGCATCATTAGTATTTACTGCTTACAATTGACCCTTCAATGAAGCAAATGCCCTTTCCTGACGCAAATTTGGGAATTGAAAACAAACACAAACAGACACTTTAAGCCATCATTATCAGGCCTGTAATTGAAACCAGATGGGGAGAGGTCGTGGCATACCAACTTCTTGAGGTAATAACAAAGCTCCAAACAATCTGTCACCCCAAAGTTTTCTCTGCAGAAGTGCGCCTGGGCTTGTTTGGTCTAAGCAGCCACACACTGACACCGTTGGTACCAGTGATGATGGCTTGATTAATATCATCATCACCCCAAAAAAAAAAAAAAAAAAAGTGAAATCACACTTGTGAGCAAAGCTTGCTTTTTTTCCCTGATCAATGACATTCCTTTCTGCTCTCTTTCACTTGCATTCCTCTTTATCCACTCGGGCAGCGAGTACCTGGCTTCTATCTCCCACATGCAGCCTGTGTATCGTTCCAGCCCGGAACAGGAGCAGATCAATTCGCCAACATGTCTTTTATATGCGAGGCCATTAGTCTCCTTAGACACAAGCCATGAAGTCAATTTTACGCTGTCCAGTTGGATTTCAGGCCCCCAAATCCAGATGTGCGCCATCCAGCTGAGATCCCCGGCTAGCAAAAGAGCACGTATCTCTTGCGAGGAATGCCCACCTCCGAAAGGTCCCTCACATTGGGTTCATTTGTTATGCGATGTCAAAGTTAGCGAGACGTCTTGAAACACCGTAGCTCACGGTGGGAAAAGAGCTGTGGCTAATCTTTAGCAGGCACACGTTACCAAAAGCGTATTAATCAGGTGGCTTCTTCTGCTGAGCAGAGCTTTCAGTGCAAATGTAATTCATCAGAGGCGCTTAAAGCAACAAGTCGTCTGCAAACAAGCATTTCACCAACAAGGCTTCTCTCCTGCTTGCAAACTGTGACGAGGGTGACCCAAACCCCGTCGTGCTTCCACTGTAGCCCCCACCCACCCCCCACCCTTAAATCCAAACCAAATAGAGCGACGCAGACAGATTTGGTCATGGCCCTCATGCCGTAATGTTTTATGCTTGCTGATTGAGACTCAGGAGTTTACGGGCCAGGATCAGCAGAAATCGGGACCTCTGTCATCACGACGCCTGATAATCTCATTCTTTGGGTTGGTTATAGTTGGCTGAAAGGCAGTCATTAATTCATTACTTACCTGTTACCTATTTCATATATAATATTTTTTATATATTGTGGATATTGAATACTCTTAATCATATTTTCCTGTTTGCATGGCAAGGCCTGTATACTGCTTGAGAAGTGTTCACGTGTCGCGATACCAAAATGTTTTCCTTCAGCGACACTGAAACGATACCATGTCAAGAACTTCAAACGTCAGTAAAAAGCAGTGGAATAATAGCTCACAGCTCAACAATTTTAAATTAGTTTTGTTTGGATTAATTAAAGTAATTATTATAAGGATACTAATTAAAATGTTTTTCTATAAATAAAAATGATAATTGTGAATATTTTTAAACACTACTAATAATTTTACATACATCCAGTGCAGTGCTGTCACTATGGAATATTTTTAGACTTGATTAATCTATCGATTATTCTATGGACTAATCAAATTATTTTTAATTTTGCATTAAAGTGTATTACAAAAGCATTTCCCCCCCTAATTACTTTATTTTGATTATTTTGTTTATTATCCAGTGATTGGTGATTATTTCGTACTTCGTATTTGTATACTGTTTTAAAAAAAAAAAGATGTACTATATTACCATTTCGGTCATTGTTTTCCAAAGTAAAAACAGATGTTTGCAAATGTCTTATTTTGATTAAACAAAGAAGCTAATCATTCTTCTTTCATGAAGAACTACAGAAATCAGTGATTGATTGTGCTGAAATCTCAAGATTTGGACAATTTTAAATAAAAAAAATGGTTCCAAACGATTATTCGATTATTAAAACAGTTGTTGATTAATTTGATAATCGATTACTTGCCGATTAATCGATTAATTTTGACAGCTCTAATCCAGTGTAAATCTTAGGGCACCCAAATGATTTGTTGTTTATTAATTAGGCCTTTGGGCAGTAATAAAACTCATTGAATATTCAACATTTGACATCCCAACTACTAGAATGGAATCTGAAGGCCGACCGATTATGTTTTGTAAGATAAGTGGCCAGATGGACCATCGATTGTAATTAAGTAAAACAGCAAAGTGATTCTACTTTGTCAGCTTTTATAAATTGTAAGAAAGCCCACATTGTTTATATAATTGTAGTTATGCCTTGATGGAGTTTTTTTTCTTTTTCTCATCTGAGTTTCAAACGCCCTTCTGCGTAAGGGACTTTGAATCTACCTCATGTGTCCTGCAAATGCGAGCGATGTCAATGTTTACTCCCGATTTGAAGCTCTGCGTTTGAACCACAAAGGTTCCGGTGTATTACAAACAATGAGACAAATATCCAATTACAAGCTACATGCCTGCTACATGGCCCGAGTTTTCCAAGATTGATCCACCCGCTTTCACTTTCACACACAATACGCTTCACAATACACTATAAAGATGCAAAATGTGAAATAATCATTGTAACTTAACGCTATTCACGGGAGATGGGGCCCAGGCCGGCCCACTAAAAAAATCTGCATATAATTGACAGACATTATACATGTGTTGGATTTTTTTATTAAAATAATTCATTTTAAAGTCAGCAAAATTCTTGAAAAAAAATCCACAGATAACCCGAAAAACAGAGGTTGGAACCACACATATTTTCACCAATGTTAATTTTGACAAGGAATTTACATTTAGTTTTAGTTATAGTCTTTTGACTAAAATTAATTCAAGTTTTAGTCATAATTTAGTCATCTGATTGTATTTTAGTTTAATCCCATTTTAGTGGCCGAAAATGAGGAGCAATTCTACTTGACAAAGTTGACAATTTAATCTATGTTTTCTTTTAGTTTACATTTCAACTTTTATCCAGAAAAGTATAACACACCCATATGTGTAACTGTAGTTGAACACACAAGACATATTTAACAACTGTGTCTTTATTGTTGAACTGACAATAATCAAACTTAATTTTCGCCTAAATCGAAAAAGTGCATAATTGCTTGAGATGAATCTTTTCCAATTGTATTGCTACAATTATTTTGTTGCCCGAAAAGCCTTGAGATTGATTATGACCTCCTTTCTATTCTCTTTGTAGCTTGGAGACTGCGTGACTCTAACCAACCCTGGCGTTTCGCAGCTGAGTATTAGAGGAGACGGTAAACTGCTAGCATCCGCAGGCTGGGACCACCGGGTCCGAATATTCGGCTGGAAGAAGCTGCGCCCTCTTGCCGTGTTGCAGTACCACGGCGACATGGTGCTCAGCGTTGCGTTCTCCGACCACGAGGACCCCCGGGAACGACTTCTGGCTGCTGGATCCAAAGACCAACGCATCAGCCTCTGGTCAATATACAACGAGGGGACCTGATACTCAGTGAAAAAAGGGGCTGCACGTAGGAGCCGAGTCCACGGTACTAGGTCGCACATTTTTGTTTTTAGTTTTACTCATTCACTGCCATAAATTCATTTTTAAAAAGATTATTAAAAATTAGGGGCGACAGGCGATTAACTTTTTTTTTTTTTTTTTATTAATCGCATGTCTTCACTAGTTAACTCACAATGAATCACACATTTTATATCTGTTCTAAATGTACAATAAAAAATTCTAGGTGTTCATATTCTTGTTAACAAAAGTGGAAAAGAATGTTAAACTAATCGAAATAGTTGAAATGAATTTTTGACGTTTATAGCCGTCAACGGCAGTGAATGGAAGAAAAAAAAAGAGAGAAAACATTATTAAAAATTTGGGGTGTCAGGCGATTAAAATTTGTAATCCTAATTAATCACATGACTTCACTAGTTAACTCACAATGAATCACACATTTTATATCTGTTCTAAATGTACAATAAAAAAATCTAGGTTTTCAAGTGGAAAAAAATGTTAAACTAATAGAAATTGTTGTAACGATTTTTTTACGTTTATAGCCGTCAATGGCAGTGGATGAATAAATTTTTTTTAAAAAAAGATACATTTTATATTTGTTCTAAATGTACAATAAAAAAATTCTAGGTTTTCATACTCTTTTAAACAAAAGTGGAAATAAATATTAAACTAATAGAAATTGTTGTAATGATTTTTTTACGTTTATAGCCGTCAATGGCAGTGGATGAATTTAAAAAAATAATAATTGTATATCTGTTCTAAATGTACAATAAAAATATTCTAGGTTTTTATACTCTTTTTAACAAAAGTGGAAAAAAAAAGTTAAACTAATAGAAATAGTTCAAATGAATTTTTGACATCAATAGCCGTCAAAGGCAGTGAATGAGGTAAAATGGCTTACTTTAACCAGAATGGCTCGCCTTTCCATGGCCATCCCCCTCTAGCGAAGCCTCCTTCCGTGGATATGATGATGATGATGATTATTTTTACTCTTCTTGATGCCGGCGAAACTTTGCCTCCCCTTGAAAGCACGCCGCAGAGTCGTTTGCCAAACCAGATGAAACGATGTGATTATTGTTTACTAACCTGGCGTGTGATTTGCTCCCGTGGACTTGAATATGAAGTGTAAGGCGCACCTGAGCAGCTACGTAATCCTGTGTTGTTTTTGTAACAGGACTTTGCTTAACACCGACGCCGTATTTGTCGAGCAAGGTTAATCACAGCTGGAGAGCAGAGAGACTTTGCTTTAATATATCAGCTGTTTTTTGGCCGCCACTACCTGTTTATAAATGAGGTCATCGTTTTCGCTTGACAAATACTACACTCAAAAACGGTTGGGCCAAAAAGGGACCGATCCGCTACTTGGGTCTATTTGACCCAACTTTGAGTCAAGAAATTGGTCTTTTTAATATTGGTCAGATGCTTTTATTGGGTCCAAAAATGGGGTCATTTTGTATAAAACAACCCAGAAAGTTGGGTCGAAGTGAGCCATAAAGTAATCCACAATTGAGTTACTTTTGACCCAATTGTTTTTAGAGTGTATGAACTACTATTTTAAATGGAATACGAAAGACGTGTTTTTTTTTTTATCACGAAGAATTCGATAAGCAAAAGTTAACAGCTGATGTGTTTGCGCATCCCACAAAGAAGACAATGGCCATGGCTTCAAACGCTGGACATTGTGCTTTATAAAGGATTGGTCTCCTGGGATGACCACGAGAGGCACAGGAAAGGCCGGGAAACTCAAATAGCGAGACCGGCATAACAACCACAACCACAGTCGGGAGCAAAGACGAGGTTGACCAAACAAGCTGCAATTTGCTCCGTAGCGTTATGGTACTTTGAGCATTTTATTTCGAATCATCAATTGAGATCATGTGCCTAAAAGTTTTTTTGTTTTTTTTATAATCAATGTATGATTCATACTATATGGTTTGAAGTTGTATAAATTATGTTTCTATAGATGTCCGCCTTTTGTTTAGCAAAATAAGTTAAGCAAACTCATCAAGTCATGTTTATTTCTATAGCCCTTAATCACACACGAGTCTGGAAGGGCTGCACATGCCCACAGTTGACAAATATCAACGACACCTCCTAATCCAAGGTTCAGCAAGCTTTACTGTCAAATGAGCCATTTTAGGCCAAAGAAATAAAAAAATCTTCTCTAGAGCTGCAAAACATTTGAACATTTTGATGAACCAGCTAATTAGAGCTGCACGATAACAGAAAATATGCAGCATCCAATACTTTGTGATTCATTTTCTTCTACATTTCGTCTTCCATTTTTTCATTTTATTTGTGCGTGTGATTTCTCAGACTTAGTTTTAAATTTTTAGACTTTTCTGCCTTTGTCAAGTTTCTGATATTCTTAGCAATTTTATGAAGATATTGTTTCGTCCATTTTGCTATCCATTTTCTGATATTTTTGGGAAATTTTGTGGACATTTTATGGTAATTTTAGGGATTTATTTTGTTTTTGGACATTCTATAGTTACTTTTTGAACATTTTCTTTTCTGCCTTTTTAAAAATACATTTTCTGACTTTTAAGGCAATTTTGTGTACATGAAATAATTATTTGTTTTTCCTCTTCCTTTTTGGACATTTTATGGTCACTTTTTAGACATGTTTAGTTGTTTTTTTTTTTCATTTACCTCTTATCACTTTTTCTGACTTCTTACAAATTTGGACTCTGACATTAATGGAATATTTTATCTAAAAATGTAAACTATGCATATATATATATATATATATATATATATATATATATATATATATATATATATATATATATATATATATATATATATATATATATATATACTATTTTCACAGGAGAGGAACTCATGTGGCCGCAGGTTGCAGACCCCTGCCCTAATCGAACCATTAGAGGGCAAGGAAGAAAAAAAACATCAAGGGAAAACTGAGAAACCTTGAGAAGGGACCGCTAATGTGTTAATCTCCCTTCTTTCCTTCTACCCTTTTGGATTTCATTCAACATGTGTTGTGTACCTCAGCAAGTGTAAATATTATGGGTGTCAGGCGATTAAATTTTTTTATCGTAATTAATTGCATGACTTCAATAGTTAACTCACGATTAATCGCAAATTTTGGATGTTTTAAATGTACAATAAAATATTTTTTATTATAGTTTTCATAGTCTTGTAACATAAAAGTGGGAAAACTAATAGAAATATGACTGCATCTTTTAGTCATTAATACAGTAATTTCATAATTCATAAAATTGAGTTAAAATTAAAAAGAGGTACTGAGATAGACTGTGATATTGATTTGTGTTGAGGTCATTTTTCTGCCACTAGATGGCATAATTGCATTTGTAAGACGTTGGTGACAGCTCAGTGCATTTTTCTTTTCATATTAAGAGCTATCTAATCTTTAACATTAAGTAATTTGTGAAATCATGCACATTTTTAAAATTATACAATACAACTTGACCCCAGTCTCCACAAATATATGCATCACATTATTATTAAATTGATCACTGATAAATTTTGTTGTGGACGTGTCTGCTACGTTGCGACTGGAATTCTACCAGTACAGGCTCTCCAAGTAAGGGGCGGTCATTAATCGCGCATTAAAAAAATGTGTGGTGTTAAATGAACTTTAAATTAACTCAAAAATGAACTCACTAATTTTGACACCCCTAGTAAATATAAAGGATACATGAACTTCTCTCCCCCCTCACTCGATTGGTTTTCAGGACATGTTTTCCTTGTACCCCGCAGAGGTCCGTCTCTGCCTTTTGTCCCTGACCTCTCTGCTGACATCTCCCATTCATAATAGCTTCCTAAGTCTCATGTTAGCTTTGAACAAACACAAACGGCGGCGTGGGCCAGCTTCCGTCTTTGCTCTGATAAATCAAATGACGGGTCCATTGGTGCAGATGTCTTCTGAATGGAACAGACAGCAACCTGCTGCTCGGTCGGACTGGAGGCTGGTGGACCTCGTAAATCACTTCATAATGGATCTTTTAGGAAGTCAATAAATGGACAAGGACACCCCCACACTACAATAGACACTGTGCTTCACTTATCACCCAACGTGTGGCGTCTTTGGCTTTGAGGGTCAAAGTTCAGTTTAACTTTGGGGAAGGACGTACTCATGAGTTGGTGTTGCAGTTTATGAGTACCAAAAGCTCGGTGATGTCATACATGTGTATATGCTTTCACTCTGTTTTTGTGTCCCACAAAAAATGCTGCTTCATGCATTCCATTGTATTAAAGAACTCTGTGCCATATATAAGGAGGACTGACCTGACTCGTTATTAAATAACAGTCCCCACATATTGTAGTGCTGCATGCAGCAGATGTTCCACATGCAGATAAGTGTGACATGATGCTTCAAGTTGCATTGTCATCCATCATCAATCTCCTCATATTTCAATGGCACATCCTTGGCATCCTGTCACCGGGAACTCCAGAAATCCCAGCTCTCTTTTGTAGTTCAGATTTCTCTGGTTGAGTAATAATATGCAATGCTTTAAATAATGAAGGCATAATAAATATACAAGTTTAAGTTGAAAACATGGGATTGGAAAAGTAGTTTTTATTTTGTGTAATTTGTTTTGGGGTGCGTTATTTTTATTTTTTGGGAGTTGTCAATATGTTATTTGAAATGTTAACAAATCTGGCTCTGATTACTGGACCCATACAATTATATATATATATATATATATAAAATATTTATAAAAAAATATGTATATATATATATTTATTTATTAATTAATGTAGGTTTATGTGAAATGATTCATATGCTTTAATTAGGAAAACGGATTATTTGATAGAAGGCCTATTCGCCAGGATTATTAGAAAATCCACTGTATTTTCTTTATTTCTTTATTTTTAAGTGTAACTCGGGATTGCAAGTTAATTTCATTGAAAAATATTTTGACCAATGCCAAACGTACGGCACGGCTCATTTAACTGAGAAAAAGACCTTTACAATGAATTCTTATTCGTACCATCCGGCTGCGCGAGTCTCAGCGTGAGCTGCAGGCCGGCGACAGAGCGCGCCAGGCGGCCAACACATCTCCAGACCTCCGCTTCCTGACCAGACAAAACAGGTTACGCATGTTGTGCTGACCAGCGTGTGGCTTTGCATGCTAACGTTGACGGCGACTACTAATAAAATCGGATGCGAAACGAAACTTTAAATAAATAAATATTATTTTTTTCAAATGTATTTGTTTATAAAAACATATAGTAAAAATGTTAAATGATGAAACTTGCGAGTATTTTGATGGCAAAGGTGGTGCACAAAAGCCTTTGTAAAAGCAACCCTAAACAAAACAGAAAATGATACACCCAATTAGTCTGAGTTTAAATGAGTGGAAACATTATTTAACCTCTGACACCTTTACAAGCCATTAAACAGTCAGAGGTCAGACTCCCTCAGGCATTCTTTTACTCCGCTTCCTCTTAATTGGCAGCTGGCCTCAAAGCAAAAAATACAGTATGAAAAATGAAACATTTCTCTTTGTATCATAATTACACACACAAATCCTGAAGCTATCCAGTGAGCTAGCTAGCTGTGATTCAATGGAAGCTATAGTCCACACAAAAACATGGTTCGGTTAATTGGACTTTAATGTTCACTTTACAGACACAGAACAATATGATTCTGCTTGCTGTCAGGCTGATGGTGATGGTATATCCTTTTTATGGCACATATGAATGAATACAACAGCAACATGTTGCCACGATATGCCGTGTAATTGTAGCCACTTTATATATGATATTACATGTAGTTCATGTATCTTCTTGTGCATGTAGAGGTTGTGTATATGTTTGAAAATAAACGTAGTCTAATTAGTAGGGGTGCACCAATTTCCCTCAAATTAAGGAATTTGGGGCCGATAAATCCGCCGGCCAATTAATCAGTGCACCCCTAGTATTTAGATATTTCTGTCAATTAGCTGTCTCGCTAGCTCAGGGGTATCAAACTCAGATTAGCTCTGCAGGGGGCACATGGGGGAAATAGTGGGCCGGATAGGTAAAATCATGGTATATAACTTTAAAACAATTGCCGTCAATTATACGCAGAATTGTGGGCGAGCCCTAAATTGTAAATATACTGTTCCAAAAAATAACACAAATGCAAATGTAATGCGGTAAGACTTTGGCTGTATGAGTTCCGGGTGTGTTAAATCTACCAGTTTTGCATATATTTTTTTCCCAGAATGCATTGTGTGGCGCCGTTAATGAAGTTATACAGACGTTAATACTTATCATGTGTTTGTGTTGTTGAATGCGTCGTTTTTAGAACGTTTATGTTTGATTTATGATGATATATGTTTTTATTTAGGATATTTATTTTTTAACAAACCGTAATTTTAGGTTGTGTGTAAAATAATGACATCCAGATCATACAAGTTGCATTATTCATCTGAGAATTGCTTGATAATTAATTTATATGTTTTGACTGTGGCCGGCTGATTAATTGGGCTGACATTACTTTCTTTTTTTTTTCACGTGTGAGACGGATTTACCCCCTTTGTGAGCCTGATCCGGCCCACAGGCCGTACGTATGACATCACTGATCTAGCTAGTTAGCCTGTTATTATTGCTATGACACTCTCCAGCTATCCAGTTAGCTAAGTAGCTAACTGGATAGCATTCAATGGAAGCTCCACACAAGACATGTTTAGATTAATTGGAATTTAATGTTCACTTTACAGACACAGAACAATCATTCTGCTTCATTTATTTACTTTGAATTGCTGCAAGTCAGTGCCATGGTACAAACTTCTCAGAGCGGCTCAAAAATGTCCACGTTTGATGATCCAACTTTCTTTTCCCTCGTTAGCAGACAACAAACATTTTGATGTGGTTCCACAGCCGCTCCGATGAGCCCGGCATGCAAACATGTTGTCTACCTGCAAGGTCGAGGGATTATATGACATATGGCTTTTTTGAAAGCATTAGAAACAAAGCAAATCAAAAAGTGCATTCAACACAAACAAATATTCAATTCCAGTCTGTGATCAAACGTGTCCTCCTCGGCCCGCTGGCTCAGTGACTGAACTGCCCGGGTTGGCTGATGCGGAGCAATTGCCGTTGAGTTCATAGGTCACACAAGACCTCTTGTGTCCGTGCTTCCTGCGGAGATTCTTTCAATAAATACAGCAGGGTTTATTTAGCAGAAAGGAGTCTGTGAACACACCCTGCAGGTTGCATCAAAAGTTTCAAGGCTGGCTCCATTCCCATTAGCAGTCATTATCTGGGCCCATAGTCGTAGTTTACGGGCCCACTGGTAGCCGAGTACATGTTAGCTGTGGCCGGGTTCATGTGGTGGTGGTACGTGTGTCCTCTGATGCTGGGCAAAGGGTAAGGGGACGGCCTGGTCTTGGCTCCCAGGTAGTGTTCATAGGTGCTGGGGTACTTGTAGGGATGGTGGTGCAGGGTGTCCGGGGGCAGGCTGTGAGGGTCTGGCCGGAGGTCGTGCGGAGGACTCGGGCGGCCGCCGGTGAGCGGGACGGCGTGGAGGCCTCCCGGGACGGGCAGGGCGGGACTGAGGACGCGGGACATCAGCTGGTGAGCCGGGTCAGCGTGGATTGGGGTGCCGCCGGGCTCTCGCTCGTATTCCCGCCTGCTGTCATCTGAGGAAGATAACAACTTGTCACATGAGGTACCAGCATGCATATTTGCATATACCAGGGGTCTGCAACTTGCGGCTCTGGAGCCACATGTGGCACATTAATACGTCTCCTGTGGCTCGCTTGGATCTCTAAAAAAAAAAATTTTTAAACTTGCAGAATTTTTGGGGGGGGATTACATTTTTATTTTTTAGATAAAATAGTCTTCAAATGAATTAATCGTTAAACAAAAAAGGAATAATTAAATATTAAAAAAGTAGAGTCAAAATTTGAAGTTGTCAGAAAAAGATGAAAAGTAGACGAAAAAGTTTCTAAACATTTCTAAAAATGTCCAAGAAGTGACTGTAAAATGTCCAAAAAGAAAGAAGAGAAGGATAAAATTACCATAAAACGTCCATGAAATTGCCAAAAGTAACAGAGAATTGAATTTTAAAAAAAAGGCAGACTAGAAAATGTTAAAAAAGTAACCATGAAAAACAAAAGAAGAAATTCCCCAAATTACCGTAAAATGTGCACAAAATTGCCAAAAATGTCAGAAATTTAACAGAAAGGCAGAAAAGCCTAAAAATGTATGAAAAATGGAGTATGAAAAATGTATTGTGTTCATCACAATGTTTAAATGTTTAGCGTTTTTGGGCAGATTTTTGGTCATTTATTTGGCCAAACATGGCTTTTTTGACAGGAAAGGTCACTGACCCCTAGCATATACATTGTACATTTGTCATTATTGACAATCAGCTCCAAAACAATCTCTTTATTTTTATTTTTTTTTAGATGTTCTTGGGGAGACTAATCTAACTTAGTCTTATTTAGATCTTTCCGTCTTTTATCTATGTAGCTATCCATTTAGCTATCAAGCTAGCGTACAATGAAAGCTCCACACAAAAACATGTTTAGATTAATTGGAATTTAAAGTTGACTTTACAGGCACAGAAAAGTCATTCTACTTCATTTATTGACTTTGAATTGATGCAAGTCAGCTGAAGTATTGGAATGGCCCAAAAAAAAGAGGTAATTTATTGACCTAAAATTTGATATATGAAAGTGTTGAATCAGGGTGATTTTAAGAAAATCACTATACAAAAGGCCCTTTTATTTATTTGTGGTCAGCGACTGGCTATTATTTGTTTCATTAAAGGCCAGTGTTGGCTCAATCCTTCAAAGGCATCACTTTTTAAGCCGTAAATTGGATGAAACGTTGCCCACGCTGACAGCAAGCCAGTTGTCAGGAAGACAGAAGCCGACTTGGTTTGATGTCGGTCAGCAGCCTGGCAGGCAGAGCTGACGTTGGAACAAAGAACTCGGGAGCTGCAGACCTTTCTCTGTGCCGTTCTGCTGAAGAGGAGATGACATCGGGTTTCTTGTTCTGGCAAAAGCACTCATTATTGGCAGGGAGCCGGGCCTGTGATTCCTGGGCCTGCGGGAAGAAGACAAGAGTCATTTCATGAACGCCAAGGCCACAATTTCTTCAGATGGTATTTGGATGATGTGTGTTCTAACAGCAATGCATGTCTTGAATCCTTCTACAACATCCGATCTTCCATTTAGAACGTTGAAAGTAGAAAGTCAGTCTGATGATGCAATTCGGTGATTAATAAGGCTGCGCTTCACAGTAATCTGTTTAGTTAAAGCTTGAAAGGGGAAAAATGAACAGCATTTGGAAGAAATGGAGTCACTTGTTTCCGTACCAGATGTGCATGGAGAAATTTTGCTAATCTATCAATGACTTGAAAAGCGGATGATAATCTTTGAAACAATATCCAGTGTTTTGCAACGCTCACAGCCTTCATTGTGTACTTTTGACACGCAAATTCCACCCAACTGGCACGTACACGTATGTTAAAACAAACTACTCAACTATTTTCCTAATGCTTGCAAATGTCCCCTTTCCTCATATCATGTACAAACATGTCAAGAGGACTTTTTGTCAAAGTGTAAACAAAAACTCACCAATCCTCTGGGTCACAGTCCCGGAAGCCTTTTGCAAATGGGTTACTGGCGATCTTCAGCTGGGTGATCTGAAGTCACAAAATCAAAACAAATGACTTCATGCAGCCACAGTCGATGTGGTCAGTTGGAAATTGGAATTAGAGCTAAACGTGTCAACAACGCTTGCGTAATTAGCACAGGCTTTACAAGACTAATATATTACAAGCTTAACTTTTTAAACATAAACTTTATTTGTATTTCATGTTGCATCTGGAATTAATCCATTTATTCAGACATAATATAGCTGCTTTAAATGTTAATGTGTAGCCTACTGTATTTATTTGTGTAAAAATATTTCAAAGAAAGAAAGACAGAGAGAGGGAGAAAGGAGAAGAAAATCAAAAACATTATACTTGACGTCATTTTTAAGGCACCGTTGTTACTCTTACTGCCACTTTATTTTCAGTGAACAACTTGGAGTGTTGATGTGAAAACGCCACGTATTTTTTAAGATATAGCCTAATAACTATACAAGACATTATGTAAATATGCACACATATGTAATAAGTTCATTTATGATTTGAATTATGTGTTCAAATTATATAATTGCACGTCAATTATCGGTTCGTTTAAATACAGCACTAAACGCAGCATGCACTTGATAGGATCTCATCAAATCTCAAACAAAGTGACAGCAAAAAGTTGAAAGTATTTTATCGTGGTATTGTTTTATCAACATATCTCAGATAATAAAGTTTCATGGACGCTATCGACGACGCGAGTGACTTTCTCACCCGATGGTTCTGGTAGGCCGTGACCGCCGTGAAGCGAGTTTCCTCAAAAACAAACGTTTTGTAATTCTCTTCTGCGTACTTCTCGCTGTCCTTGCGAGGGTCCACGTAGACCACGTGGAACCTGGGCTGGTAGCGGTGCATCGAGTTCAGAATGATCTGGGGGGGAGAAAAGCCGCATGAGCTATCTGACCCAGATCACACTGATAGGAAAAGGAGAGCAATAAATAAATTAATAAATAAAATAGAATAATAAATGCTTGGTATGTTTTCAATGGCCTATATTTTTTTATGCCTATAGTAAAACATTCTAAAAGAGATGAGGATGTATAGGCTATTATTGTTATATAGCACAAAACCATAGAAATCAAATGACGTATTGGAACATTGCCTTTCAGAATACACACAATAATGTTCACATTTTATGGCAGCAGGTCAGTGGTTTTAGCACGCCTGTTATGGGTTCGAATCAAAGCTTCAGTGAGGACAAGCGGTAAGCTAGGGAATGTATTAATTAATTAATCAATTACTGGATAGATGTTCATGTTTTAAAGGAAGATAATGTATTGGGTTATTTGTGCAGACTCAAAGAAGGTGATCAGAATCACAAATCCATAAATAAACTGCACCCGGCCATTCTTTTTATTTTATTTATTTATTTTTAACGCGACGTGCATCAACTCAACTCAATTTGATTTATAAAGCACTTTAAAACAACTTGCGGCACATAAAGTGCTGTACATGGAGTAAAAATCAGTCAAGCAATAAGCAATAAAGACCGGTAAAACAAAATTAAAGAAAGATAATATACAAGATAAATCAATAAATAGATAAAGTAAATAACATAGATATTAAAAAAAAACAAAATACAGCAGGTATAAATATCACTATGGTATATGAATTGCACTCACATGTCCGTTATCGTCGAGGAGGTTATTCGTGAGTTTGAGTTTGTCAAAAGAAACGATCTGCTTCATCCATTGGGCGCCTTTGGCCGGCGAGTCCGGGTGGTAGTGGACCCTTCCCGGGGTCGCCGGGTCAGCTTTGCCCGCCACAAGCCACGAGGAGCTGTGGAACGCATACCTGCAGGGGATCACTGCGGTCATTTATCACTCCATTACTTTTATTGTTTAAATCATTTCAAGTAAGTCGTGCAATGCGCGCATGCGCGGCGTGTTTGACTTTGAATTTGGACGTCCATTATTGTTTTCTTTCTTTCTTTCTTTCTTTTCTTTTCTTTTCTTTTTTTGCATGCATATTTTGCACCAACCAATTGTGTGTGCATTTTTTCATGCTGTAGAATTGCTACCTGTAACGTTTGTCGTCTACTGGCAAGAAGTCCATTAGTAACATATAGTCCGCCATGGGATCCATCCCGAATATTTTCACTTGAAATGTTGGAAACATTCGCCTGGAAAGAGCACAGAAAATGTACATTCAATTCTCAAGTATTCGCTTGCGTGAATGTAAACACGTGGAGCGCATTTGCACAGGGTAACTGTTGAATCAAGAACATGTATCCACACATTTAGGCTTTATTTTTTCCATGCTTGCAAAAATTTATTTAGAGAAGAAAAGTAGTAGAAAAGGTCCACTTAGTGGAAATGACGTGATCGTTTGTTGTCTTTAAAAAAATGTTGGGGATATTTTCCAGGCAGTAATGTGCCCTCGCGCTAAACAAGCCAACTTGTCACTTCCTTGCATTTACATTTTGTTCTTTCCACGCACATAAGTGTAAATATGACCACACATGTAGATTTATGGGCATATCATTTCCACCTACACCGCGAGTGCATTAAGTTGATTTTGAACTTGATATTTAATCGTTCCTCTTCTCTCCTCGACTTCTGTGTGCTTGACCAGTTGAACGAGCTGACTAATGTCCATGTCAGTGAAAGGGATGCCGAAATCAACGCTCAATTAGCGTCAGTGTTTAGGCTTGCTGAGGCTGAAGGAGCCTCTAAAGTGCAACTATACTTGTCACACTGCACCACACAGAGGAGCCTCACCGTCAACATTATCTTTAACATGCAGGCCATGCTTCTCTCTTTCCCATCCATTTACAATATCTCCCGCTTATTTTCTTGTCCCTTAATATAATAAATGTTCCTCCTATACATTTAGGGTTGAATATGAATATGGTGCAATAAGTTAACAGCACTATCTCAATGACCAAAATTAAGGAGTTATAACCAAATTAAAACAGAGTACGCCAGGAAAAGAAAGGAAAATAGTTTTAAAATGAGACAATTTAAATTTAAGAAGTAAGCAACACTGCAAAAATCCAACTTAAATAAAAATAATTTCTACTTGATGACAAATTAAAGTAATGATCTCCAAACCGTGCGCCATGCCATGTTACTGGTGGAAACACACACACACACAATGTTTGCAGTTGAAGCACAACACACACCAGACACATTACGGCGCACACACACGCATGTTTGCAAACCTGCAAAGTGATTACTCATAAGTCGCGCGGGGGTCTTTAAATAATAAATACACGTCGTGCGTAAATCGAAGAAAGTTATTATTACCATTTTGAAACTGTTTTTAATTTTGAAAACTGCTCACAAATTAATTTAAGACCAAGAAATGAATAGGAAACAACTGTAAAAGAATACCAAAACTTAAACAATTAAAATGTCACATTATTTGGATTTGACGCTCCAAATACGAAACGCTGACCATCACGCTCTCACCTCCCCGCCTTGGTGACGATCATTTCGGTGCCCAGCTGATTAAACTCGTCCCACAAGGCCTTCATCTCCAGCTGGACGTTAATATTGGCCACTTTGGGGTTCTTCTTGACGATGCTCTTGCTGTTGGGCGTGGAGTTGGACGAGGACGACGAGCAAGGGGTCCCGGCGGGGTCGCTCGGCGGGGCCTGCTGGCTCGCGTAGCTGTAGTTGGGCTGAGCGGCCGGGCAGGGCTCAAAGTGGGCCTCGTGTTGGGTGTAAGGGTCCCCGGGGGAGGGGGACAGGTGGTATCCCCCCGGGGTGTTGAGGCTGCTCAGGCTGCTGGTCGCGAAGGCTGCAACATCGCAAAAATGGGACAGCTGCGTCAGCCACGGGCTGGATATGGCTGAAATCATCCCAAAAAGACTGGATTTACTAATCGCTCTTGCAGTACAGACAAAGAGAAAAAAAAAACAGCAATGAGTTCCGAATAAAGATGTCAGGTTGGTTAAACAAGTTTCCGTCTCGGTTTGTTATAAATCCCCTGAGGTAGCATCCAAATGTCCAAAACGCGTCCAAGATGGAGCGAATCCCGGGGGAATCCTGCAATGTTTTCTCCTCGGTGTTGTTGTGCTGCTGACTGCTGAGCGTGTGAGCGTGTGTGCGTGTGTGTGTTCGAACGCAAGGCAAGCCTGCGCTCTTATCTGGCGCGGAGGGCCTCCCCTTCGCGATAAAACCGGTTCTTATTTCTATTTAGATAAGGAACTGCAGGTAATGTGCCTTTTCCTCGCCTTGTGAAGAGACTGATTGACACACGAGTGTGTCCCTTCTGTTTAATGGGCTTTCCGGGACTATTTTGGATGGGGCCCGCATCACCCCGTTGACAAAAAAACAATAGGAGATGAGCAGTGTAAACAAGTGACTGGGCCGGTCAACATTGATTTACATGAATAAACAAACATGCAGCAGCTGAATGTTGCTCTCAGTGGGCAAATAATTGAAAGGAGTTAACAAGTTTCACCATTACGCGCAGCACAGATTTTCTCCTCTTGTTTAGTTTTCATTTTATTATGCGGATTGTGTCGAAATTTAAAATGGCGTTGATAGCGAATGTTTAGTTTCATTTGGGCGGATTTTAAACACTGCGCAATTAAGACTTGGACAGTTATTGTTAAATCAATTCCCACAACACTAAATACATTTTTTTAATTTTATTTTGTCCTAAATGTGAGCGCTTCATGCCTATTTTATTTTGAAACTCCGCATGATCGACTTATCATTGACCAAATATTTTTAAAGCGATCTGTAAATAGAATGCGCATTTTACAGTAAGATGGAAACAAGTTTGGGCTCAAACCGCGGATCTGAATGTCACGTTTCATCATGCGTGATAAGATGATCAACAAACTCGTTTACCTTCCATTTCCCGGGTGACAGTGCTGTAATGCATTGTGCAGCAGCTCTGCTTGTTCCCGTCTGGTTTGTCCAGGCCGGCGCTCGGCTTGTCAAACGCGGCGTTTCCTGCTTGCTCTGCAGCGCAAATCAGAGAGGCAATACTGAAAGCATTTGCCCTGGGAGAGAGGGGACCACCGTCGTCCATAGGCAGGGGGCTCAAGTTAGGGCAAAGTCGTGCCTACTCCTGCGCCGCCTCCCCCTTCTCCACACAGCAGGAGAAGGCTCCGCAAAAAGGCGAAGAACATGCGCGAAAAAAGTTGCTCACATGCCCACACTGGCCAAAGCCTGCTTGGAAATTATTCCCGCTGGTGAAGACGCCCAAATGTCCCGGGTTCATTTGAAGAACCTCGACGTGCAAGGGGAAGGGGTCCCGCCGGTGTCAAAGCATAGTCGATCCGCCAAGAGGAGGGCGAGCGCGCGTTCCGTGTTTGTGTTCGGTGTGCGCGCGGTTGCGGGTGTTGTCATGCGAAGGCTGCCCGCCCGCCCGCCTGCCTCCAGCAGAAACTGCTGCTGATACGAGAATGTGAAGGCAGCCACATCCACATCCACGCCTCCCCCCTCGCGAGGAGGACGTGCGCGCGTGTGCTTGCGTGCGTGAGTGCGCGCAACTCGGCGTGTTTTATTTTAATAAGAGTTTGTCACTCATTTGGATGGCGTCCACCTCACTGCAATGTCCGGCTGAACTATTAAGCGCACGCGCCTCTTTTTAACATATCGGCATTTTCAAACAACGAATTTCCTTGTTGGAGGTAAAACGATCCCAAATATTGAATCATTTATCATATATTTTACATGATATTTGGATTTTTTTTTCATATGAGACTTAACAATTGGGACTCTCCGCGAAATAAGAATAGTTCAACATTTCACAAAATGTGTAATTAATTATAGTGAGGTGCGCAGCATCATGGATAGGCCGGCGGTGTCAAAGAGAATGTTTATTATAAATTTCGAATGTAATCCTTTTGGATTGGTTGCATCCTCGTTTTTAAGACACTGTCAGAAATTGTTGTGTAGGGCATATAGTTTGAAAATATATATTTGAGCTGTTTAACTTGATTTTCTTTCTTTTTTTCCCACTTTTAATTGTGCATCTTTTATGGATTGAGTTTGAAATAAACAACTGAATTGAATTAGCTAAATTACTACTTTGCTCACGCCTGTATCTATAATACATTTTCATGCGTTATTCATGCACAATATTAGATCAACAGTCTAGGATGCAATAGAAAACTAATTTTAAAAAAAGAAAAGAAAAACCTTATCTCACATCACCATAAAATTGCACTGAGATCAATAACATCGTGGCAATCGCAAATACATTGAAATAATATCAGGTGAGTTAAACACGTAATTTATATATTTAAATATATAATTTAATTCAACAAACAAAATAACCAATGGTAATTCGAAAAGTCATTGCAATAGGCAAACGTGATGCTCAGACGCTATGATATTGTCCCTCATTTCAACGATGATTTATCCGAGATTCACACGGTATTTATAGACTACTTCGCGTAAAGCACTGCGATGGAGACGAGCAACACGCGTGGAAGTCAGTAAACACTTTTTTCTCTTTTTTTTTTTAACACGTGTAACACCTTGGAGGGAGCTGGACTTGACCTCTTGCACCCAGCGTCTTGGTATTGTGGCTTCTCAGCTTGTCTGTGTTGGGCTTCGGTGTCCAAACCGAAATGTGTTTGTTGGACATTAACCGGATAGAGTTCAATTTACACATGAGGTCACCGAATCAAGCGGGGATGTAACAGCGGGGTTCTAATGGGATAAAGCAGTTAGAGGATTAGCTCTATTTATTTTGGATGTTTCATAGGAGGCAGAGAGCATCAACAAACCACTGCACTAGATATATATATATATATATATATATATATATATATATATATATATATATATATATATATATATATATATATATAGATAGATAGATAGATAGATAGATAGATAGATAGATAGATAGATATTTTTGGTTTTGCTCTGTGTTCTGTCAGCATGTTAAAAGAAAAGGCTCATTTAAAAGTTTAATTATTTATTTATGATACTAATAATAATAATAATAATAATAATAATAATAATAATAATAATAATAATAATAATAATAACAGCCACGACTAAACACTGATTGTAACGTTTACTAAACTTTTCGCCAAAACAATGAGGCATTCATATGCGAGACTGAGATGCTAATTTCAATTATCAAATATTTCTATTTGAATAGGAGCTATTTCTACCCTCTGTTTATATTTATAATTTCTCTTAACGCTCCCACCCGCCCTAATAATGTTTTGGCGTTGTTTTTAACCATTTAAATCGATCAAAAATGAAAATAAGAGTTACAATAATAATTTACCAACATTGCTCAGTACAATATTGTTTTAAAACAACTTGAATACATGAGGACTGACAAGTTCTTTTTTTTGTCGTGCGCAATTACGCACGATATAATGAATCAATTATATTTCATTCAAATCTGCAACAACAAAAACAACAGTGTGAAATATTTTTCCAGTTTCTTTCCTTTTTCTTTATTTTTGACTGCATGTGGAAAGCTGCTGAATTTCATCGTGTTGTTTTTTACAAGTGAGGCCGGGCCATGAGACACCATCAAGCCAGGCTTGGGTCTCCCGTGTGCGTCTTGTTGTGCTAACATGACAGATCCCATTCATGCCTCATTAAATGGCACGTATCTCGTAAACGTCAAGGCTCATTGGCTGCTACTTTTTGTATTTATTTTTTTATTAAACAGAAAAGTCTCATGAAAGACACCCAGTGGGAGGGCATTTCTTCTGTCGGTCTACGCTTATCTCACAATAAGTATGTGGATTAATATTTGATCTGTGTACGCTTCACTTCTTTAAATTAATTGAATCTTGTCACATAATAATTGAATAAATTCTTGTCAGATAATAAAGGTTGCAATTTCCACATTGATGCCCCCCAAACATAAAGCCAGGCGACGTGCTCCACAGATATAACCCAACCCTATCCAAATATTAGTCCTCATCCCAGAATTAGCAGGAGAGGAAGTGAACAGTTGACCGCTGACAGAAGGGGTCTTGGGGTGTCCCCGCTCTCCGCGGGGATGCATGAAATACACGCAGGTATGCTGTGGGGAAATATCGGCTTGGTCATCAGCTTGGAAAGTCGCTAAATACGCAACAATCAGTTCAAGTGACAGGCCAGTTCGCAATTGGCAATTTTCAGAAGAAAATATTTTGTAAAGTTTCATTTGTGGTTTTATCACCAGAAATTTTGAAAACATATTTTAGTGCCTCATTTTTGTGTTTTCTAAAATGATCTGTTTTAATTAACCATCGAAGAGAAAAAAAAAAGAAAAGAAAAGTGTGAGCGAGAAAAAAAAGTTAATTTTCCAGAACGAAATTCAACAGCTCCGGAAAAATAAGCACGTCTTGATGTTCATTAATCCTTTTTGTTTTTGTCTTTATTTGCAATGATTTTTGTAGTTTCCAACGTTTACGTACCAATATTCCTTAAGAATATGCTCTTCTTCTATCAGTTTTAGGCCCATTTATTTTTCGGAAATTATCTTAACTTGATTGTTATACATCTTAAAAAGTAAATTCATGCAGGAGCTATGATGAGAGATACTGTAGACTATCAGAAAATGTAACATTTCCAATCCCAAGATATCACTAAGCTCATTTTATTTCCAGTGTTCTGGGAAAACTATAGGCCACGCCCATCCTGTTTGCCTGAACAATTTCTCGTCATTTCTGTGGAAAAAGGATCGAAATGAAACGGGGGAAAATGGCCTGAAACACATTTCCTTGTTGGCATATAAAGGTGGCTTTCCTGTTCAGCTCGCTTTGTATTTTTTTTGGGGGGGTCATCATAAAAGGACACGTGCATAAAAACACAATGGAAATGAACACAATGGCTGAGCAAAGGTGAAAATCATCATTCCCTGGTGATCGTTGCAGGCAAATTCCAGTGCATATTCCCACACATACGTTAGGACACTACAGACTTGATTAGCCTATAGCTAATCTTCATGTTGCTTAACATTGAAATTAGCATATTCCTATATTTTCCTTTACAGCATTTAAGATCTGTATGAAATGTAACCTTCCCAGCTGTTTCATCTATTTTCTCACACATTAAAGAAAAGTGCAAAACGTTGGCATTCCCCTTTGCAGATACCTGGCGGTGGGATTGCATGTTTGTTTTTTGAGGGTGTGGGGTGGCTTCTCTTTCCACATGCGAGCCTGACAGCTGCCAACTGTGCCCTTCAACAGGCTTCAAGCTGGGCCCCTGCTGCTGCCATACTCCATACCAACACTCCCTGTATATCCAGCGAGCAGCAGGATCGTTAGGAAAATGCATAAGGTCTTTTCTATATTTATGTTTTTTCCATCAAGACAGAGAAATGCACACAGTAAATTCTGTAGAGTAAATTTGACTCTAAACCGAGTCCCATTTGGTCACACTCTAAAAAGAGTAAAATTTACACTTGGAAAAGAGTAAAAAAAAAAAAGTCACTCAACGAACCCACAACTTCAGGTTGGGAGACAGCCAATCGATTCCCCGAGCCACGCAGTTCCTGCTGTGTGCTAGTATATCGCTCGTGTCAGCTGGAATCTTCGTAACTCCAAAACCAAAAACAATGTCTTTAGTTTCCGCTTGGATATTTGCAAACAGTAGGAGTGGCATAGCTCAGGTGGTTGAGTGGCCCAAGCTGAAGGTCGTGAGTTCGTTTCTCAACCCTTGTGTAACTATGCAAACTTTAGGCTACTTAGTATTTCAGAGTGAAAAATCTTTAATAGGTTTTTTTAAACACAAAAAATACTAAGAGTAAAATTGACTCTCTTTCATGTGTAAATGTTGCTCTGTTTAGAGTGCGACAAAATAGACTCAGTTTAGAGTAAAATTTACTGTACAGAATTTGTACTGCACCTGAGGTTGTGTGTGTGTGCTTGGCTGGGAGTGGAGCCGTCTTGCATGAGATCCCTTTTCAAAAATGAGTCCTCTTCCCTTTTCCTCTTTGTTTTAAAACTGGGAAGCTTTTAGCTTTTGAAAAGTATCCTTTTCCTATCTGCTGCCCAGACGTCATCACCTGGTGTCTTTCCGCAGCCCGTTTGGAGCGCCGGTGAATAGTTGGCATTCCTGCCACAAAGGGCTGATGATGTGGGCCTGGGGCCTCCGTGATCTCCCCAAATTAATTAGGGCCTTTCTTCTGCCTAAGCAGGATCTGGGGGCCTTTGTCTCTCTAATAAATCTTAAGCCGGGTATGAAACGCAAGGACATTTATAAATATGTCCCCGAGTGCATGCTTTGGTCCTTCTTGCTGTCTGTGCTCCTAAATAGACTTGAGTGGAGGGAAGAAGCGAGCTCTTGCCCCTTTTTCCTCCTCCTTATCTGCTCCCCACTGGCCTGGTATTTATTTGAATATGAGAAGGCCCGCTTGTTGTTTCTGGCCGAGGGGGCTTAGGGCTGAGAAACGTCCCGTTCTCCACCTCCCCCTCACGTCTCTCAACCCCCGTCAACTTCTTCCATCCCCAATCACCGGCTCCATCTATCCTTGCCGGGCCATCCTGGCTTGTTCACTCCTCACCAGCCTCTCCCTTCGTGAACTTGAACTACAGACCTCTGCTCAAGCGCCAGTACCGCCTGGCGGCCTGCACATCTACAGCACATATGAGTACATATCCTATTAAGCCGTGTCCCTCCCCGGTTCGAGTTAATAAGCACGTTACACGCAGCCAAGCCAGAAAGGTGGCTCGAGCTCGCAAGTTTCCTTCCAAATACTTCAGCCAGTGAGTGAATATTTCCTTTACAACCACTCCAGCCTCTAAATGTGTCTTTCAAGAACAAACCATATTTGCCTACTCACTGGATTCCTTTGGCTCATTTGAGTAGAAGCTTCGGATCCCCCCTTGGAAATCTCCAGTTAGAAACATTGAAGGTGTTCTAACATGAGAACTTTCATACCGACATCAGTCTCTTCTGAGTAGCAGGAAGTGGTGAACATGTCCATTAGAGTGGCCCCCCGACCCCAGACAGTGAAATTAGGGGATCAGTAGCCTGCAGAGATTTGACCTTGAGGAATGCCAACACCACACCCCCCTGGAGCAGAAGGGGACAGGAAAGCGAGCTATCGTGCAACTTTTTGTTTGGGCGTCCAGAAGATTTCAGTTGCGAGGGGGCTGTGCTGGCACTGCTGGTCCTTTTCGTGGCTCCTCTTCTTAGCAGGAAGTCTCAGAGGAGGCAAACAATGTGCAGGATGGAGTCGCTACCAAACTTTGGAATGTACACCCTCATAATCATACGGCGCTCAGCCCTTGATGATAACGTACAAGGACACCCGGTTTCCTTTGGAAGAAACGATACACTGCATTGTTTGATGGACCAAAGCATCATGGAGGTCCGAAATGGTTTTCAAGCAGTGATTAGATCTCACTTTAGGCATGAACATGAGCATGGAGTAGTTATGCATACCTATAGTAACAGACACTTATGAAATAAAAGCTAAAATACTTTTAAAAACTTCATTTTACTTTTACAAAGCTAACTAAAGGTACTATAATAACTATAATTATAGCAAAACTGTCCTTTGCATCTTAGGCAATTAATATATTACATGAGACTCGGGATGATTTTAAATGTATTTATTTTGGTATTACAGCACAGCCGTTAGCCGTTAGAGTTGTGGTTTCTTTTTTTGTGTGGTCTTGAGACCTGACGTCATCTTGCGGCAGCCAATTAAAAAAAAGCACCACCAGATGATGTCGCTGATGACAGCCCTGCTTATGGCTTGCTTGTTTGGAATGCAAATTTATATATGAATGGATTAATAATACCGCTTACTTGCCGTCGGGAGACGTGAAGCCACCAGCGGCCATCTTAAATTGGCAATTGGTAAGGACGCCCAGCTTGAATAGGCCTACATTAATCTCTCTGCGGCGTTTTCACATTATTTTCTGTCTCGACGGTGAAAATGCCACAATGTATGTGGTTGTAGCAATCGGAGAAGCGCTACATGTGTATTTCATCGCTAAAAATATGATTTTTAATATGGTAAAACTCTCAGTACTACTCAAAGATTTGTCTGCATCATGTTGTTTGAACCATCAAGAATCAAATAAAAGAAAAATAACTAATGTAAACCTAACCTCTGTCAGTCACAATTCACAATACCGAGATGATATAGTCTAAATGGTCAATGCAAACAGTAAAGTTCATTCTTGGAGAGGCTCTCACTACTCCATACATGGGATCCTAGCAAAAAACACACAGATAACAGTGTTTTCAATGAAAAAAGTTCTAAGTAAAAGTGGTAACGTACAGTATATGGCTGCCCTCTGGCTTCAGATGAGATGTGTCCATTCATATATCAGCCCAAAAAGTGATGCTATAGGTAACAAGTGTTTATATATATACATATACATACAGTACAGGCCAAAAGTTTGGACACACCTTCTCATGCAATGCAATTTCTTTATTTCCATGACTATTTACTGAAGGCATCAAAAGCATGAATGAACACATGTGGACTTATGTACTTAAAAACAGTGTGAAATAATTGAAAACATGTTTTGTATTATAGTTTCCTGCGATTGGCTGGCTAACAGTTCAGGGTGTACCCCGCATACTGCCCGGAGCCAGCTGGGATGGACTACAGCGCCTTCGCTGTTGTGAGGACAAGCGATTAAGAAAATAGATGGATGGATGGATATTAGAGTTTCTACAGAACACTCTTTGCTCAGATGATTTATTTATTTTTTGCACAATTTTGGCATTCCGTCGATGAGCTTTAAGAGTAGTCACTTGAAATGGTTTTCCAACAGTATTGATGGAGTTCCCAGAGGTGAGAATGCCAAGATTGTGCAAAGCCGTAATTAGAGCAAAGGGTGGCTATTTTGAAGAAACTAGAATGTAAAACATGTTTTCAATTATTTCACCTTGTTTTTAAGTACATAACTCCACATGTGTTCATTCATAGTTTTGATGCCTTCAATGATCATCTAAAATGTAAATAGTCATGAAAATAAAGAAAATGCATTGCATGAAAAGTTATGTCCAAACATATGTTTTATATATATATACTAATACTAATACAGTACCAATAAAAATAAAAACAAACCTCTGAACAACAAAGCTCTGAAATCTAATCAAAGCTAACTAAATTTAAAACCCAATACTACAAAACGAAACAAAAACTATCTATCAAATTCCAAAAGTATTACAACCACACGCACGCACGCACGCACGCACGCACGCACGCACGCACGCACGGACGCACACACACACACACACACACGCACACACACACACACGCACGCACACGCACACACACACGCACACGCACACACACACACACACACACACACACACACACACACACACACACACACACACACACACACACACACACACACACACAAACACACACACACGCACACAACTCTGTTTGTGCCTGATTAAAAAAAAGAAAAAATCCATATGCATTTCCTATCATTGCTGTTTGCTCACCATGCATACCACCACCCTCATTCTCCATTCAAGCAGATTTATTTTCCTTTTTGTTACCAAAGCCTCTTGTTCGTTTCAATTTTCTCCCTGGAGCACATTGCAACAAAAAATGAAACTCACCTCATTCATCCCAATATCCTCTTTGAGTAAAGTCAGTGAGGATGTGGTAAATAATCGCTGCACCTGTTTTTAGTCTGCTACGAACTTTTTATCCACCTAATGCTATGATGTAATTTATATGCGAATATCTATTTGAGTTTGTATAATTTTCTGTATATGCTTTTGTATTTGCTTTGATTTAGCTTTTCCAGGCCAGCATTGCAAATGAGAATCTGTTCTCAATTGCCTTATAGGATAAATACATGTTGGATGGAAGATGTTTCACACAGACTAGTGTTGTTAATCTCAGGTGTTAAATAATGGATTGACAACATTTCCATTTTTAGTATGCAAAGTCTTGTGACCTTAGAGAGAGTTTTTCTTCATCTTAGTTGTGAAAAACTCTGCTTTAGTTCATGTAAATGTCGCTCTACAGTATGTGCCTCGTCCTCGGAAATTTTGTAGCTTCGACCAATCAGAGTGCATTCTGTGCTGCCTGATGCTGATTACTGCGATTCATCATGTTAGTCACTCCCTGCCACCACATGTTTGTTTTGATCTCTTCCTGTCCAGCTCGGTGACAGTGAACGATGAGGGCGCATGTGGCCAAGAAGGCACTCCGACGCGCCTGTGGTAGTCCCAGCTTGGATGTAAGCGCAATGGATCCGGCCCTTCTCACAGCTCCATGTCAGGGCTGAGAAAGAGCGAGCTCAAGTGGGCGCGGCGGAGACTCGGCTTAGCTAATTGCAGAGCCGAAAGTGTAACTCTAGGTGATGCGGGGATTAAGGCATGTTGACTTGTGTTCACTGGGGGACTAAACTGACACTCAGTTCCCCCAGAGCGGACAGTTCCTGAAACCTCCTGGAGTTGGCTGGGGGGTCCGGGTCACATTCGGGGGCCAGACCACATGACCAGCTCCTCTAAAACAAGCACTGCTGTGTCCGCAATGTCAAACACTTCCTCCACCGGCATCCATTAGCCTGCTCGGGAGGTGGCGAGCAACATTTGAGAAAAAGCAAGGAAAACAAAGGCTCCCGAGATTATGTGGACTTTGCATAATGAAAACATTCCCTTGCCTATCACTCTCTTGACTCCAAAAATACTCAAGGAATCCTTGAGGATACATCAAATACATGCTCACATTAAGCATCATATTGCTAATTATTTTGGGGGGAGTGGGTGGGGTGGGGGTTATGCACTTTAAAAACCCAACTATGGGTCAAAAATGGACCGATCCACTTTATGGGTCAATTTGACCCAACTTTGAGTCAACAAATGGGTCTTTTAGTGTAAATCAACTTATAAATATTGGTCACATCCTTTCCTTGGGTCAAAAAATTGCATAATTTTGTCTAAAACAACCCAACAAGTTGGGTCAAATTGACCCATAAAGTGGATCGGTCCATTTTTGATCCATAATCGAGATACTTTTGACCCAACTGTTTTTAGAGTGTAATTGTTTAATTATATATATTTTTTATAAATGCATTTGTTGTCATTCTGCTCCATATTTAATGTTCTGGATATTTTTAAATTGTGAATTTATTTTGACATTTGCACATTATCTGAACTGCAAAAATTGTGTACTATATGTAATGCATGATAAATATATGATTGTGCTTACGCATTATAAAAACTCTTTATAGCCATTATTACTCAAACATGTATTTACAGAGACAGAGCATTTATTGCAAACAAACACAAAATTGTAACAGAATATGAATTGAACAAAATAAGCAGCATAAACAGTTCTGATGCTTTGCCAAAACAGACACAATATTTTAAATTTTTTATCACTTGTATTAAAATGTTTGTACCACTTGTTCTTGTCGATGTACAATTATAAGCAAAGAACACACCATGTAGTATTTCAAAATTTACTTTTATTTATTTTCTCTTCTCTGGAAATCCAGCATGCAATGCAGATAAGAGGAAAATTCAAAAGTCAAACTTTTATTTAGGTGAAATTTCTCAGCTCGTCTTGAATGAGTTTTGCAGTGCTTTTTTTTCAACCAGGTCCAAAAGATTATTATTATTTTTTTTTTTTTTTTTACTACAATACTGGATGTCCTCACTGAATTGTTTGACTGCATATTGTTTATGTATGATAACAGGAACAGTGGTTTGAATTGCATTAGATATATGAAAGTTAATGTAATGGTTTTTGACACATGATTGACTTTTGTGAAAAATGAATTAAAAAAAAAAGCAAAATCTACTCATATGGGGAAGCAATCCAGATTAAAATAGAGAAACAACATGGGTCATCAATTTGCATGATTAGACTACATTTTATTAATTGCAGACATTTCAGATTATTGAAGGGAATGTGTGTCTGAAAATAATGTGTGTATATGTGTGTGAGTTTGTATGCCTGTCTAATCCAGGTCTTGCAAAAAGCTGTAGCTCCACTGTGTGGTTTTCTGGTGTAAAAGCAAGGGGCGGAGGTGGGCACGAGGGCACAAAAACATACTCGTTGGCCCATTCATAGGAAGGACTAACTTTAAGAGCTACTATTGCCTGAATTACAGAATACTCAACAAGTATTGTATATAATGTACAAAATCATGAGAGGGGCGAGCATGTGACTAACCTAAATAGCTAAACAAGAAAAGTGAATGTGCCAAAGCATGGAGGTCATTTTCATTTGGCTGCAGGGCCAGGTTCTTCGGTGCAAGCTTCTGTTTTGGGCGAAGTGTGACGGTGCATGGCTTCAGAGGCCGCCTAATGTAGGATCGGGTGTCCGCGTCCACAACAAATGCTTGGTTGGAAAGCTTCAGATGGCATGTGCCCCCCTCCGGACACTTCATCGCCACTCTCCCCTGAAATATTTAACTGACATCTCTCTGTGGGTGGCAGCACATTTAAAGAAACATGAACACTTGCAATCGCATTGATGGATTCATTGCATACCGGCCACAATGTTGGCACACTTTCCCTAATGAGATTCACTACAAGTGTTGTATCAAAAGTCTGCACTAAATAATTAAAGGAAATAATACTGTAATGTGTATGTTATCAGATAGGGATTATTTTTTTATTGCGACAACAGTTTGCATTTCATCATACAAATGTTTGCAATTTTTTACCATTATTTATCCATTAATCAAATTAAGGTGAGAATTAATATAAAAAAAATAATTTGAAAAATAAAAAATATACAGTGTGATGTTCATTTAGGATAGACCACAGCTGGGCTGATTAACGGCACCGATATGAAGCATTTTGGCGAATGTAGATAATACTGTAGATAATATAGAATTATATAAAGAACTATTTATTTACATTTTCAGTTATTTTTATAAGAGATACCTGATAGCTGACCCTTAAACTCTCTGCACCTTTTGTTTTTGTTAGAAATTATAACTAAGATAAATGAAAATGTAATATTTCAGATCTTTTGAAATTTTGGAAAACTTATTTATTCTAGAAAATATTAATTTTCTGAACCACGTATCCTCACAAGGGTCGCAGATGTACTGGAGCCTAACCCAGCCACCTTTGGGTGTGTAAACCTGAATTCGTCACCAGGTATGTACTTTTCTGACCCCAGGAGCTCCCTGATTTTTTGTTGTTGTTAGAATCTGAAAAGTTGCTCAATAAAAATATGCTTAAAAACATTTTGACAAAGGTTGGAGCTTGTATTTTTATGATTAAAAAAATTAAAATAATTCATGCCGATATTTTCACGTTTAGCAAAAGTGAATATCGGCTCAAAACATTGGCCCTCCTTCACTACTAATGATCAGTATCAGTATCTGCCATGAACCCCCCCCAAACATATTGGTCCATCTATACTGTCCTATTTGAAATGACAAAAG
The DNA here is from genome assembly GCF_051991255.1 of Vanacampus margaritifer. Classification (NCBI taxonomy): domain Eukaryota; kingdom Metazoa; phylum Chordata; class Actinopteri; order Syngnathiformes; family Syngnathidae; genus Vanacampus; species Vanacampus margaritifer. The sequence continues at coordinate 21,859,506 of NC_135434.1, forward strand.
TTTTGTCAAGATTAAAAAGCATTACATCACACACAGGCAAGCATTTGGTATTTGGTATTTTTGGTGTTGACACTTTAAAGCCGTCATGACTTGTTTACAGATACAAATTAGTGGTCGGCACCTTTCAAAAGAGCGAAGAGCGGAACAGTCTATGGAGCAAGCGGGGTCCTCAACTTGTCTCTCTCCCTCCCCACTTCTGTGCATTCAGGCACAAGGAAGGAATGCCTTCAATCAAACTCACCATTCAGGTATGTTAGTCGTAGTGCACGTCCCAAGCAGCTGAAAAATGCATTTATTTATGATCACAAGCACGATCTGTTTTTCTTGTCAATCCTAGTTAGGATCAGCACAATCGGTAACCACTTCCTGTCCGTATTTTCTTCATCTCACAAACTTTAAGTTCACTGATTATGTATTTTTTTTTTTGACGTAATGTGACATAATGCTTAGGTTACCAAACTGGACCTCCTCAATTGATAGGCTACACCTAGAAATTCTGTCCATCAGTGTTATTAGCTGCAACATACCAGTCATCATGGCTGACTCTCACTGGAAACAAGTGCCAACACTGGTCATAAAGGGACCGAGTAGCCCATGTTTGAGGGTTCTTCAGTCTTGGTCCGGCTGGACTCTATTGGCGTAGGCTTCGGTCAGCAGACACTCGCCATCGAGACCCACCTTAAGGCTTAGTTCTAATGGAGGGTCCTGTGACCCTCATCCAGGGCGAGGAAAACCATAGTCCAATGTTTTTATTTAGGAGGTGTCTGGTCCCTCACCCACGAGCCATTTGCCCTTGGTGACCCGAGCAGGGGCATAAAACCCCAGACAACTTAGCTCCTAGGATCACTGGAACGCACAAACCCCTCCACCAGGATAAGGTAACAGCTAAGGGGAGGAGCTACTGTATATTTAAAATTCACATTCAAATCTCCACAGCTAGCTTGATAATATAAAACAATAATATTAGCAAAGCTATTTGATTATCTTTGAACATACAATACAATGGTTAGTTGACTACTGAACGCAGCCAAGTTTACGTTTAAAGGAGTTGCCTGTAGTGAGGCTGCCGTTTGATCTTGACACAAAAAAAATGGTGTGCCTCAACAAACGCATGCAGTTGAATGGCCTGTGTCGTAGCTGCCACGCAAGGTGGTTGGAGCTTGTGCGGAGCACCTCAGGGTTCAGTGCATCTTTGCTATGTGGTAGCTAGCTGCTGTGGTTAGCAAGCACATCTGCACAACAATGTGCATGCACATTTCTCTCCAGCAAAAGTATTGTTCATTGTGGGAACCACTTGGATGTGTTGTGTACTAAGAATGTCGAATGATGACATTAACAATAATAATTGCTTTTTTCTAGACAAATTATTATTGAACCAGTATTTGCTTAAGTTGTGTGGAAATTGGACTTTTAAAAAATAAAACATAAAACATTTTATTTAACTTCACTGAACAGACTACAAACAAACACATGAATAATGGAACACATTCACCTTTAGGGAGGTTGGGTAATTATAAAAAAAAAAAAAAGGGTCTCATTGAGACTGACCTAAATTATAAACACATCAAATCAGTGCATGCCAGTAAAATTACAATAAATAAGTGAAATGTGAAGGCCAATTTTGTTGAAAAATATCCTATGACTTGGTGGTTCTGGTTGAATTCATTAACAACTAAATATAATACATGTTTTTTCCCCCCACCTTCAACTCTAACTGTACTCGCAAGCATTGATTGGATGTCTTTATATATGTTCACACGGGTGAATGTGCTCCATCATATTCAGTCTTATTTCAAGGTATTAGTACTTGTGACAGATGATGGCCTTTTTATGATCAGCAACTCAAAATTAGAAATTAGAAGAATAGAAAATTGGCATTAATTTCAAGCAATTTTAACATAAAATATCATCTTGGGATACAGTATATAGCTTTTTCTTTAAAATGATCCGTCATTGTTTTTTATGGGGTGGGGGGACTTTATGTATCAAAAGTACTAGTGTATCGATACTTGGTATCAGTTTCTACTCAAGAGTCGAGTACTCGTACTGGTATTGGTCTGAGAAAAAAAGTGGTATCGAACGTCGCTAATTTCTATCTTAAGGGGTCGCTAAAATGTGTGAAAATGTGCAGTGCTTCTCTAAAGCCAGCCATTACCTTAAAAGTTGAAGAGAGTTCACTTTTAAGCTTTGAAGGCAGCTCATTACTGCATAACTGTGGACATGGATTATTTGTGATTACCACACCAAAGTTACCCACCCTCACTGGACACCGTATACCCCCATTTCCTTCTAACAGCCGTGAGTGTCACTCACTTAGAAAAGTCTGAGCGTGTGAGTGTGCAAATGTAAGTGTGTGTGTGTGTGTGTGTGTGCAGGTTTGTGACTGTTTGCATTAGGGCAAGTAAACAGGCTTCAGGTTACCTCTGAAGGCTTATCCATGATATTCATTTCAATTTAAAAGTGGAAAAATGCCATTTGGATGACAACTACTTGGCAGCACCAGAATAGTTAGTTTTCATGTACAGTGAGGGGGTCAGCTCGTGTTTCGTTATATGATAATGCTCAGAATGCTTCATAAGCATTCAATGTGTTTAAGTCTTATCAGGCAAGGAACCATGGAACATTTGCTAACTTAAGTTGTGGGCACCTAAAAATGGACCCCACATGATTTGTTATTTGAAGTTACAACACGTGTTTTTTTCAGCCTACAAAAGGAAAAATAAAGTAGATTAAATGTTAAGAAATACAAATTTTATCAAACCAATTGATACATTTTTATTCTCTAATCTTACAGAAGTGTCATTTGGGTTGAATAACTACCTTTATACTTGTTATGCTTTTATAAATATTTGAAAATATAGATTGACAGATATCGATAGGCTTCAATATCTGTCACTTGCAGGTGAAATTGACTCAAAACACTGGTTTAAATTCAAAGAAAAAAACAAATCTAGATTCTAGAAAAAAAACACATACACATTAACCACTTGACTGATTTAAAAATCACGGTCTTGATAATTGATGCATTTTAAATGTATTGGGGACAGGGTTTAATAAGCCACGGCATCACCTGTCAGACATTTTTCTTTTTGGATGTTGTTATCTAGTAAATTCCACGTTGAAGGCTGTTTATTACTATGTCCGAAAGGGGAAAAAAGGGGAAAAAATACAATAAAGGAAGGACATATCAAAACATATTTGCATTTCTACACAGCAGTGTGTAAAATTAACACTTACCAGACTTATTTGAGTCTCCATTGTTAATCTTCCATAACTCAATGAATTGCTAAAGAACATTTGAGTGAGATGTTGATTTTCTACCACACTAGAGTAAACAATCAAAACTGCTGGAATCATGTTTACTCCCTCTAGAGTTATTGAACCTGTAGTATTAAATTGTATTAACACTGTGCAGTGTTAGCCAGCGTTAAATCTTTACTCAGTTTTGAGTTAATTTTACACTGAAATGTTAACACTGTAGAAAGAGTTACTTTAACACCAATTCTGATAAACACTGCGAAATTAGTTGTGTACAGATGGTAACATTTATAATTAATTTACAATTTAAACTCATGCAATCAACATGTAGGCAATGATAATCATAACATTAATATATTTTGGCCTTTGGCCTAATTGCTTGGTCAATAATTAGGCTACTTAGATTTTTTTTAGATTTTTTTTAAAAAGAACACTCAATTTTTGGCTCCTTGGCATTTCTCCCTCCTTCTCTCCCACTTAGTTGATTTATCCCATGTTCTGTTTTCCCTGGCCCACATGGCTCGGCAGTTTGCCCTGGTTGCAGTCACCCAGAGCTGATGTCATGCAGATCCAGCTAAAAAAAAAAAGGCTCTGCAAATTCACTCCAATAATAATCCAGAAGGCGGGAATGTGTGTTAAATCATCATATGGGCAAGGGCTGCGAAAACCCATGCAATCTTTAAGATGTGGACAACTGGGGCTAATGTGAGAAGTTGTGGTTCCAGAGTGGACGAACGAGGTTGAGGACGTGTGTGTCTGCGTGAAGGGTGTCAGGAGTGGGGGGTGGAGCTGTCGTAGAGGGATGAAGAGGAGTTGGATTCCAGGCTGCTGTCTGTCTCTCTACCTGGAACGAGACCTTGGGGACACTTTAGGTCAGCCCACCCAGAGGCAGAGACACCAATCAGGCTTCTGTCAAAATCAGCTAAATCATGTCTTGTGTGTTGCATGCATGTCTATATCGCTTCATGCGATTCTCAAAAAGAGGATTTAGACAACTGTGTGTAAGCAATTATTGTTTGCCATGCTGCAGCAGTTAAATGGGGCAATTTGGGATTCTGCCATCACAAGGCAGTGAGGGTTTGTGCTGGCATTCTACCACTTGGCTTTAAATGGGACAAAAAGAAGTAGTGTACTGTAATATGATGGGTGGGTGAACTAATGGACGGAAAAGATACAGAGAAGAATTGCGTTATGACATCACTTCAAAGCATGTACTAGTCCTCCAATCAGATTGCACTGAAGTCATTATTATTTATTTTTTTAATGGCATTTTTCATCAGGGATGTGGGCAGCTGTAAATGTAGGATGTGACAGAATTTTTTATTCTCACGGTTCTCATCCAAGTTGCAATGAAATAACATTTAGAGAATTAAAGAAATACACACAAAAAAAAAACATCAATGCTGAGAAGAAAATTATACTGTCGTTACAAAATTGCAACTGTTAAAGGGAGGTTAATGGAGTGTTGAAATGTCGTTCAATAGTCTAACATGATAATGATAGCCTTATTATGGTTTCATGCAGAAGCAATGGTGCATGGCATATCCTAATTGTGTATCAGTTAAAACACTAGCTCACAGGAATGATTGTAATCACTTCTAATATCAGCTTCAACAGGTCCAAAGACAAAAAGATGAATCGCTATGCAGTTTATTTCAGCTTTCAGATGAAGCGGGACTGCAGATCTGATTTGTGGCCTGGACAAGTACAAATCTCAATTTTTAGAAATCCACAGCTAGAAGGACAGGGAATTTACTGCTGCAATGGGGACAGGCAGATAGAAAGCAGGAAGTGCGAAGGCAGCACTCACAAGGTACACGTCAGAGGAGGCAGGATGGGTGACAGGAGCTCAAGGTGAGTAGAGTGACTAATGAGGTGGGAGTAGCTGAGTAGTGGCGGGCTGGGTTGAGGAACACTTGAAGAGCACAGGTGAACAATGGCGCACAACAGTGACAATTAGTCATATGAATATTGTATTTTTGTGCTGATGCTTTTTTTGTTGTTGCATTTTTGATCACCGACAATATCGTAGCATTTTAACATAATTATTACAGCTCACACATTTATAATTGAAAATGAATGAAGTCTTATATAAGTTAAATGGACTGAGCTTATTCAGCGCTTTCTACATCACATTCAGCCATTCAAATACTCACATTCATACACCATTGGTCAGCTGCTGCTATGCAAGGTGCTGCCGTTTCTCACTGGGAGCAAATGAGGGTTCAGAGACTCGCTCAAAGACACTTTGACATAGTCACCAGTGGTGAAGATCGATGGCCACTCTCCTATTGAGCAAAAACATGTATTGCTACGGCAAGCGAGTGTTTGGCCAAATACAATTAGCTTTAGTAGAGTTGCGGCGGCATGAGGGCAGTTTTCTACTATATATGCAACAGCGGTATACGTCCATCCACTCACGATCCTCCAACGCCAGCTGAACACACTGGACCTTTTATTTTAGAGAGCATTGTGGGCTTGTGGTTTGAAAATACATTTCTCAGCATAGATGAATTCTCGCATATGTTTGAAAGCAGCCCAGTTTACTATTAGATAAAAAAAATACCCTGGCTTCTGCATTGTTTAGAAAAGGAACAAGATGAAATGACCACAGACATGGAGATTCCGAAGCAATGCTGTGGCTGTGTAAAGCAGGCAAAAGTTTGAATCCCACCCTCTATCCTAATCCCGTTCCCTCCAACATGTCCAGTTTGAGAGCCGAGTGACTGGACCAGTGTGTGATACTAGTGACCCGAAACCCATTTCCAGCCCTAAATCGCTGGCCCCGTCTGCCATGTCTTACCTCCACTCCACCACCTCAGCCAAACTCTTTTTGGTGACTGGTTAAAAGGATGACAAATCACCTGCTGTCCCGTGACCGGGGCCCAAGTTCCCTCGTGGCCATGGCTCGCTCCCTTTTGCCTGCCCTACCTGCTTAGAGAAGCGATTTCTCATTTTGGAATGATGCAGTGGACCTGCTCAGCCTCATCCATTAACGTCTCCTACTAACCCTCTCAATTTAGGAGCTCCACATCTTATATCTACGAGTTTAGCAAATCTACAAGGCGAACATAGACAATGTGTGGGTGTTATGGCGACAGTGACAGAAATATGACCAATGGATATAATTGGTATGTAATTGTGAATTTGTTTCCAGGAGACTGGATCTTGTTTGTGTGTTTGTATGTCACAGTCTTGTTGCATGAAATAGTTCATCTGAACATGTATGTTTGCATATATGTAACTGTGAAGCTTGTGTTTGCATAAATTGGTCTATGTGAATTTGTGTGTGTGCCCTCACTACAGAAGTGCCTGCTCTTCTACGAGGCCGTAAATCTATCATTCATACAGTGTATACCTACCACTTCACAGAGCTGTATGTGCAGGGTAAACAACGTTTATCACTGGATGCAAATGAGGCTGCACGCCACAACCTCCACAAAGAGCTCTTTCACTGCCTGGATGGCCTTTAACCAGCACACTGAATTTGATACCTTAGATTACAGGCTTATTCCCAGGCATTATGCGCCACTTTACTCTCCCACACACACATAGCAGCTCATTCACAGCCTCATCCTGCGGGATTTTCAGAAGCCATTAGTGGCATTTTTCCCCCTAATACAAGTCCAAAAGTTTCGTATCTTTGCTTTGTCTTTTGTGCTAATCTCCTCCTGATGTATTCCTTTATGTTTCTATGTGACACTGCATCCACAATAATCAATAGACTTGATGTGTTTCTAGAGAACACGATCTACATTGCAGATTTACAAAAGGAACGCCAGAGCCACCAACAAACAACAGGCTTGATTTCAACAAATTCAAGAGAATGTTACAGGCCTGAACATTTTCTTCATGTAAGATCATTTACTTAATGGCTTACTGTAAAGTTCAGACCATAAACCATTACTTCCCCCCCCTCAGGTTTAAACCCTGCGGCTCAAACAATGGTGGCTTATTTGGGGATTTTTCCAAGCCTAGGAGTGTCAAGTTCTCATCTATTTTTAGCATCTCTTCAACTTACCAAAATTGTGTTTAGTGTTAATAAATATTTCAACAAGCTCCATGTCGAAGTGTTAACTGTTTACATTTTTAGATCAAATCCACACACGCTGAAGCATTTGGGCTGGCATTCTACTCAGCTCCAGTGTACACCTTCATCATACCGAAAACTTGACGTAATGCCCATGATGCAGCCCTTTAGTTGAGGCAACTGACCTGGTAATTGAAAAAAGCAACTGAGCTGCTGCACATGAGCCTAGAGTAAATTAATTGCTGATAATTTGTGTTTTCCTTCATGTTTATAAAGTTTTATGGTGGTGTTACCTAGTCAACCTACAGACACCAGTAAAGGCTCAGCATAGGTTGTATTTGTTTGCATGGCTCCGCCTACAACAGCAAAACAAGTCAGGCTCGCAATTTTAGCATGCATTATTTTTTTGTTGCTCCCCAACCTGTCCAAGCAGTACTCTATTTCTTTGAAAAGGGACGTGATCATGTTGAAGGGACTTCCGAGCACTTTCTTATTTTGTAACATGCCCCAGTTGTTACGCCAGGTGACATGCTGTGACCTGACATGCACAATTAAAACAAAAACACTTTGCCCGTTTACAAAGCGACATATTATTATATAAATGAGTCATAGCTGTCTTAATCCATGATAGGTCAGATTCTGAGTTTTGAGAAAGGAGCCAGTTAAACCGAATACTCTTGAAAATCTTGTCTTCCTCGGTAAGTCTATAGAGTCATGTGTGCTTTTGCTTTTTGAGGTACTAATAATCAGCTCTTATGTTCTCCTCTCAAAAGGTGCTGCCTTAATTAAGTGACTTCATTGAATTACTTAATTTCTTCTTCTTTTTGTGCGCACGCCAAACCGGAAATACATCAAAAAATCAAACAGGGATGTACAAAACAACTTCACTCATTATTAACTTTATGCTGTTAATCCTGCTCATATAGAAATAAATACAAATATATTTCAAACATATTTTTCCTAATTTCATTTTGTCTTATTCAAGGTGACTTTGCTGAGTGGTGGGACGGCAACATGGCACCCTCTATTGACCTTGCTGCCATTGGTCAGAACAAGAGTCTTAGGTCACATCTGGCCTTGAGAGTTTGTTTCCCATAAAGTTGCCGTTCCCAAAGACCAGCAATGTGGGGGTTATGTAATACCAGCCAGGGTGCCATGTAATCAGAATCTAAAACCTGGAAGCTAATTTGCTGAGAAAGTGAGTCAGGAAGTGGTGATGTGAGCGATTGAGTGTGGTGAATTACTCGAAAAACTCCCTCTCTCCCTCCTTTATTCTTTTATCGGTCTTGATGGCCAGAGTCAAAAGTGTGTCCAGATTAGACGGAAGATTTAGACGAAAGAGTAGAGCCTCATCACCCACTACTCTTGCTTTGATAACCCATCAGACTGGACACCCCTGTGCTCCCCAACATCATCACCAAAGGCTCTAATAATTCCTCCACTCTGTCAATCCATCAGAAGGATGTGCGTGAAACATTTTAATTGCCACAAACGGCCGGACAGTAAACAGTAGCCCCAGAAGCTGATCATCTCGCAGATCAACAACCATATCTGTAGACTATCTCTAGTACACCTACAGGAAGAACTGCTCTACTGAGGCTGCCGTCTCATTAGTGATCCATCCACACAGCCCTCACCTACCCGGAAAGCAGGAACTCCTGCGTTTGGCTGCTTTTCCTGGATTTCTCCTCCCCTTCAACACCACCGTCCAACAGACTGGTGAAAAAGATACACATTCTTGGGCTGAGTCCATCACTAGGAACTGAATCCTGGACTTCTTAATTAAACAACTGACCACGGACTGTCTGGATCCACGACACTCTTCCATCACCCTCAGCATTAGCTACACGCATGCAGGGTTGTGTGCTGAGCCCCCTGCTGTTCACACTACTGACCTTTAACTGTTATGGCCAAGGCAGCTCGCTGTTGGCCACTAGCTGCTAACATTGGCGACTGATGTCTGATGAGAACAGCTGTAGATGGCTTGATAAGTGGATTTGACTGATGTGTAGCTTGTCATTGCTGAATATTATATGTTATATACAATACGTAAGACCCGGGAAGATAGATGTCACATTCTTATGACTTTGAACATGTAATGACGTAAATATGACAGTGAAGACGTGAATACGGTGTTTTTTGTTGTTGTTGTTGTTTTTTTTAAACAAATGTTTCTTAGAATTAGCTAAGCAATATCAGATAATGAAGATATGCACATTTATGTACAATATAACAGTAAGTTTTGCCATCTTGGATTGTGCTCCCATTTTATACTGCGACTGACTGAGTGTGTTACTACATGTTTGGAAAGGCACATCGAAGCCCATATTTGCTTTCATTTGTTGCACGTGTGTGTCCCTGTCTACTAGTGTGTGTCCACCTGCAACTAAAGCTATTCATCAAGGTGAGGTGAGCTCATGAGGGTGGGTCTGACAGGGATTCATGAATGTATGGGCTTTTAGTCCACTTCAATCCACGTTAAATCCCTTGAATGTTGGAAATATTCACTTAACGTGACACGTCCACATTCACTTTTGAGTCATGGAAACTTTACAAGTCTGGAGGTGAGATCAAAGATGAAGTATCTTACTAAAAATGGTTTCACATATCTTGCCCAAACGCCCTCCTTCGGAACAGCTGCAAGTCTTTGTGCTGTTGTGTTAAGCCTTTTTTTTTTACACACACATTAAGGATCTCACAAAATAGCTGCATCAGAGTCATAAAAGTAAATACATTGCTTTTTACACAGAATCTAGCAACTGCTCATTCTTTTATACAATCTGATGCGAGGAGTCAGATTCCCACCCCGCCTCGCTGTTCTGGAATTCTCTTTTACACAGGAGCTTCAGTAAGACATGCGTTTCTGTAGGCAGAATATTGGCGGGAAGACTTTGTCCCCCTATTGTGACAAAGTAACCCAAAAAAAGGTGGAAGGATGGACTTCCTCTCTGGAGTTTTCCCCTTGGCTGTGGGTTTTCTTCTGCTACTGCAGTTTTCTCCCACTTTCTAAAAACTTGCGTGGTAGGTTAATTGAAGACTCTGCAATAGTCTGTATGTGTGAATGTGAGTGTAAAAGGTTGTTTGTCTATATAAGCCCTACGATTGGCTTGCCACCAGGGTGTACCTTACCACTCGCCTAAAGTCAGTGAGCTCCATTACATCCACGACCATAGAGATGATCAGCAGTACAGAGCATGGATGGATGTACTTCATCTAAGTTTAGCACGAAGGATTTGATGGTGTTGAGGTCAGAGATCTGAAATTCTTACACAGCAGACTATGACAACAATACTTCTGCAGAAGTAAAGTTAGAGAGATTTTCTGACACCAAATACACTGGTTGCATGTTAAAGAACACACTCTTACCAGAAAGCCCAGCTTGGTGCAGACAGATCAGCCAAATTGGCAGATTCACCTTCTTCTACCTCTGATTCAACAGGAGGTCCAACCACAAAGCAAACACTGGTGGACTCTGGTGCCTCACAGTTGTTTTGTTTTGCTTCCATCCATCCATCAATTTTCGGAACCTCTCTCTCTGTTCAGGATGTGAGGAACACCACAGATGATAATAATCATTTGTTCAATGAATTTATTTCTAATGTGATTCATAGGGATTGTCCCACGTTGTTGTCACATTTATGAATGAAATATGACATGTCTGCGGAGCTCAGGATCCGTCTGCTTGCACCTCACCCAAATCGATCAAAATGCGCCCCAAGTTAGACCTGCTTTTAGCTAGTCTAAAATCTAGTCTAACTTCTGGTCACCAAGTTGCCAGATGTCCTGGGGGCCTGCAATCGAATACATTGGAAGACAATGAGGCTCAACGCAGTCTAAAATTTCCCAAAATGGTACATAGTTGCCTTGGCACAAAAATGAAGATGAGATTTTAGGCGCTTCTCTATGAAAATAGTGTGGACTGAAGCCATCGCACCCTATGTGACCTTAAATCTAAAACACATTGTATTTTTTTTTTTTAAACAGCCATCATGATCATCAGCAAAATATGACAGCCCTTTGATCAATATAACAGGCACTTGATTTCAGACACATGTGCTTATCGCATCTTTAATTAGTCTTTGATAAGGAGTGTTGTAAACATGTTGTAAACATGTGTCTCACAGAAACACAGGCTATAATGATGTCATTGGCTACATACACAAGTAAAACAAACATTCTAGATGTGGCTGAGCACTTGAATTGGAATTGGAAGTCGGAAACTAAGAAAACTAATCTGGACAAGGCAATTAGTTAAGTATGGAAATTGTTATAAATTAAATTCCCCAGTCACTGTCAGCATATCTTAATATGTTTTGTAAAGATAGAAAATAAAGCCCTGTCTGCTGTATATCTTGAAATTGGCTGTTCTCATCGCAAACATTTCTCTTAACGGCAGATTTGAAAAAAGACATGACTCGATCTCGGTGACAGGATATCTTTTCCTTCCTATTGGTATCACTTTGGAAATACATTTTGCAGATTAAAAATATGCACGCACACACGCACGTAATCCTACGACCTGCAAATGGGCCCTGGGCCTCTAGTTTGAGACCACTAATTTAGAGTCTTCAACGTAGCATGCATTCGTTGTGAATGTGGGAGGAAGCAGGACTATGTGGAGAAATCTACCCAAGCAGGTGGAGAACATATAAACTCTACACAGGAAAGTCTGAGCAGACCAAACACCAAGCACAGTGAGACTGCCATAAATTACTGATCATTCAAGGAAAGTGTGAACTTGTCTCTTCACATGAATGTCCAGTCATCAGAAAGTTTACACACTGTGATTTGCGAGGGACGTTCTTTTCTTCTGTGTTAAAAAGTCCATTTTCCACTAATAAATCCTCTAAGGTAATTCCCACTCAAAGCTGGGCCCATGAATCCCCCTGCAGTAATATTCTTGTTATCTGCAAATACCTGACAAGTACCCGCGAGTTATGGTTTTGTTCTAGTTTTCAGACACTCATTTTTAAATGGCTTCAAGATTAAGAAAAGTAGAGAGGGGGGAAATGCACCATGTCCAGTCCAAATGTTGCATTTTGTGAACTTGTATCAAAGTCAACATTGATTAAACTTGCACAATATAATGATATATAATACTTTCATTGATGATGTGTTCACCGTGTTGCACAGAAGAAAAATCTGCGCATGTATGATAACTACTAGGGGTGTTAAAAAAAAATGATTTGGCAATATATCGCGATATCACAGCACGCAATTCTCGAATCGATTCAATATGCGGTCAAATCGATTTTTAAACATCAATTTTTAATGGAAATATTCAACTAAACGTCTTACTTAGGGTTAATGTTCACACGTTAAGCATGGAAGAATGTTATATTAATGGAACATTAAGCCTTAATATTTTTATTTCAATGCTGTTCAAACATGAAACGGATTGTTGGTTAAATAAAGTGGCTCACAGTTATAAGCCTAAAGTTTCAGATAAATACATTTTCGTACAAATCTTACATGTACATGTACAAGTTATTAGTATTTTCTAAATTTGAGTTTTAAAAAAATCGCAACAATCAATTTATAGATTTGTATCGGGATTAATCAGTATCGAATCGACCTATGAATCGTGATATGAATCGAATCGCCAGGTACTAGGCAATTCACACCCCTGATAACTACAGTCTGAAAATCTCAATCTATTAGATGTATTTGGGCAACGATATTTTTAATGTACTGTACATCATGTAAGAAAGACATTGAATCGGCACCATAGGTTGGTGCGTCAATGAATTTTGAGTATCTGTCATTCAGCAATCTTCAGGACACCCTTACATCGTCAGCAATCCCTCAATATTTCAAGCCGAACCAAATTATAATCATCAATCCATCAACATTGTATTAATTAGGCTTCGCTAAATTACAGCCGCTATTTTAGGGCTGACTATAAATTTCATGGGTGCACTCCGTCACTTGTGAGTCCGCCAACGTTATTTTAACCACACTTCCGTCATGCTAAAATACATTTATACACTATTTTCTGCTTGACATTTTTCTTTTCCTCACTAATGTCGCCTAATATAGTACGTGCACACAGTGGTAAATGCTGCAAATACTACTGCGCATGGCCAACAGACTCACCTTTTTAGGACGCCTCAACTGTTCAATAACCTGCCTAACGTAAAATAAACAAACTGAACACTAAACTAGTGCTTGCATATATGTAGCAATAACGAATAATTTACAACAGGATCATCACAGCCTGGAGTCACCCGAACTTTACAACATGGCCTGCTATCAGTATTGGGACAGAGCCAGAAGAAAGAAGGCTTGGAGAATGGTGTGCGACAAAGTTAGCATACCTGGTAAGTGTGTATTTATTTACTTGTTTACTGCAGGAGAAAAAGAGTGGCTCGGCCACAGTGCCAAGAAAGAAGTGGACGTATTCTTCATTCTAATAGGAATAAATGGCTCCATGTAAACCCGGCTATTGATGGACGAAAACTCAACATTTTTTTGTTTGTTTGCTGTTATTTGTAAATTGTCAACAAAACGGGCATCCGTCGTTGATGGACCATCAGTACTGACGAAATGCCCACCTCTGATCTGTACTCAATGCCACTATTTCTCTGGAACTGTAAAATAAACAGATCCTAGTGAGCAATATTTGTTTTATTTAACCTGTTAATTAGGGTTGGGCGAGTACAGATACCAGGCTTCGGTATCTGTGCCAATATGAGCCTTATTTTAAGTTATCGGTACTTGTGACCTCTTGTAGCCGCTTTACGATCAAAATTTGAATTTTGAAATGAAATGAATAGAAAAATGCCATTCATTTCATGCAATTTAAAGGGAAAAAAGTATATATTAGGATATATTGATATATTTTTTAAATGATCTCATTGTTTTTCTTTGGAAATTTTATGTATCAAAAGTACTACCTGTATCGAGCCTTGCTATCAGACAGTGACTACTCGAGTTGAGTACTCTTACGGGTAGCGATCTGAAAAAAGTGGTATCGAACATCCGTAGCATTAATAATAATAATAATAATACAAAAAAAAATATTATTGGTGAGTTGGAGCCTATTACATGTAACTTTGCGCACCTTAAACTCGCAATAGACTAACAACCACTCACATTCACATTAACACCACAATTTAAACCCTTCAATTACATTGCCTCACAGAAAAACAAGAGCAGAGAATCAAACCAAGATCACTATGCGTGGATTGGAAAGGAGGTCTGCTGGGTTTTCTGGTTTAAAAAAAAAAAGTGTCCAAATTTCCTGCAATGGAATCTTCTTGAGTATCTGCATTTGAGATTTACTGGCCCACTGGGTCTCATCTGGCTTCCTGCAGGTTCAACTAGTGTCCTGTACAACCCCAGAGGGTTCAGGGGAAGCCTGTTGGCAGGAGCTCCCTCTATGTGTTCTACTTCCAACTCCCCCCCCCCCCCCCCATCTGGCCCTCAACATCTCAGGAGGTCCGTCCAGGCCTGGCAGTCCGTCAAAGACGCCCTTCTTCTGCCTCATGTCCCTCGGGAAGCTGGGCCCCCATTTATGCAAAGTCAAGTCCTAATCGTAGGATCAGCTTACAGGGTAAATTCTACTTGAGCCTATTAACAACTGCAGTTAATTGGAAGTCAAGCAGAGGTGAGCGTGATACAGGAACCCAGTGGGATCGTGAGGATTGAAGTGTCACTAGGACAGCTTACATCACAGAAAATGCACAGACATTCATTCCTATGGACCTCCCACACAATAGTAAATCCCTTCTTTGTGTCAGGGATTTCTGGTAATACTGCAGAAGATCACCTATGAACATCACGCATTGTCTATTTTCCTCCGGCACAGCAAAGCGTGACAGTTATGGAATTCGAAATTTGCATTTGAACATCACATTGACTTAAAACTGATAAGGAACCAAGCTGTTAGGTGGCAAACACATGCACCGGAGTCACTGGATTACCACTAACTGGTTGTTAGGGTGGCTTTTTGTTAATTAATGAGAAGGGATGAAAGGTGACGTGAGTAGTCTGAACACAGACTGCGTCGGGCCTCGTGGCTCTAAGCTTGCTTTATTGAATTCTCTGTTTTCTTTAGGAGGCTCGGGGTAAGACGGGGCAGACAGGTGCTAGTCTGAAGTGAGATGATCATTAGGACTTTCCCTTTGACCTGGAAGGAAGCTTGGACAGCTGCAATGTCTTTGAGTGGACGAGGACTGACTGGATGGACAGAGTTCGTCTGGCCACAGATTGGTAGAGGCAATGGGTAGACCAATCGACAACAGCTAGATAAGAGGATTGATCGTTTATACAGACAGTCTTAGATAACTGCAAAACTCAGTGGACAATATTTTAATTGACAAGAGAGGGAACAGACATAATGTTGCCAAGCTTCTGAATGATGGGGAACTGGAGGAAATCTTTGCATACGCTTGCTACATGAACACACTTGTTGAACCTATCCACCAATAACGTGTATCTTAGCATGGATAGCGTGGAGGGATTTGTATACTAGGTCATACTTAAATCAAATATTATCCCTCTCCACAGTACAACCTAAAACAACTGTAATACAATAAGTGAAAATAGGGATTATTATTATTATTTAAATCAAACTATTGCTTTAGGAGAGAGTGCTTATGATGTAGTTGGAGAGTTTATATTGTGTCTACAAAATTATGAAAAGGTCATACTCATTTTTTGCTTCTGCATGTTTCATGACGTGTGACGTACAGTATACCTCATAGTGACAAATTGTTCATGTTTCCCTTCAGTGATGTCACCTAAAATTCAGACTCAACAAGATCCTGCAGATTAAGTAAAATGCACTCCATGATCTCATGCTTTGAAACATCTCTACGCTGACAAGAACTGAAAGGATCATGTTTCTCCTGTAGGGAATTTTCTGCATTAGTTACATGTAAACTGGAGACTATAACATCGGCCAACACACAATTTGGTGCCAAGAAAGTTTCAACGGTTTTAGGGCATTTTCATGTCGCTGAATTCCCAAACTGAATCTAGTGTTTGAGATATTCCATATTTTGAGGTTGCATCTGTCTTTTCAAACATGTCCAAACAATATTCTTTCATTTTTGATGCAAAATTGTGAAAGTAGGAATCGTTATTTCGGAGAGTCTTTTATATGCAAATCATGTTTCATGTGAAAATCTAGCAAACATTCAGAAGGTAACACAATATCAGCAGTCAACAAATGCAAGAACAACGTCAAAGCACAAACACTACTACAAATCACATTAATTATCAATCAATTAAAGCAGAACAAAGCAGCATTTGGCTTTCGTTGATTATGGCGGCATCTTTGGACAAAAGCGATATTGTTTTCCCTTTAATTTCCCTTGAAAGAACCACATTTCCCATTCCATTTTTTTCTTTTTTTTCTTTATACAGCACTGTAACGTTTGTCAAGTATGTTAACAACAGACGGTGGTTGTGATCTTACCTTCTTTAGGCTTTTTATCATCATTATTATTGTCGCCTTAGACAAAAATCGTTGTTTCTTGGGGTGTTTTGTAGCTTCTGCATGATAACAGTAATCGCACGTAGACGTTCGACTTCCGTTTGGAACGACTGGGGAAAGGACACTTTTGTAGGTTTTTTGTGCGTGGCAGAGTTCACACCATCCACCTCAAAGTTAGTTAGTGCCAGTAAAAATGATACAGACCCCCTCAGGTTACATTAATCTAGCTGTAAATCAATGTTTCATCGGCAGAAATATGAAAATATGAATTGAAGAATCAAATCGTATTTGCTTTAAATGGCAAAAATATCAATATCTAAAAAATTTGAGTGGATTAATATAACCAGATGCGATTGTTTAACTCTGCAGCCCAAAATTATCCAAAAACCATAAAATATCTTTGCCACTAAAAAATACAACAACATTGTTGGCCAGTGTAATCAGTGTTGTCACAGCTCCCTTGAAAAAGTTGACTTGATTTTAAAAGTAACTATGTTGATTGCCGCATAATTTCTGATTAGCTATCTAAGTGACAACCGGTTAAATGCAAGTCCGTTGTCAACATAACGTTTAAAAATAGTTTATTTTTATTTATTTTTGTTTCTTTCTTTCTTTCATTACATTTTTTTAATTACTTCACATAAATAAAACAATTAAAATGAGTAAATGTAATTTTTTTTAACAATAAAAACACAGGTAGTCTTTTTTGAGCTGCATACTGTTAATATTGTATTGGCAAATCTTAACTTTTGTAATGTACAGTACATTGTTTATAAATGTAAATGCTAAATTTGGGACAGTCACACAAACTTGTGGTAAATTTGAAGTAATGTATTTGAAGCTGGATAACACTTTGTCAACAGCACAGAGAGTGTAACGTAACATTAAATGTTCATCTTTAGCTGACACAAACTCAAAATAGCCACTGTGCTTCCAAGCATGAAAGTGTGACTCTCTCCTTCCTCCATTGTGCTCCAATAGTTAGCCAACATCACGTCACTCCCGAGACGGGATGTGAAGTTGTGAAGTCCCACAATGCCTCTCGTTAAGCTGTAAACACTGTAGTAATGTTTCCATAATTGTGTTCCACATTTTTTTGTTGTGTGGTTTTAAGCTAGTAAGAGGGTGCCTCGCCGTATTTTAATATCAGGGGACTGATAATTTTGTTGCATGTAAAATATGTGATCTTTAATTAAATGTGAAATCTTACTCACTACTACAACCCACAGGCAATTGACTGCAGTTCTATTCGCTGTTGAACAACAATATGTCACCTTCTTGTCAACGTGATTAAAGGCTATTCAATATACTTTTGTGACTTACTGTAATCTGATTACTAATTGACTGACAAAAGTAATGTGATTAATTGTTCCTGAAAAAAGTGGACTATCAGAATCATTATTATACTGAAATCACGGGCTTCAATTCATATTCCCTCTAGCAAATAAAGCCGTTGTTTGGTATGAGTGCCTACAAGCATTAGAAGAAGCTGACAACTAAAACGTCATGTTATCTTATCACATTAGGAGTGTCAAATCTTTACAGAAATCATAAAACAAAACCCTAAAGAACTTCATGAGCATCAGGGCAACAAACCACAAACGTTTTCATTTTGTGTAATAAGTTTCCTGCGAAGTAGACAAATGAAATAAAAACTTGCAGCGGCATTATCTATCAATACAGTAATTCATGCCTCAATCTTTCCATCTATCTCCTGAGCCGAAGGTGTGTTGCGGCATGCATGGTGAGAAAAATCGCACCTTGGCCATCTTCCAAGACACTCAAAGGATTGACGCATTGCCCTCTGGGCTTTTCCTGCTTGTCTTTACACCGACAAGCATAGAAGCTGCACAGCCAAGAATGATTACATGTCCTTTTGAATAGACAACATTCTCTGCCAACTGCTACTAAAACATCAAGGTTGGATCTGAGAGTTTGATGGCGGATGGGATAGGCCACTTTGTAAGCAACACATACACGGTGCAAAAAGTCGTTCGCAATGTACGGACTGTGCTGTTTCGGAAAGATGATTCAGATGTAGACTGTTTTATAGGGATGACAAATTCAGGTATCTAAGAGTGGATTTGGATGAGTCTTTCAAGGCTATTTGCCAAGTTGCCGAGTGGGAGCCAGAGCTTTGATTGACGGCTACACCTGACCGTGCACAATCTTTGAGATCAGACGGCGTTAACAAAAGCCACAGCTGTCTAACAATGAAAACGAGTGTATATGTATGATATCCCACTCTGATAACCAAATATCCCATGGTGATGACTCTTTATAAAGCGTATCTATCCATTTTTATCCTTCCTATAAGCCTCTGTAATAAGATGATGAAGGATGTGGTATCTCACAGCAGGATGGCCACACACACAAACCACTATCTGGGGCTTAGACTGTTACATCCACATTATGGGTCCGTCTAACCCTTTGGTGTACTGCTGTTGTTTGTTTTCTTACTGTCTGTACCTAAGCCTGGCACATTTTGTGGTGAACGTATAAAGCAGGGGTCCCCAACTAAATTGGCAAGAGGTCCACTAACCCGATCAGCCCAATTGACCGGGGTCCGGACATGAAAAACACCCAACCACATTCATTTAATTTTCTGCTTTTTTATTCAATTGTAAACATGTCAATAATTGACAAAAACTTCAATTTCTTAAATAATTCAACTTATTTTTAGTCTATTGTGCAAATATTCATCCTCTATAATCATTTTAGTCTGATAGAATCGAACATATACCAAAAGCTGAGAATTGATTTATCCACAGCTGGTGAAACACACCGAGCACTTTGGATGGCGCTGTGGCTGTCCATCTGGGAGTGCACATCCTCCGGGTGCAGCACCGCTCTTGTTGTTGTGGATAGCAAGGGAATTTGACGGACCTTAAGTTGCTGTCTTTCTTTCTCTTCAAATACCATGTGTGCCAATTTCCGAACATTCCTTGACCATGGAGACGCGAAGTGAGCACTTGTAGGCAGATAAACGGGGCTCGTAGCCCTCAATGCCGGTAAAATTAAAGCATACGCCTCATTCCATTCAGTTTTCAGTGTCTTCTTTTCTGACTTTTGACAACGCCATATTTCATCACAATGGTTGTGAGAATGTGTGTACCCCGAAAAACAAATAAAAGTTTGTGAGCTTATTGAACCCCGGCTCAAGGATAGCTGCCCTCACGCGCACCTATTCAAAAATCGTCTATCGGTATAACTGAATATATTTCCCCCCAGTACATATTCTTGGAGGTCCGGGTCTCGGGGTCCGGAGCTGGACCGCGGTCTACCATTTATTATTTATTTATTATTTTCTCCTTTGCGTTAAGGATCTTAAGGAGCCCCTAAGGTGACATGGTAGGGAAAAAATAATCATTTGCATTCTCTCGCAAAGATTCATGGCCACTACAGTCTTATAAATGTTGATGGCAATATTTGCATCAGCTACATAAATAGTATGAGACCAAACCACACAAGAAGGAACAAAGGGCAGCGGGAAAAAATTAACCTGTTGAGTATCAATGCATTGATTGGGGATTTTGTCCCCCGTTGGCGAGGCCAGTTTGGATCACCTCAATTTTGTCCTTCCATGGGGCCCTGTTTTCTTAAGAAATATGAAATAAATGTACATGTGTGTATATAACACGCTAGGAATAGTTACAAGCTATGGAAAAAATCACAAAATAGACCTTACGGTATGCCTGTGGTTGTAAGATACAGTAAGAGAAAATCCAACACTAATCCTTTTAATTCTATGCAGGCTTTTTATTTGCAGATATTGATCCTAGTGACCAATTAGGAGCGGCACTGTAAAATCTACAGTATAAAAATTACAGAATTTTCTTGTTTTTTTAATTTAACTGTATACTGCAATGCATTATGGGTAAAAGCAAAGTACAGTAATTTGCTGTATAATTAGCGGTAAAATACGTTATATTTTACAGCAACTATGTTTTGGCATGAATATATGTGGATTACAGGTAAATACTGTAAAGATTGTTGGATTTTGGCGGGTATCTCTATTGAAGAAGAAGCAAATAGCGGACCCTGTATTGTCACCGGAGCAAGGACAAGAACAATATTTTGCATTGTCTTCACATCGCATTTCTCCGATAAACAGGCAACATTACAGCTAACATTCATTTATGCACGCAGCTGCAGAATGAGGGTTGATTTTACAACAAGTGCGGCATGGTGGCTGACTGGTTAGCACAGCCCCCTCCCAGTGCTCAGGGCGTGAGATCGAGTCCGGGCTTGTGTAGGTTTTCTCCGGGTGCTCATGTCTCTTCCCACGTTCCAAAAACATGCATGGCTGGTTAATTGAGCACTGTAAAGTTATCCCTAGCTGTGATTGTGAGTGTGGATGGTTGTTCATCTCTGTGTGCCCTGCGTTTGGCTGGCAACCAGTTCAGGGTGTACCCCGCCTCCTGCCCAAAGCCAGCTGGGATAGGCTCCAGCGACTCTTTTGAGGAATAAGCAGTTAAGAAAATGGATGGATGGATTTTACAACGACATGTTGTATTATGTATTTACAGGAATGTACTGGCAACTTTAGTTGCCAGTACATTCCAGTAAATTACGTAGAATGCAAGAAACGCTTGTAAACTAGATTACAGTGAATTGCTGTAAAAGTAAACACAGTAAGTAATTGTGATTTGTATACAGTAAAAAAAAAATACAGTTATGTACTGAGATTTTACAAGAATTAGCTGGCAACTTTTTTGCCAGTTATTTCCTGTAAATTCTACAGTCAATTTGTTACAGTGCAGTCTTACTACAGCTAATCAGTGGAATTATATCTTATGAGGCGTATGCTTTCATTTTACCGGCATTAATTACGAGCCTCGTTTGTCTGCCTATGAGTGCTCACTTTGCGTCTCCGAAGTCGTCGAGGAATGTTTGGAAATTGGACGCTGTGGAGAAAAAAACGTGACTGCAATTTTGGAATCAGCGGGCGGGCGGTAGGCGGGGTACACCCTGAACTGGTTGCCGGTATATTGCAGCATAAAAATCAACTCAACATTTTTTTAATTGTTCCCCAGTGTAAAAAAATACTCTGTTCAGTAGAATATACAGTAGCATATGAACTTAGAACAATCCCCACTGAAGGCAGACAAAAACAAGGAGAAGAGTGTAAGTACTTTCACAGTTACACATGCAACATGCATGCACCCCTTACACATGCATTCACACATGAGCACAAAAAAACAACAACAAACATTTTGTGGTACTTTACATCTGAGTGCGGTTTTAAGTCCAGCTATGTCAAATGTATAAACCAGAGATGTACAAGTCTGACCTGAATGGTAATTGCCTCTTCCCTATGCAATGGCCCAACTAGACCACCCATAGTGAAGTGAGTGTGCAATTTAATAAAGCGTGTCATTATCTCCCCGTGTGTGACGTGCTGCTGCAGCACTTAAACACAAATGTTGTAACGACCGCCAAGATGCCTGATTATTGTGTATATATATATATATATATATATATATATATATATATATATATATATATATATATATATATATATATATATATATGTGTATGCATATATATATATGTATGTATATATGTATATCTATATATATATATATATTAATGACTTTTTTTTTTGCAGGATATATTTAGACAAGACTGTTTTCTAAGTCTGGCTAATGCATGACTGGAGGTAGGCGGTACTTGAGGAAAAGATTTTCCTCATTCTCTGGCCAAATTCTGCTTGGCCCCAGGTTCCTCCCCAGTGCCATGGCTTGCTGAGAGGGGTCTGAGTTAAACCAACAACTGCGCTACTCGATGAAAGGGTCGAGCAGCAGGGGGGAGGACATGAAACCAGAGTCATCAGAAAATCCTGATGACTCTATCCCATTCCCCCTTTTGGTGGTGTATGATACCTCTAAAAAATATGAACGTCACCAAAAGTATTGTCAGTTTCTTCTGAGCTATATAGCAGAACTGTCATAAGCTGGGCTGGTCAGTCACACACAATATGGAAAATACAGCCAATGATATTATAAAAGTCTTTTATTGTGTGAGCCAAAAGCATGCATGCATGCCTCTCAGCTGGCAGGGCTGCAAGTAGCCTGAGTACCTCTTTATGTGGAAATCTCGTTTGTCTCATTTTTCATCTGTGATGTGTGTCAAAAAGCAAGATGGATGTCCCCCCGCAGCTTGAGTGACCTGGAACTTGACAGTCAACTGTGAAAATGAGGGTGGGACTTGGTCTCCGTCTTGCAGATGCAGTATGACATGAATGTGTTTCATCCATGGTAGGAGGGAGAGGCAAAAGGACCATGATCACAGTCAGTGTAAAACATAGAAAGCTGCCAAATGTGACCACCTAGTGTTGCACCAACACAACCTGTGACCAAGAGAGATCTTGGTTTATGACATGTCCCAGCAAAAGGCTGGTAGACTTCCTAAGGACAAGATAAAGTATTCCTGCAATCTACCGTGAAATAAATAAACAACTGAACGAAAGCTTCAGATTTTTAGCCACCTCGATGCTCACTTTTGCTCATGCGATTCCCATTAAACCAGCAGCCACAAACACTGTGTATTCAGACATAGTATTTGTTTTCCTTCATGCAGACCACCACATTGTACTACGCCACTCCAAGTGAGGCATGACATTCATATGATTTTATTTCTCTGATCCGAGGTTCTTTTTTTCCCTTTCACTTGATTGTATTTTTGCATATGGACCTCATCAAAGCAGAATGACATGTTAATGCAAGAATTCCTCAGCTGGAACGTTGGTTTCAAGCACTCGCCCAGTGAAGAAGAATATTGTAACAAAACACTCACCAGTGGGGCTCCACACAGAACTCTGAAAAGTTTTTGCCTGAGTGCTGTCAAAGTGTTGATGAGCAGGCTTGCATTTGTATTGCTCAGACAAGGATAAGGATCAAGGGGTAAGATTGTACTTGGAGTCGTGTAGCATTAGCATGTGGTCGGAGGATGGCCTTACCCTGGTTTTACTTGTAGACACGTTAAACAATGGACACTCCCTAAGGGTTGCATCCTGTTGGTCCCACATTTTGCCTCTAGAGGTTCATGTGTAATGGAGATGCATTTCTTGGTTCTTGGTCTCAATCTCTAAGCAGCGGAGGAACCCTAAACGAGGGGAGAGGTATGCTCACAGTGGCCGCCGACATACGGCGATTCTTATTAATCAACAGCGGGGTGACGACTACGGATGGGTACAGAGGATGGTACTTTTTGTAGTATAGACCGATTTGGGTCTGCACTTTCGAGCACCGATTCACGTAAAATCAAACAGTGCCATGTTTCAGTTCTGAAGCACGTCAAGTAAGTTGTGCCGGTGCAGGAGAAGAAGAGTTGACAATTTTCCATGGCACACTTGAACGCAACATTGTACATACACCAGCGTACTGACGCCATCCACTCGCGCTGGTTTTCACCCGCTAAAAAAATTATTTCCTGGTTTGGAATCGAGTAAGATTTTTGTGGTGCCAAGCCAAACAAAATACAGTTTAGTTTATGAAGTATGACTCCGCACCGGGTGGAGAATGGCAATGTCCGTGCATGGCTAGAGGGACGTGCTGGCGCCGTCTTCACTTGCTGTAGAGGGAGCACGGGCGCGTCGTGCTGTCACCCGCCTTTTTCACCAACACCCAAACCGAGAGGTCCGTCTTCCCCCAGCGAATCGAATCATGCTGGAAGGTACTTGGCTGTACCTTTACGGTAAACATACATTGTAATTTGGAACAATAAAGCCTGTGGCCAAAATATAGTGAGCGTTACAGACCACGAGGGGTACATTCAAATGATTAATTTGAACCCAATTATTCTCTTTGTTCATGTCATGTCCTCTTCCAATTGTATTTTTTGTTTTTTTGTTTGTGCTATATTTCGAACTTCAAACTCATCGTGAGGCAGGCTTCATGTTCTTGAAAAACAACTGCACAAGAAACAAAGATAACATCGATTATTAATTTATATATTTACTGTTAGTGTTTAACTTCATTCCTCGTGTTGTTCATTGCACATAACTTTGCTTTACACTTTGTTTTTTTGTAATATTAATTTATGTGTATAAATTAGACTTCAGTAGTTGTAAAATATTATACCTTTATTTTTACGATTCTTCTGTGGCTCATTTGTTTTAAATTTTACATTTGTGTTATTTGTCAAGTTTTAAACATGAAAAAATAATCGTGAAATAGATAAAAAAAAATTTTTTACTGTTAAATAAACAATGATAAACATTTATTACCACCCAAATAAATAAATAACATAAAAAAGAAAGAAAATTATAAAAAGAGTACAAAAGTATTGAAAATTGATACTGTTGAGTACCGGTATCAATTCCCAGGTATTCAGAGAATTGGAACAGTACCGGTTCAAATGTGATCCCTAGTGACGACTGGCCCGAAAATTGACCAGCCATTTGGAAAACTCATAAAATTCCCAATGACCACCACGCCCCATAGTGCTACTACCTGTTTTTCATTTACGGGTATTCTACCGTCCACACACCCACCACGCTTAAGTTGTGAACGATACCAGAGAGGTTTCATTGACAAAGTTGGCTGAATCGAAATAATGGAAAATACTGATTCCCTGAGATTTGTGAATGTCAATGAAATCCATGAAAAGTAATTTCTATTTCAAGAAATGAGCCAAACCAACGGCGGAAAACTGTAACACAGCCGCAGAAGCACTTAAGAGAAAAAGTGCTTTAGTCGATGGGATAATACACAGATGGCCAAATTTGACAGGGAACATCCACATTTTAGGTTTGCTCCACCCAGGGCAAACCACTCACACTGACAGCACGCCTGTGGACAATTCAGAGACTTCAATTAAAGATGCATGTTTTTGGCATGCAGGAAGCTGCAGTTCCCAAAGAAAAAACAAAGCATGGGTGAAAACATGCAAAAAAAATGAGATTCAAACCCAGAATCTCACAATTACAAGCTAGATATGCCAAACACTAGTACACTACTATGTTTCCATCAAAAATGGGAAAATAAAACCCAACCATGATGCGACAGTTACTGAACTGGTCTATAAATTAATAAAAATAATTTTAAGACTTGTTTATTTCAACAGCTGTGGAGTAACGGTTAAAAATCTAGCATAAAAATGCTCAAGCTTGCAATGTAACAAGCTTTTTAGTTGTCTCAGATCGTTCTAAAAGTTCTAAATGACCAGTGTTGGGAAAGTTCCTTTTCTACGCTAGTTCAAAGTTCAGCTCACAAATTTTAAAACGAGCTAGTTCAATCCATAGTTCATAATTTATTTATTTTTTAACTAAATTGATTGGTCCAAAAAAATGAACTAGTTCATAGTTCTTTTTTTTTTAACTTATACTTTAAATATAACTTAAGATAGGGTTAAAGAAAGAACGATGAGAAATGGAATTAGTAGGAAAGTAGTATAATAATAGTGTACACTAAAATAAATAATGCATAACTTGACAATTTTAAAATAAAATAATAAAGAACAAAAAGACGGATGGTTCCTACACATGTTGGTCTCTTAGCGGCAGTGTGCCGGGCATGCATGGAGTACAATGGGATGGAAGAAGGCCACATTTGATTTGTTAAATGTAATACAAGTCGTTTTTCACAGTTTGGGAAAAAAATTGTACCTTTGAGTCGTGTTATTTTACCTGTGTGACTGTGTGTATGTGTTTCCAAAGCGTTTGTGTGTGAATAGCCGTTTATTTGAAGGAATAACACTCCTGAAGTTGATGCTAATTTCTCATTAGCATTTGAATGGGACCCGCCAGCGATGTTTTATAAACGAAGCATGTTTTGTATTTAAATATCCGATGTGTGTTATTTAGGGACGGTAGAATCACATACACTCTGCGTTTGCCACGCAAGGAACACACAGCAATGCTGTGAGTTACATCGGACAAGCTCGTGTCGCATTTTGATGACGTATGTGCCTTTCGACCGTTCGTCGCCGCTGACTTGCCAGATAATGGCATTTACTTCCTAACTATGCATTCAAAGCTGTTCATTTACCCCTGAATGAGCTCGTTCATAGAAACGTCCACAAAGCAACAATGCATTACATTCAGTTTATGTTCGTTAAAAATATGAACGAGTTCAAACTGTAAATGAAACTATGTTGAACAAACTGTTACTTGTCTGCTAAAGAAAATGGGAACTCTGCTTTTTTTATACTTTTTCTTGCTTTTTCCTGTTATACCGAACTTGTACCAAACCGTGACCCCCAACACCAAGGTACGTACCGAACCGTCACTTCTGTGAACCGTTACACCCCTGATATGTATATTAATTCCAGAATTACAAAAAATTATTCTTGTGAATTATTATTATTGCTGTTCCCTGTATTGGGATCTCGGTTGTCATAGAAGTGGGAGCATCACTATTTTACAGATTACAACCTCAAATTCCATTCCCTGGATGTTGAAACTGTTAGTTTTCCTCAATGTTTACATTTGTTTGTTTAGGCAGCTATGTTAGGGCTGAGCAGCACATACAAATGTAAACATGGGGAGAGGTGCAAAACAGAGGTTGGATTCCTTCTGTACTGCATACTCTTACATTGGTACACAGCCAAGTGTTCCTTTTGGGCACGGACACAAGCTGTGACTTATGCATTTACACAAGCCAACACACACACATACACACACACACTCGCACGCACACAATGGGTATTTATTGTAGTAATGTGTTCATTTTGGACCAACTCAACGTCATCTGCATGACAAGCAGAAGGAAGAAACGGGGGAATATTTAGTTTATGAGCATTGAAATGCGCCTCCAGGAATCTCTTGGTCAGATGTGTGTTATGCCAGTCTAAACACATTACTGTAACTCTGCTGCAAGCGCACTTCCCCTGAGATCCCCTCCAGGTTGATTCAAATTCTGCACAGAACAACAGTGGCATAGCTTTGCTTTGTCTCAGAGGATAAGCATTCATTTCACACACTAATGCAAGCAGCTGTTTCTTTTCTTCTGGACAATAGAGAAACCGTGCCCAAGGGCAGCAAAATGATTTTCTGGTTTCATTCCCATCTCTTTGTCTAAATGTTTATCGCAATATTTGGTAGTTGACTCATGACATCGCTCTCATTCACAACATGATAGTGATAGCGTGGACCTCACCTGACTAGATGAGTGACAGCTCCTACCGGCAAGAGTGTAATTAATCTCAACAACGCCATGCTATTCTTCTGACAGCATTGATAGATTGAGGAAGTTGCTCAAGACCAAGTCATGACTGTCATTTGGAATGTACCAAACCAGCCGGTGACAGTGCACTGTATGCGTGATTGATAACACAGGTGGTAATGGCTATTTGTCGTCTTTTCTGGAATGTGTCGGCCTGCAGCACAATGGTTATCCACACCGATGAATTTGTCTGGTCTGAAGAGGAGTGAAGACGTTTCCTTCCCTTTTCTTTTTCATCATACCGCGCACATCGAGACAACTCTCACTTATGCAATACAACAGTTTTATCAAATATGATACATAATAATGCTCAATTATGACTGACAGTGAGAGATAAATTAGTATCCATGCATGTGGTTATAGTTTGCCATGTTGTAGAATTTTACTTTATCATAATGACTTCTGCATGTAATATTTTTCATCACAAATGGTTATAAGTGTTTGTGATATTTACACATTTCAGCAATAGTAGTTAAGCAAACAAAACTGATCTTTCCAATGTGCTCCAGATATCTTTGTCATGTCGGACAGGGACTCAGGTGACGTGTACCTGCAAAGAAGCCCCATACCACGGGCTGGAGGACTCTAGGGGGCTGTGCTTGCCTTGTCAGGCCAAGGTCGACGGCTCCCCTCTTAGGTGGAGTCTCTCATGCATGCGAGATCCACCGTAACAGCATCTACTGAAACGCAAAAAGAATTTGCTTCTCCCACTGGTCACTGAATCAGTGGAGGTTGGCGTTGTGGATCTCACTCTGCTTCATGTATCCTACCTTCCATCATTCTTTTAGTCCTTCCTCTGCTCTCTTGATGTCTCCTGAATCCTGTTGGAATTCAGATGTATCTGGGATTGGTGAATGATTCTGGATTTGTAACTCTGTGGATAGAGGGTGATGCCTGGTTGGTGTTGGATTTCACTCTGCGTCATCTTTCCTTCCTTTGATCCTTCCTCCGGTCTCCTGACAACTTCACGACTCTTTTGGAACTCTGAAGTATCCGGTTTAGGTGAAGCGTTTCAGGGGAATTAAAGAGTGCACACATGCACGCACGCATACACACACATGCAAAAAAAAGAAGAAAAAAAGATGATTATGAAATGTTTATTCGGTAAAGCTGCAGCGTGAATAATACTGAGCTCTCAAAGAGCAAAAAAAGAAAAGAAGGAAGCTACATCTCCTTTCTGGAATCTGCAGTCTAAAAATAACCTCCGCTTGTACTATTGTTCGTGCGGGTAAACTTTACTTTTGCAATTTATGTCTCTGTTTTTATGATACGCCTCTGGTGTTGTTCGATGCATGGTAGGAGGAACATGGATGGACGGGTGGGATGGGTTCCAGCAAGAGAGTTTGCGCCTTGCCAAAGTTAACAAGGAGCTGAGTTATCGCACCATCTGCTGTCTGTGAGATGTGACTCATGACTTTTGGACACTCGCCAGCAGCTAACCTGCTGGCTGCTGTGCCTGTTTGATTCCTTCTCAGCACCTTACAAAAGGAAATATATTTTTTAAAAAGAGACACATATGATATGCGCATTGTATAAGCATGAGAAGCCGTATTATGGGTACAAGGGCTGTGCATCAGGCTGCTTGCAAAGAGGGCAATCATGTTCATTTCTTCTCTCAGTGTTTGCTCATAATGTTTAATCAGAAATCATATTTACTAAGGATATTTGTTTGCTCAGCTGCTTCAGATGACTGCATGCAAATATGCTGGTGGATTTACAGTGAGAACAAACGCTCCAGATGAAATGTCAAGCGTGTGTGTAAAATGGGACCAAGATGAATTATTTCAGAACTTTCTGAACTCAAATAGAAAATTAGTACACAGAGCCAACATTTAAAGTGACGTATTAACTGATCTTTCACACTTTCCATGACTGATTTCACTCTAGACAATTGGAACTGGACCACAGTAGGCTTTTCCCAAAAACTTACTTGGATTCAGAATTGATTTATTTTATTTAATCAATAACTTTTTACATAATTAAACCTTTTAATGCTGTACAAATAAAATTTAAATAGTTTAGCTGAGGAGCAAACATTACCCATATACTGTACAATAAATTCTCATTTCAAGTTCTTTGGCGATGTCAGTGGGTTGGGGTGGAGGGTGCGTGTGAACCCAGGGAACGTTTTTTTTTTTTAAGGAATAGAATACATTTTAATTGCACATCCACTACAGTAGGTGGCAGTGGTGCTCTCATTGTCATAGAGTGCACAAAGAGTATTAACAAATTATCCTTTTTGTAGTCGCGGTGGATTTTGGGGGGGGGGGGGGGGGGGCATAACAAAAAAAATAGTTGAGAAGTACTGAACTGAAGTGAAAAATGGTTGACCACCCTATAAATATATACTGGATTAGATGATTGGGACTCAACAATTTGCATTTTGGGGCAGGAGAATGGTTCCATTGTGACTTGCATCCTTCCGCCACCATTTTATCCAGATTGCACTAAAATTGATTGAAAGTTGCTCGACTTGGATCTGTGGTTTTCTTTTTTGCTTAGTCCTACTAGCACCCAAGTAAGAAAGTCAGCTAACTAACAAACAGCTTAACAGATATAGTGTGTTAGAAGTTAATAAAATCGAATTATATAGCAAATCTATACACAGTAATTATTACATTATTGCATCCATCCATACATCCATCCATCCAAACATCCATCCATTTACAGTTAAAGAAAATTGTAAAAGTGGAAATATTATTGTCCAATAATTGAAATAATTGCCCAAGAACGGATTTTGAAGTGTCATGAATTAATATGTCATAAAAGTGTCACGTACATGTTATAAAGAAAAAAAAAAAACGTTATTGATCTCGTGAGACGATATTCAAGAGTTATGTTGAGTTGTGCTCAAAATATGGAATGCGACTAGCCTATTTATATTGTATTCTATTTCTGTATAAATATTCCTAAGTGTTATTTACTTTAATTGAGCTATTTCCCGCAACAGAACAAAGGGCATGGCATCATCTTGCCTTCTTTTGGCATCAAGGGGATTGCCGCAGCTGAAAGTCTTCACAGAAATGGTTTTAGTCTTGCATGTGATATTTTTATACGTCAGTAAGGAATAGAATGCTAAAATTCCCCCTTTTCAAGTTTGGTCATCCAACAATAGCACAGAGAATCACACCAACGTAGTAAGTACGAGCATGAATAAGCTTTAGCTCTTGTTAAACATGTTTAGACAGGTTCAACAAACCCCCCATAAATCCTGAGTTTGATTTACTGACAGTGCAATTGCGGCTTTGGGCCAATTGCACACACTTTTGATTTCTGAAAACCAATCGTCACCAAAAGCCGAGAGCATTATTTCCCAACCTTTATTGAGCCACGTATTGTTTGTTGTAAGAAAAATCTCATGGGACACCATGAAAGAAAAATGTCAAACAAATTACATGTCGTATACTGAAATAATGATGATCTGTGTCTCAGTTTATCCACAGATATACTTACTCAGTTTAAATGCGAGCCAGTTGTCAAGCATAAAGCAAATATACTCTTCAGGAAATGGGCACAGATCCGAGATAATATACTTGCGACCTAATAGGGCCGTGGATGATTTCCTGCGGCAACACCTGACGATCTGGCAGCCATGATCTGACAACCACTGTGCCACGGCACTAATGTGTCATACATACAATTATGTTATGACAATGTCTTTGTTCTGACGCGGACATACTTTTATTTGCATGAAAATTTTACAGTCATTTTGTTTATTAGTTTGTGTATATTAAAGTTGTCATTGGACAAAGATGATAGATAATTAAGTAATATTACAATTAATTATGATACATTAGGATCTATTTTTGTTACATTACTTATTTGTGTCTCTTCTACTGAGGCGTTGAGTGGACATAAAAAATATTTTGTCAACTGTATGATGTAATAGATAATTGGTATCAACATGTTACTCTTTGGTTGTGTTTTTTTATACGACCAAAGTGAGAGAATGTTGCTGTAATTTGTCTTGCCTTAATACATGGGTGCAGCGTCTGCTTTCCCGGGTTCATGTATTGGCTTACTGTATGTCGTAAATCTTTAGTTAGTACATTCTTTAAGAGACAGGAATCTGACTGTCAGAGACTCAAGCGCTGGAAAGGAATTAAGCTGACACCACAGAGATGATGGAAATCGCTCGTAGGAGACTGTTGACGCCTTTTTCCTCGTCAAGTCTCTTAAGGGATACGTTTAACCTTAACCCAAATAGGGACACAAATCACATAAAAATGCCTTCTTAAAATAATCACCTAAGTTATTTTTTCAGAATTTTCAGGAAACACAAAAAATGTAACCATTTGCATCATGAGGAGATGGTACAGGCAAAAATAATATTTTTTTGTAAAAAAAAAAGAAAAGAGAAAAAAAAGAATTAGGCAATTATTTTAAGGGGGTGACGATATAATATGTACATTAAATTACACCAACCCTTGCACATGTCGCATGCTATTTAAAGATCATATTGATTGCTTCGTACAACAAAAATAAGTCAATATGCACAATGAAATAAGAATGTGCAGCAAAGAAAAAACTGCTGAACAATGTTTTCTATGACAGATTTTTTTTAAATGAATGGTGTTAAAGATTATTACGTCACCACCTATTAAATAAACACACATCACAAAGGGATTCAATTATTGACATGCCTGTACTTTTATTACATGCACAAAGGCATTTCCCAGAATTGTTACAAACTCTTTGTCAAATGTTTGTGGTTCGATGGTGCAATGTTACTGAATGTCTAAGAAAAAAAACTTGGATTGTAATTCACTGACATAAATCACTACATGTATTACCGAATTACCTTGACATCCACCTGTTGGTGGTCCAACTGGATAAATGCATTTTATGCACATGACCACAGAGAGCACAACAAGCAAACCTTTCATCTTAGTTCCTTGCACTGTAAGTGTAAGTTGTCTACAAGGTAAAGTATGTTTATTTATTGGTTTTGCGTAGTACCTCTACAATGCATGTCAGCTGAGAAAAAAATAACAGGCTTCAGGATGATTTGATGGATTGCTATGAGGAGCTTGTGCCGTTTCAGTCCAAACAGTCCTAAATCAAACTTGTCACAAATTTCAGAATTTAACAAGCATCCTGAAGTCAGAGGAAAGACAGACAAAAATCCATTATGGACCAGATTTCCTTAAAGCCATTTGTCAAACATATGATTAGGAGTAGAGTAAAGTTTTAGCAGTCTAAACGAGAACTGTTAGGAAGAATTATAAGCAACTTCAAATTATTATTACTGAATTTAGCATGAATTTTGTATAAATTTATTCAAGGCTCTTTTGTGACTATTGCCCAAGCCAGAAATATTTCTGCTATGCAGCTGAGCTGATTCCTTCCTTGAAGAGCAAGGCGTAAAGTGGACATGACTGCTGAGAAATGACCAATGTGTTTTTGGTCATGGGTTCACAGGGGTCAAGTCAGTGGATTTATAATCCATGCGAGGATTGTGGGTTGACTCAAGATGTCAGACCCTGTCTTTATTTTCACTACAGTACAATTTATGATTAAGAACATGCAGGACATTTCAGATTCAAAACCCAAACCAGTACACATTTATTTGCTGCACAGGATACCTTACATATTTGAGTAATACATCTCTGACATATAATGAAATAAAACCTATTATTTATTTGTAGCATCTACTGTATTTTTACAGGAAATAAATTAATTGCATGCGTTATTGTAAATTTCCTCCAATACATGCTATAGAGAGGACAGGGGACAAATACGAGTGGGTCACAAACTAAAGGTCCTGTCCAGTCCACCTGGAGCCCATCATGGCTGACCATTGCAGACCTGGCAGCTGCACTGCGCTCTGGGATACTGGACACCCTGAGCTGACGACTCTGATGAATCTGTCTGCTGCCTGCCCTGTGGCCCCCATCAGATCCATCCTTCTGGGAAACAAGTGTGTCTGACTGACTTAAAGCAAACACAGTCACTTATACACACGCACATACACATACACTTCCTGTGGCCTCAAGTGCATGCCACACCATTAATACCAATTGGCCTTTCTTTATGGCTACAAATATTTTTCACATGCCCGTGGCCTCCTCAAAAAACATCTTGAATATCAGTGGCCACAACAAAAGCTCACAAGTCCTTGTACTTGGGAGTGCCAAACCACAGGATACGCCAACGGAGGTATTTGTTAACATGATTTGTTAAACATTTGGGGGCCACCCCAAAAAAAAAAAAGGCAGACTGCGACATGGTGTTTTATTGTATAGGATGAGATAGGTTAGCTTTTCCTATGCAATGTTTGATGGTGTCTCTATTGTGTCTACTCTACAACACTGGCAGCATGGAAGTCTGTTGAAAGCCAAGTCCGCCACACACACACACACACACGCACACAGTCTCGCGCATCAACAAACTGGCAGACATATCAACAAACACAGGAATGGGAAACTATATCTGTCCCAAGCACAGTGGATGGGTCTATTGAAGAATCACATTTCATTGATCAGCAAGACGTTTTTGAAATGTAACGCTACCGACGTATGGAATCGATTAAGAGTCATTGCAAGTGCTTCAGCAAAAAAAATTTTGGACTATATCAAACAGTAAGAATGTGTACTATTGTATCTGGAAGTTTCACTGGTGTTGTTGCACTCCATCATGGAAGAAAAGGAAGACAATAGTTTTAGACCAGGATGTAGCAATGATTACAGTTGTTGTTAGAAACTCACTTAAAAGGATCCTGATGACATACTTGTGGACATTGCCGTGCACAGACATTTTGAGGGACAAGTGATCCGGGGGGTGCTTTTGCACATATGAAATATACCTTACTGACAATTCTGAGATGACATCACAAGTCAAGATGGTGGTCAATTTGGTGAACGAAATCTATCTGCTCATTGAAAAACATTGGACTTTGGATTGTTGTAATTTGATTTGTGAGGATTATTTGGATTTCAAAATGTGATGAGATGTCGTTTGACTACTATAACAATCGATGTAGCTTATATAATAGTGACGTGTTTCCCACACCATGTTAATACTTGAGCGGGCCACCCAATTAAATTGGCCATCACCCAAGTAGATTTCAAGAAAAATGTAATAAAAACATGTATTTTTTTAAAGTGTCGCGACCAGATATACCGCATATAACATTAGTTCGCCGAGTCCACCCACCCAAGTAGATCTCAAATCTGTGGTAATAAGTCACAGACAAAAGACGTTTGCTTTCACCGTATGAAGGAAACATTTGCATTGCATTGGGGAAGTATCAGAAATGCCCGGATGTTCGGAACTGTCAATAAACATTACACACACATATTATAATAATAATGAAAATAATGATAAGAATAATAATTAATAATCTCCCACAGCTAGTTTTGTTAACAGCCTATTAGGGCAACATGACTGCAGGACTTGTAGCATAGAAATAACTTACCGTTAAGGTTTGTACAAAATGATAGCTAAGACCTTTGATCTTCATTCTTTGGTTTCATCCAAGAGAGCAGGGAGATGCTTCGCTTGGCTGTTTGCTGTAGGTATAGCTCCTTCCCCTGAAGGAGTATGTTAAAAATCCATACTTTTGCGTGTCCAATAAATCAAATTGTGAGATAAGAAATTAACAGAGTTCCTGCGCAGGATGATTTATTCCGGAGATCTCCGTCACATCATTGAATAAAACTCAAACAGTTTCAGATTAATAATCCCACACCTCTTTCGAAGAGCCAACTTTTTATTACAATCAAGTTGAAAGAACAATGCCTCCAACTCCTGCCCTCATGAATAAGTAAATATGTTATATAATGGAAAAAAAACAGTTTGAAAAACAGAATTCTCAGCACACAGATACAGCTGTATTCGTCTCTAGACAAAATATACTTTCAAGGCACTTCTCGTACTTTCTCCCAAAACAAAAATCTCACAAACAAGTTGAACTCGACAGCTCCTAATGTAATATAGTTATATAAGTGTGCGCTCTCTCTCACGAACAGAAATGTGTTTTCGCACAGAGAAGGAACTTCTAAACCAAACAATATGTACCATCTTAAGGTCAAATTATACTGAGTTCAACACTACTTTACCTACTTCACATCTATAAAACATTTCGACATGGTTAATATAAAGAATTAAAATGTTAATAATGTATAACAATGGTTAATATATGAAATAAAGTATTAAAAATGTTAATAATGTATAACACCCCCCACCCCCTTTCCAGCCAATAAATAGATAAATTGTAACCAAACAGACCAAGGGTACGAGAATGAATAAGATTGACTGTTGTCATTACAAGAAAGCAAAAGGGTATTTTTCACAGGCATTTGCAATTCCAAACATCCGGGCATTTCTGATATTTCCACAATGCAATTCAATGCAAATGCTTCGACCACCGACGACGTAATGGATTGCTTTTGCCTGAGACTACTATCATAATACAAACCAGACTCAAACAGCAGTTCATCCCATTTTGAACTCAAAATAATCCCCACAAATCAAATCACAATGATCCAAAGTCCAATGTTTTTCAATGCATGGACCACAGAGAGCTTCCTTTCATCGTCAACACGTTATCTATTATTATTGATTTAGCGTATAGAGTTAAACTAGTTAATTAGGTGGCCATTTGGCTAATTTTATGCTCAGTTGTTTGTGATGTATATGAGACAGATACTTCACAATAAAATGATTATAGGCAGGGGATAGAGAGCAAACAAAAAATGTCACTGGATTCATAACAGTGTTGACATTATTAACATTTTTATTGGTTTATTTTACATTTTACCTGTTTTACATTTCATTATAGATGTGTTGATGAAGGTGTAATTATGTTGACCTGATATAACCTGTGTGAGTAATGCTTTTGACATTCTTGCTATCTTTTCTACTGTTTTCCCAGAAATGAGAAAGTTAAAATGTTTCTATGTTTATCTAAGAAGTCTAGTTGCTGTTCATCAGAAATCCGGTTGTCAAAAGTTCAAGGACGATATAGTTTACTGGGATGACAGAGGCGTTTCCTCATGTTTTGAATAAAGAGGCTGTGTGGGCAAAAGAAGACACACACATTGGATGACACTGCTTGGGTGATGTGCAACTGTGTGACCAGGGATCTCTGTAATAAACCAACCTTGCAAGGACCCTCTTCACCAGAATCTCATCTTGCAATTATTTGAACACGCAAACAATTACAACTAATGGTAATTCCTTCAACAGTTATCTGGCTGAGGTGGAGCGGGGGAGGAGGTGCGTGCGTTAACATTGACCTGTCCTCAGTAAACTGTTTATTTAAAAAAAAAAAAAATGTTCTGTCTAGCTTGAGTCACCCCTTACCACTGTTTGTGGACTTGAGTGTCTATGTTCACATTAGCGGCTGTCTCTCGGAATTGCGAGCTGCTATACTTACCTGGCCTGTTTCTTTCACTTCACATCATAGCTACTGTAGCTATGCCTACTCCTTGAAAATTGCATCTTTCCTGCATGTCACAATGTACAGAACAACTCAGTGTTATTATTAAAATTCCCCAGTGTTATATATTTTGAGTTATTCAGGCGACTGTAATATGATGAAATGTTATTGTGAGTACATTATTTAGTTAGCAGGTGGCATGTGCTTGAATGTCAGTCATGAAGCATGAGCTACTGGATAATTTGTGCATCCCAGTTTTATAAACGGTTCCATGAAGTGTCTCTGTTATGTGGGTCAACACACTGACACCACACAAAGTGAGGCGATGACGTATTGGACAAGCCTGCTGCCTGTCCTTTGCGTCTGGAAGGAGATAGCTTGTGGCTAGCACTTCTTGTCGCAACGTGTAAAAGCCACCAAAATGTCTCTGTGGGATATACCTGTATTTAAGTGGCACAAACATATAGGAATTTATAGGCATAAGAAAAATGCTAGACCTACAAACATATTTGATTGAACAGGACATGGGTTCAGTGCATTAAGCAGATATGTCGACTGACAGATGAGAATGTCTTATTTTTTTTCCCAAACTTACGTTACTGTATTTTATTTTACATGTTTTTTTCTCATTAAGATTTGCCAGGCTTGTAACCAACACATGAGTTAATGCCCGGCTGTATTTGTGAGAAGCAGCATGGTTTCATGCCAAGTAAGCGTGTCAGATGCATTATTTTTGGAAGTCTGGAGTGGTAGAGAAATATGTTAGAATAGTTTAAGAGTGAGGCCACACGGAAAAGAGATAGCGAGGGCTTCAAAAATGTAGAGTATTGGAAGCTGGTGAGACCAGCCATGATGTACAGTAGACGACACCTAGAGATGACAAGAGGTGGATCTGCAGGTGGCTGAGATGAAGATGTTGAGGTTACATTTAGGAATCACAAGGTTGGGAAAAAAAAGAGCAGTGAGATAGTGAGTGCTGAAGATTGGTCAAAGGATGATGAGGATGGAGCTGCCAGGCAAGAGAGCTTAGAGGAAAACCTAAGAGCAGGTTGATGATGAGCAGTTGGTGTTCGTGTGTGGCGTACAAGAGTCTAAATTCCTAATGGCAACAAATCTTGTATCTAATTTGTGTGTTTGACAGCAAGAACATGCTGTTTTATGGCCAAGCACAATCTCATTTCCACAGCTGTCACACAGGTACGTACGTACACAAGCATGCAACACGCACACAATGCTGAACTTCCCAGACAAGTTTTATGCAAGCTGGTGTGTCAGAGAGTGGCAAGCCCTGATGCCTGAGTGCTGTTTACTTTTTACTTAGCGCCTCAGATACTCACTCTATCCTGATGCTGGTATCAGGTGGGCATGTGCACTTGCACGTGGGTGTGCGTGTGGGCTATGTTTTGTCTGCCTGTGCAAATGTCAGTGGTGCCTATCTGAGCTGGTGGGCCAAATCCCATGCCGTAGCATATCATGCAATGCCATGCAAATCCATTCTTCATCCTCCATTCTGTGCATCCAACTAGCATGACTGGCCTCAGTGCACAAAACATGCATGAATGTCCATAATGGCATGGTTCAAATGAATTTTGGTGATGACGAATTTAAAAACCCCTGACCTGGTGGCCACAAAAAATATTGATATTTTGGCCATTTTCATTTAGAGGGTGTTCTCACTTTTGTTGCCTGGGGATTAGCTTTGGCTATATTTTAAGTTATTTTGAGGGAACAATAAATTGACACTGTTATATAAAATGCACACTGATGTGCGCTTTTTATTGTGTCATTGATATTTCTTCAGTGTTGTCCCATGAAAAGATATAAAGAAATATCTACAGATATGTGAGGGTTGTATTCACTTTTGTGGGATATTATACATCGATGGTGCCCTTCTAGACAATGGCAATGACCTTGTAGGTCCTTGTAGGCCGGAGAAACCGTCTGCCTGCAAACTAGCGCAGGGTCATAGGTGCTAATCGATCAATGTGGTGAGCGACCATGTAGCCAACAATTTACCCTGAAAATACAGGTACTTTAGATTTTTGTGAAAATTGCAAGCCAATGAATATTTCAGTGAATAACAGAGGCTGCGTTCAAACTGCAGGCCTCCTCAAATCCTGGCTGACTGTCTAGACTGTTTTTAGCAAGTGGCCAAATCTGATCTGGCCCTGTTCAGACTGAGCCAAATTATTGACCAATCTGACAGGTTGCTATAGCAGAGGCGTCGAACGGAGGCGGCGCCCAGGGCGTGTAGTGTTTGATGTCATGTGACGCTGTTTACCGCTCCGTACTTCCTGGTTTTCTTTGATATTTCTTTCTTTCTTTTCTTTTTTTTTTTTACGACCATGATCGGGCACTATTTCGCTATTTCCGGTTGCGCATGTGTAGATCTGATGGGGTAGCAAGACCGGCTTTAGCGCAAGTAACGTAAACTGTCACTGTATTTCCGGTTGAGCATGACAGTGGAGCCGTCAAGGCGATTGACTGCCGAGCATGCGAGGAAACAGTCGGGCAGCGAACCGATTGGATATTGCATTGGTTTTGCACGCGTAGAGTGACGTCAGGACAGTCAAATCCGTTCTGAGTGTTTCGAGCTGATTAGACGTATCCTGTCCAAGTCGTATATGAAACTATCTCCGGCATGTGGTTTCAATCCGTCCCGCAAAATTCGGATTTTATTTACTTTGTGACTGTTCAGACTACAAAAGAGCCATCCACATTCAATCTGGATGGGCTAAAAATCGGATTTGGGCTGCCAGTGTTAGATATTATTAACATTTAAATTCTTTATTTTCATATATTAACCATTGTTATACATTATTAACATCTTAATTCTTTATATTAACCATGTTGAAAGGTTTTATAGACGTGTAAAGCAAGTAGTGTTGAACTCAGTATAATTTGACCTTAAGCTGGGACATATTATTTGGTCTAGAAGTTCCTTCTCTGTGGGAAAACACATTTGGTCCTTGAGAACAGAATCTGTTTCGAACACGCACCCCTGACTCTGTTTTCGCCATCGCTCATGGAAAAGTACCCAGAGAGTATGTTTTGTCTACAAATGAAAGAGAGGCGGTCGGTTTTAACTATAAGAAGCCATTTTATACGCGGAAGAGACACATTCGGCACTCTGAAATTCCACCTGTTATGTGATGTTTGGAGACTGTCACGATGTCCAGAGATCTCTGTTAGATTAAAATCATTTTTGCAAAGGTGTTTTTTCTTACATTAAATCTGTCTTCAAGTTTTGGAACACGCAAAGAGGACAAA
The DNA here is from genome assembly GCF_051991255.1 of Vanacampus margaritifer. Lineage (NCBI taxonomy): Eukaryota > Metazoa > Chordata > Actinopteri > Syngnathiformes > Syngnathidae > Vanacampus > Vanacampus margaritifer. The sequence goes on from NC_135434.1 coordinate 21,900,056, forward strand.
TAAGTTTATTCCTCTTCACCAGTCTGAACAAGGCCAGAGTATAGGTTCCCCAAAAATAAATAAATCTGCGACTATGGCATGGTTGGCTGCGCTATGTGAATTTAGTACAAACAAACAACTTGTCCATCAAGAGGAAAATCAAAATCCTGTATAATTCCTCTAACTTCAGATGTGATATTGTGTGGTGGTCTCTATCGAAGTTGCAGCTGGAGTTGAAGTCATGAAGGAAGGTTATGTCCAGACCATAGGATGCATTCAAGTGGTTATGAATTGGGTCGAGGGGCAAACAGAGGGTGTTCTGGGAGATTTTTTTTTCTCTGCTGTAATGACAGGGTGCTGGGCAGCTGGATCCTGTTTGCTGATGCGGCCATTGAGCATAGCAGGCCATGGGCAGCTCTGTCTGTGGGCTCTGTGTTCATTAGTAGAGCAGCAACGCAACTCTGGGGGTGATTCACAAGCATATCATGTTAAAAAGGAATGCCCGGCCACAGAGGGATTTTCCTGCTGTGTCTGTGTGTGGGGGAAGACGTGAAGTTGTGGATCAAGGGAATGGAATTAGTAAACTTTAGTCAAAAAACTTTCCCCTTAATTGAAGAAACCCTTCAAAATTATTCCCAAGCCACTACAGACAAACACCTTGTCTGTGAGTTGAGCTTTGTTTTAACTTGGAATGCGGCCAAATGCAGCCAAATGTTTGCAGCATCTGTCCCTTGATGCTGCATTAGGAAGTTGTTGGCATAGGCCTGATGCCAGGTTTCATTCCCGTCTTCCCTACCCTGCTTTGCAGAGATTGCAGAAAACCCCAAACCATAACCACTAATTTTATTTTAGTCATTTATTTCCCCTGATGTACCTCAGCTTTGTTTGGATTCTTGTGACTATTTAGTGTTATTCAGTGATTAAAACACCACCCAGAGTAGCGATTAAGCTTCAGTGCAACAATGAAACTGGATCTATCCTTGTGTGCTGCATCAAACCTCAGCAGCCCATTTATCTTTAGTGAGACCACAAGGTGCCTATTGGGTGGTCGCCTGGCACTTGAGCCCAGGCCACCTTCCGTCAATTGTTTAAATGTGGACATATCTGGATTGAATTGGTGACCTGCGCCCTCTCTCACCCTCAAGTTTCCTTTGTTTCATGTGGTTTGTAAGTGCAGCAACCCACATGTGGCTCATATTGCTTTGCTCACTAGTTGACCTCTATCAAACTCGTAATGGGAATCAAAATTGCTTGAATCGGCAAGTGAAACTAAAATGGAAGGGGTGTCTTGATAGCATGGTTAGCATAGCGCTAGGGGTGTAACGTTTTGTTTTAACATAAATTTGATTCATATCACAAATTTAGATTGCCAAACCAATTCAATGACGATAATGGTTCATTTATAATGACACGATCCGAAACAATTCATTTGAACCTTTTAGACAAAAATTCAACCAATGTGACTGTGTATGGGGGGGGTGGGGGATATTGGACAATGCAGGTGAAGCTCCCAAATGACTGTTTGTTCTTGTTGAACATTTACAAAAGTGACGATCTAAACCAATAAACCTAATTCTAGGAAGTAGGTCTACTTGCCTGATTTGTCACATCACCGTTTTAAAACCAATCCTGTTTTTCCAGTTTTAAAGATCTGTGACTTTTGCTCTTTTGACATGTACTCTCCAAGGAAATTTTAGAGCCTGCACTTAGTAAACATTTGATGAGTGCTTTTACTGATACCAAAGTCATTTTTACACAAATAATTATATGTCTACCCAAGTACAGAATGTCATTACTTTTACCTTCTCAGCCAATGCGTTATTTCCGAGTATCGATAAAATTGATTGATTACTTTTCAAGCCTATTTTAAGCGCTGTAGCTCGTCCAGAAGGCCAAATTGCAGAGCCCAGATTGATATAAAGTAGTTGGATTGTATGACATCCTGCATAGCACATTTGACCTTGTAAATACAAGATGAAGTGCTTTTGTTTTTCCAAAACAGGCATAACTGATCAGTTAATTTACACACATCATTTAATTGATGTGATATTTCTTTAAAGGTTTTCATCAAGGATGAACTATAAAATTTGGCAAATAAGGCTGAATAAGAGTGAGATCTCGTTGTATTGGATCGGCTTGTGTGTTCATGTACAGTACATGTACACACAATATCTATTCATGAAAAAGAAATGGAAATATGTGAGCAATGGTTGTGGTGTCATTGGAATTTCAATTGACAACTTTAAGAAAGCAGATTTTGTCTAGATAGGTCTTGTGACACACAAAACAAGGCTCAGGTTACCAACTGTCATGTGAAAAGCAACACACTTTGCTATGATGAGATGAACGGAGTTTTTTTCCCCCTGTGCAAAAGATTTTTATCTCACTCCTTTATCTTTCCTAACAATATGCCACCATGACTCCCTAGTGACACATTCACTCACAACATGATGATGTTTTCACAATACAGAGTTAGGGACTCGTAAAATGTGCACATGTGCAACAATCCCCGTGGAAATGTGCGTGCATACATTTAAACGACAATGAAAATAGAACATTTACCAGGCGGACCAGTTGTTCTCTACGAGATCCAACACAAAGAGTGTGTCAAATGAAAACAAGATACGGTAACGCAGACATCTGACGGTGTCATAAAGTTGCCACATTTGACAGCATGCACACTATGATTGGCATTTACTAATGAATTTTGAAGACTTTTTCCTTCTATCAATCCACAAAACAACTTGATTATAAAGACTCATTTAATCAATTGTTTTGGTTAACAAGTGGATATTAAATATTAATATCATATTCGCTGTTGTCTAAAAATGAATAGTAATCTTCATTAATGAATTTTTTGGTGCTTCTTTAAAGGCCTTATATTGACTTGACCTTCTCTCTTAAACCCTTCCCTCTTCTGTGCAAAAAGCCCCATAAATCACTTTCCTGTAAACAGTAGTGACACGCAGCCTGATGTGTATTTTGATATATTTTTAGGAGACCACAAGGCTTGAAATCTGAGCCTGGCTGTGTTTGAGGGACTCACGTATGCTTTGGGTGCAGCCTCATTTCTCTCATTGTGTGCGTCTGCGTCTCCGTCTGCTCGCAGAGAATTCCGTTTGTTGTACACAGATGCCATCAAGCCAATTTGCTCTTATTGTTACAAATTGTACGTTGTCACAATTAACGTGGTAATGCAACCAGCAACAATACAGTAACACAAATTGAGGCCGGCAAGAGGACAAAGCAGCTGCATGACGCCACGGCCGCCTTGGCTGGCTGGTCCAAATTACTGCCTTGTAAATCTCAGTGGTGTAAACAAATTCTCTGTAGCGCATATGGCGTGGCAGAAAACAAGCCTACTGGAACGCCAATTAAATAATTCACCTCATAGCACATACTGTATAAATACGGCGGAATTCCGCAATACATCAGACGCGGTTAATGTTGAGATGTGGTTTTAGCAAAAGCTTAAATACAGTAGGTACTCTATTACAGTATAAAGACACATTACCAATGTCAGAAATACAGTATAACCATGAGAAGCATTTTATACTGACTTTGTTTAGTTCAGTTCAGTATACATTGTTTTCCCGGAGTGAAACAAGTTTGGCAGACAGGCTAAAATGATAGTTAAGGCGGTTTACATGCATGCTTACCTTGAGAAATGATGGTCAATCAAATCATGTACACTTCACACAACATATTTTGTAAACGTTTACAGCTCTCATGACTGATTACTTGTTGATAAACGTCATAACCAAAGATTGTGATTGAAGATATTCAGATTTATTGTTGTATTTAGTCATTCGAGTACATCCAAGTCCGGTCAGTCAACCTGCTGAAGGCTGTTTAGTTAGCAGCTCGCCAATCAGCCGATGCTGACACACACGGATGTTTTAGGAGATCAAAAGCATGGATGTTTAATTAGCAAAATGTTACCTTTAGTGCGCATACAATTATTTATTTATTTACTTGTTTATTTATTTATTTGTTTGTTTGTTTATTTTGACTATGAATTATTCTTGACTAGATTAACAAAGTATCACAAAAATCCGATCAGTGTAATGTGAAATACAGTTTTTGTCTTTTACAGATTGAAAATAAAGTTTCTTTTGGCCTTGCAACATTTTTCAACTATGGGCTTTATTTGTTTGAATGGAGTGAAGCTGTTGGTAGTTGATATAAGAAGACATCTGGTTGTTTAGATTTAGCTCAAATCAAGGAAATCCATTACTAAGAGAGGATATATCTATCAAAGTAAAATATTTACCCAGTGGATGCGATATTTTAAGCAATCAAGCACAATTTGAACCCTGCACCGCTCGAAGACTGTACAGTAGGCTACATGTACAGGATATATACAATAATATATATCCCAAGGACACAGGAAAAAGAGACACCTCTAACATTTTTTTTTCAAGTTGCAAAACCTGGTCTCCTGTTTTTTCTCTAATCCTATCTCATCCCTTTCCTGTCTTTACTGGCTCATTATTGTGACTCTGAGTTTGACCCCAAATGAAAGAAAGCGTAGAACAAGAGGGAAGGATGCATAGGTGGAGGATAAAGAGTTGGCGACAGATTTAAGGGCCTGGCTGGCAGTGCATGTTAGTGGTGACCATGAGTGGGCTCCCCTAGGATTGGTCTCGGGCCCAGGTGCAGTCTATTAATGAAGATGCTGGATATAAAAACCCAAGTCCCCATGTGAAATCTCAGTCAACACCGTGACCCTCTTTAACCCTGGATTAGCTTCCTTTTCCAGGTTTAGGAGCTAACCCCAACACCCCCCCCCCCTCCACTACCTGAACTCTGAGAGATAGACCTCTCCTTGGGGATGGGCATTGCCGTTGTTTTCTGGACTGAAGCCAGCTTGGACTCATCACAACAGCAAAGATGCCCATCTGGCTGGGCTGACAGGAAGCTAGCCTGTAGGTCTTAACTCATCCATCCTCACACTTGAAAGGAAAGATGTTCATCATGTTGTTGTTTTGATGAGTTTTTACACTAATTGTCAAGACTAATAGTAGTCTTGCATCAGTGTAGATTTTGTTATATATCATCACCATTTGCCAGCCAAGTAAGAGGCATGTGTCCCTTTTCAATTCTACAGTAGTCATCACATTCTTCCTTTTTGACTTTCCTTACCATACCTTGCCATATTGGGACATACATGTAACTTAATACAATGAATAGATGGAGATATAAACATTGACCTAGTGAAAAAAGAAGTCTGTTTCAACGTTTACTTTGTGCTGCAAAGGTCACGTTCATCCTTGTCAATATTAACATTAAGTGAGCACAGCTTAAATCAAACGTCAACAGCATAGCAAAAAGGACTGTAGAAATTTTAAGAAAAAATTATAATAAAATAAGAAAAATATTATTTCAAATAAGCACAATTATCTGCCAACAGAACAAGAAAATTTTACTCTAATTTACCTGTAAGATTTTGAAAAATAAGAAAATAATACTAGGCCCATATCAACCACAAATAGTATTTTCAGACTAAAAACAAGTAATGTCAAATTTTTTCAAGCTTTAATAAATAGAACTATTTTCTTATAATACATGAATAAAAAAATGTTTTCGCATGGATAACTTTGCCTGAGTGTGAGGTAACAGGTCCCATTTTCTTTGTCATGACCTAGCCAGGAATTGAACCCACAACCTTCAAGTCTGAGGGGAGGCACTCTACCACTAGACCACTGAGCTGGTACTGACAGAAGGAAAAATGAGCTTAGTAAATATAACGAAATGAACCATATTTCATGTCTTTTTTCATACTTGTATTTTTTCCCCATTTATCTTATTACTAGATTATGCAAAATCTTAAAATAAGAAAACTTATGAAACCCCAGTTCAGGGCCTTTGATGTTGGTTAGTTGTCATCTTAAAATGTGGGAAATGCTTGTTTTATTCCTCACAGTACTTAAAACTGGCTGTTAACTCTTAATGCCAAGACTGCTTAATCAAATAAGATAATTAAGTAACAAGTGTCTTAAAATAAGCACAATGATCTTGCCTCAGAATTTAATTTTAAGTAAAAATAACTTCTCAAATCAAAATAAGCAAATTTAGGTTAAATTTAAGAAATTATATTTTACTTAAGATTTTAGTTTTTGCAGTGAGGGAAGACCACTCCATTTCCCTCCATGAAAATACAATTTCTATCCAGTGAAGTTGTTTGTAAATAAATCCTGTGTTTTTTGTCAGGTGCCATAGGGCAACCTTAGCTGCTGACCAGCAGCGGAATGTGAGTTAAAAAGTCTGCTTTATAAGCATGTAAAGGCAGACTTGGAACAGGAATATCCACCCTGATGGCTGTGCCTGAGCAAAGCGCTAGTGAACCATTAATGATGTGAGCCAATTGTCGGTAAAATACATTCATGATGAATGAAATGGGATTTTTATGATTAATGTTTTAAAATCTTGTGCTACAATGTACCAAAGAAGCATTATATATATATATATATATATATATGTATATATATATATATATATATATATATATATATATATATATATATATATATATATATATATATATATATATATATAATCGGAATCCAAATACAGTAGTAGTAGTCTACTTGGATGCAGATATTTTGTGCAGCCACTTAGCAAAAATGAAATTGAGTATATTCAACACACCATTTTTTTTGTGTGTGATTGAACAAAAAATAATTGAGAAGCACTGCTTTAAACACATTAGGTTGGTATACATATATATATATATATATATATGTATATATATATATATATATATATATATATATATATATATATATATATATATATATATATATATATATATATATATATATATATATATATATATAAGTACAAGTTTTTATTTTATTCAACGTGAGGAGCTTGTGTTCCAAGGAAATTGAGTACAATAGTAATCACTGGCAAGAAAATAAATCCCAAATTTACTTTGTTACCATGTGAAAGGTCGGAAAAATTGACACACAGAATAAATATATTTTATTAGGCCTATATACTTTTTGTTAAGAAATTATTTGGTCATGAATTTTTTTTTAATTCCTAGGATTTCTAAAAATCAAAAACAGATGCAAAAATCATCTATGCATCACACGTTGCGTGGTTAAGATACAACAGCCTGTGATTATACACCTGGCCAGCAGGTGGTTTAATAAGCGCACGAAGCTTCAAGAAATTAACCCTTCTTCGAATTAATTGGCTCAAGCCTCATGAGGCTTCATTTCACCATCACTAATAAATGGCATTTCCATTCATTTCAATTAGGAAAGATGATTTGAGATACACCTGTTTTGAGTTAGGTGCATGGTCACGGAACAAATTATACTTGTATCTCAAGGCACTGTGTTTCCTACCTTAGCCCGATGAGGCACACTCTTCTGCTGCAAAAAAAGCAGTGTTAGTAATAAACCATACCAAACAAGTGACACATTTTGTGGTTTGATAGCACTGATGCATCTATTAAACGTACTAAAAATAACATGTTTGTACTTATTACACGAGAGTTGGAGCTGCAGCCGCCTCCCAGCGACTTGTGTGTCTGCGTGTGGGGGGTAGAAGTGTGTGTTGAAAGGATGTTTTCAGGTTGAGAATGTGGCTGTGGTTGGGCACACTCCTTGTCTGCGGTTCCCTCTTACTCTCCTTCTCACTCGCTCGCCCACACCTGCCTGCGCTATCTATCCTCATATCTTCATTGGCTTCCTCACACCTGTTGATAAAAGACATCCTCACCTGTCAGCGGCAGCAGCCACCCAGCCATTTTGTGGAGGAGAGGAAACCACACTGGCTGTTTGTCTCTCTGTCTGCAGCTGTTTCTTTTGCTCAGTCACTCAAATACACTGAGATAAAAACAGTGATTGCCATTCGAAAATATAAAATAGGGATACACGAGTCCCCTTAAAGTTCAATGCACTACAGTCAGTAAATACATCAAGCATGTTGTATTTTTACACTAGAAATAACAAAATGCCAATGTATAATCTACTTTTGTGGTCTAAATATTGGTAGATTGGTCTTGTGTTATGTTTGCTCCAATTATCAGCATTTGTGGTGTTCTTGGTGCAGTGGTGAAGATTGTTATTTGGTGATTTTTGCAGTTGATATCTCTTTTTCTCTCCCCGTGTTGCCACAGTTACCTTGAAAAAAGTAACTCACTTCACTTGCTACTACTTGCTTTAGAAAGTAACTATGTTACTCTACTAGTAACTTGTTTTTAAAAGTAGATAAGTTAAAACACAAGTTACCGGTAATTTAATGGTTACATTGAGCAGATAGATAACCCCGCTTTGCATAACAAGGACACCCGTTTATGTCACTTAATTCTAAATTTTAACAGAAATTAATTAAAATATAAAGTTTGTTGCTGTTGTTATTTGTTTTTTTAATGAAATAAATGCCCTTTAAAAAAAATAAACCTAATAAACCTTTTTGACTTACCATAAGTATCATTCAAACCACCTCTTTTCTTGATTTCACATAATATAAATGGGCGACCTGTTTTTACCAATAAAAAACAATTATAATAGATTTAACAATAACATGTAAAATAAAGGCCTTTTATTTATTTTTTTACTTGACATGTTTTACTATTATTGTTGTAATAGCAAAAAACTACAGTGTTTACAGTGTACATTGATTATAAATATGATTCAATTTGGGGACCTCCTGCAGTCACACAAACTAGTGACTGTTTTTCCATCATGAAAACAGGAATCTCTCTCTTTCCTCCCTCTTGCTGTTAATGCAAGTCGCCAATGCACTGAAAACGATGACTACAACTGTCTGTGTTGGTGAATGGTGCTACTATCAGAAATATCACCTGTAGTCTACACAGTTACACTTTGTGATATTAGCAGAGTAACTGTGTAGTCTGATTACTTTACTGGAAAAAGTAGCACATTACATTAGTTGTAACTCATAAACGTGAACATTTGAAATAACAGGTTGCTTTGTTTCGTGGCTTCAGTCTACATCACAAGAAGCAAAGGTAAATTTTGCTTCACATTATTGTTTTTGAGTTTTACCAACAAGTTACAGTACTTCTATTACTATTTTGTACTTACGTTATCTTTTAACGCCAAACGTATCATATTAAAACTCTTTGACTGCCAAAAACGTTAAATAACGTTTAGTAAAATCCTATGGAGGAGTGCCAAAGACGTTAAAAGACGGTTGTTTCAAAACAGAGGTGAAACTAACCATTTTCTATTGTTGATTACTGAAAAACGGAATAAGGTAGAAACAAACTTTTTTTTCTGATGAACGATGAGAGTCCAATCTTTCATTTGGTAGTATGTGTGTTTCCATAGTCCAAACACATAATTTTCTGTGGACCTTGAAAGATCAGTCAAAAGATCAGTCAAAATGCTTAAATCGGCTGGCACCCACGGCATCCCTTTTCTGAAAACGTCTGGCAGTCAAAGAGTTACATACAAGACATTTTAAGCCCTCTATTACATGAGTATCCCCCCCCCCCCCCATTTAAAACCCTGACGTATATGATCTGACATGTGTTGCAAGGAAAATCCATTAGAGGGCAGGCAGTCTCACAGATCGCTCCAATTGAGAAAGGAGAGACGCCTATACTTATTAATAGTGGGAAATGTTCTTTCTGAGTTTTGGAAATACTAATATGTTTAATAGGTCTGTTTATTATTAGTTATAAATGCACAAATTTAAAGCATTGTTTCCGGATGTATCAAATATGACACAAATCAAAAGTCATATGTGGATGTAGATTTTTGGAAAAAAAAAAGTTTATTCAAAAAGACCAATAAATTCTCTGTTTGCAGAAGAAAAAAAACATAATATTCTCTCATACATTACATGGTTCAGGCTTTATAGGGTTAAAATCATTATATATATATATATATATATATATATATATATATATATATATATATATATATATATATATATATGTCATTTGATCATCCTTTGCTAAATAAAGAGCTATTGGTGCAGTGAGTATGCGTAAAAGTCTGTGTCTTCTCCAGACAACAACGCGTTAAAGACGCGTGTGTCACACCACTGAATGGAGGTGGCAGGGTGCGAACAGCTGGAGACAAGTTGTAAAGCAGCGAGGTTACAATTGGTGTTAATAGATGCCTTCCTAAAGTGTGGCTCACAATACACACTGAAACACCCAGCAAGCCACTTCCCTGCTTGTCAAGTTGTGTTTGCCACCATCAACTACAAATGAGTCCATTTAGATTTTATCAGGATTTACTCCAAAGCTATGTATTCCATTTTCAGCATTCAGCAGCGTTACTCTGATGTTAAACAGTCAATCATGTGCAAGCTAAGGAGCATGAAGCTAAACTTTTGAGCAAAAAAATAAAATAATAATTTGCTCACACTGGCACATGTAAATTATCAGTGATCATATATTATTTTCAATATAATAAGCGAGAAGTCAATGGCAGGGTAGGAGCGTATAGTTGACACCCAGAAGCCTCTCGGAGTTGACAAATGGAAAAAAAAAAAGTTCTGAAGATGAATGTCATACAATTACTCGAGTTAACAAATGTTCCTAATGATTTATGCACAGATCAAGTTTCTTTATTTTGGCCTGGGTAGGATTTTGCAGGAGGACAGTGGTGCTAGTGGTGCGAGCCCCGGGGCTGCTCTGCGTTGATGCTCAGACAGCCAGCAGGAGACGTTGACTAATGTGCTATGTGAGACCACCGCCATTGATATTTACCTCATTTCTCCTCGCACGAACAGTGTCTCAACAATGTCAAGGCTAGTAACCGTGTTACATACACACACCTAGCAGAGGTATGGGCAATGCCAGGGGCGTCGATGATGACTTTTCCTACAGGCCCACCCATTGGTGCCTGGCGGCACAGGGGGAGGAGGTTAGTGAGTGAGCGAGAGGGGACGAGGTCAGACTTCAAGCTTCAGGCAATGTAAAAAAAAAAAAAAAAAGAGAGAAAAAAATGAAAAAAAGGAAAATCTGTGTTTTCACTTGTCTACCTGATAAACTATCATACTTGTTACATGGCGGACAAAGACAAATTGTTTAATAGAAAATTTATGCTGACTTGTGTAAAGTATAAACAGTAAATTGTATGCTACATCACCTTTACATATGGTTTTGCTGTGTGCTTTTTAAAATTCATTTAGGTTTGTATGAGCTTCTTTTCCAACATTCAATTCCGTATATCATTAAAGTGGTAGATATGAATAAATTTGTTCACAGATTCGATGTATTAGCTAAATTATTGCATTTTACAAGCTGCCACTGACTGACTGCATATGCCAAATATGCATTGTACATCTAAAAAGGTTGGTCATGAATAAATACGATGCTTTTGAGATTAAAAATGAATAAATAAAAAGGAATGACTTTGATCATTGCCATGTCATTTTCAAATAGTTAAATATTGGTGTGACAAAATGACAAAACTGATTTTTCATTTGAGACAATCAGCCCTATAATTCGCACTGCTTTTCATAATGGGATTTAAGTAGTGTTCAATAATTAAAACGCAGTGCTGCAGTTCTTCTCAATTAAGATATACTGTACTGAATAGTCACATAGAGTCACATAAAATTACAACTAAGCGAGTACCGATACCAGGTATCGTATCGGGCAGATACCCGGCGATATTTCAAGGTATCATTACGGAGGCCTCTTGACAGCAACTAGAAATTAGAAGAATGGAAAATTGCCAATAACTTCACTAAGGAAACTGATATGTGACAAAATGGTCCTTGTGGGTAAAAAACTAAATAAAAACTGAGATACTCTATTGATATAGTGTAATTCTACACTAAATTCCCTTTAAAATGATATATAATACATGAATGTACCTCAAAAATTGACAAAGTTACAGCAAGTTTTAATATTGCCAAGTTAAAATCCCTAATTTTAAGAAAAACGGGTTTAAAGTTTTAGTACTTGCAGCTTTCCAAATATCCATAGCAACCAGTACCTTAGGGAAAAAGATATTGACCGCAATCTTTCAGGAACTATTGAAAGGTCACTGGAAAGTTCATTCCAATAGCAAGTAAGGACATCATCATCCAGATTTCAACTCATTAATTCATTGAATACCAGCCATTTTCATTGGAGCAACCCCTTCAATACCAGCCGTTTTACTGGATTTTGACTGATCTAGCAAGGCCCACAGAATATTGTGTTCTATTGCTATATAAACATACCTAAAGGAAGATTAGACTCTCTGCTTTCATCAGAAAAAAGAAGTGTATTTCTATCTTTTTCCGTTCTTTAGTTATCAACGTTAGAATATAGCCAAGTTTTGTCAAAATTCCAATTCCTGAGAAAAAAATGTAGAAAATAAGCTTTTTGTATTTTAGCATTTCAAGCACAACTTGGACGTTAACACTACTATTTTTTCTTTTGTGACAGCTCGAATAACGTTTTCATGCAACAACGTTCCAAAAAGTGCTTTTGATAACAAAATAACAGTTTATTACACATAAAAAAACAACAATTAGTTGGTCTGACTCCAGCTCTGCCGCAGTATCCAGTGGTCCAGGGGTCGACGTGACTGGCGGAATGAGCCGTTAACCCCGCGGATCATCACTCGACGGTTGCTTGTTGCGTTTGCTCGACGACGAAGAGTCATTTCTTGACATGCAGCAACTTGATCGCCGCCGTCATGCTTTGATGAGCCGATGAGGATGTTTTTGAGAGAGCTCAGTATTGTTCATTTGGCAATCTTACCGATTCGACATGTCATCGTCATTGCTCTCTCTCTCTTTTTTTCTCTTTTTTTGTACATACGTACATGAGTATGTGCATGTGCGTGTGTGTGTGCATATGTGCGTGCGTGAGTGTGTGGTCATTAATTCATCTAAAACCTATTAACAATCCCATACCATTCACCTAAACCGAATACTTCAGAATCCAGCGAGTCGTGAAGTTGTCAGGAGACCCGAGGAAGGATCAAAGAAAAGAAAGAAAAGTGAAATCCAGCACCGACCAGACATCACCTACTACCCACCGGGTTACATTGCAGTCATACTTAATCCTTTAGTCAGAAGCTGCACCAGACCCTCCTGTACACTCTTGCATAAAAAAAAGAAGTCAAAATGTCATATGTACGTGGCGACTATGACGCTTATGACGTATCAATACGTCATATGTATTGAAAGAGTTTAAAGTTTGCCGGAGCAGGTCACAAGCACTATAATCAGGTCAGAACTGAACAGCCCCTCCCCACCTTCGCTACCTGCACATTTCTACTTGCTGTAAATGCATGCCTACAGTATAGTGAGAAATAAGAGCACACATCTGGCGGTGCACACAACATGGATATTAAAATGTGTTCCTTATGCAGAGACATGTAAAGTACAAATATGTTCTTTCAAAGACCACAAAACATTGGACCACTCCGGTACATTTCATTTCCAGACCCCGTTGATCCATCGCAGCTGCAGTCCTGTTCATCCTCATTTGGCCTGCCATCCGCGTATCCCGCACGTCAGGCACACCTGCCGTCCAGAGTAGCTCTGCGATGTCCGCCTCACAGACAAGACTTTGTAGTGACTCGCATCTGGACCACGGAGGAGAAACGTGGAGAAGTTCTGCCACAAAACGGGTATTGCGGTTCATTTCTCAGCAAGCACCCGCTGAAGTGAATGCACTTCTTTGAAATGTTCTTCATGTGTTGACAGAGGATACGATGATGAAAGATGCAATTAGAAAACAATGGCTATGTTGCGCGTTGTCATTGTTTTGTCCCATATGGATACTGACTCAACATGCTTGCCACAATAATTACTGACAGGCCGGATCCCAACAGCCTGTCCTACAATTTTCTGTCCTCAGTTTTCTTTTCATTCTTCCCATCATTTTCTTTGACCTCTAATTTAAAAGGAGCCAGTTAAAATGAATGTAATATGGCCATTCCAACCACTGTTTAGACTGGAAGAGTCATCACATGATCCATAAAGTGGGGTACACAATTACCAATCTTTAACACTCAGAGACCCCACACACAAAATAAAGTGTGCTTACCGCCCTAAAGTGTGTGGCGTACTTCAGATGATCAACGCAGCACACCACACATTATAATGAAATTGTTGATATGTGTGTACCCAATTTTCATTATAGAACAGCTTCTCCAAAGAGTACATTGTGACAATTGGGCCAAATTCGAACATTTTCCCACCCTTCTGATCAAAGTCAGCAAAGGCTCAATTCTCGGATGTCTCTGAAAGATTACCCTGAACGATTACCCTGTGGTGTGGGATGCGTTAATGGGGCACGTTTTTCATAGTTTAAAATGGTTCCAGGTGTCGTAATAACATGTATGCATGCTTTGGTCAAAATAACCCAAACATCCAGAATTATAGACATGTTTATACAACATACGGTATTTTGTGTCATGATGGGCCAATCGGCTTTCGTTAGATTGACAACTAGTGGACTGTCTCCTCTCCCACTTGCTTTGATAGTCAGTATTCTACCAGTACAAGCAGAGCAAGCAGTGTAAAAAACAAGCGAGGGTTGTAATAGTGTTGGATTTTTTACTCTTTTTTTTTTTTTAAGTCAGTTTATTTATTTATTAAAAATAGATACCGGTGCATTTAACACGAATGAAGCCTGAACGTTAATTGACCAAAATGGAAACAAGGGACATTTTGCTATAATTATAGTTAGTCTTAATTGTACAATTAAAATATGGTTTGTTACTTTTTGTTGTTTTTAAAGCAGCTTAGTTTTTATTTTTTGTACTTTTATTATTTTTGGCTAGTTTTTATTATCTGTAAGCGTGCACCATGCTGCCTCTCACAGCTCAGTCTTGGTACTATAAGCGACATAGCTTTATGTAGTGTGCTGTGTTGTCATCTCGAGAACACACAAAAAGTGTTGTGTTTTTTTTTCTTTTGCATTAGTATGTGTGGTGCATCTCACATTTGAGAAATCAGTTGAAATGCTACAAATCGGTAGACTACGTGTGTGCTTGCTTAAGTCCTGTCAGTTCATGCTTATTATCAGGCACAAAGGCTTCTGAGTTAACTACTTGACCACTTTGACTTAACCACCCCTATCACCTTGACCACTACAACTGCAGTCTCCAATCCATCCTTTTCATTATAACGTTTGCCTCTTTTTCAAAATGACTTCCGTCGTTCACACTAATGGCTGCAAATATGTTTTCATGTGGACAGAGATTCAAGTAGAAGTCATTAATTAACCTTATTGGGCTGTATATTTTAAGTTAAGAGCTTTTGTGCAAGGTATTTTTGGTGTCTTTTTTTTCTCAGGCCTTGCATGGCTTTAAAATGAAAAACATGTCTCCCCCGGGGGAAAACGCTCTCAGTTCCTGTACAAATAAATAACAGCACACGCAGCAAAGATAAAATAGCAATTATCCAAGAGTGATAACTGAGGGAGAGAGAGTGAGCCAATGCAACACACACAGTGATACAAAATATCAATGTTCACTGATGTTGTGTTTTTACATGTCATGCCTCTGGTTTTATAGCACACAAAAGAGGCAGTTACTCAGACTGATAAAAGCACAACAGATATGACCTGTAAACGTCTCTACGCAAAGTATTGTGTTTGCATGAATGGTATCTCACACTTTGATGGGTACAAGCTTTTTAATGCACTGATCCCTTGGAAGGAGTCTGCTATGAACACACAAGACAACAAGAGGTCACGCTGAGTTTTGTTGATACTCAAGTCTGAGCTGAAGACTGCGTCTGTGCAGTTGATTGAAGCTCTGTCTCACTAAGTAGCTCAGGTACAAATGCAGGCATGTTTCTCCACAAACACAAGACTTTGTATAAACTAACTCAGCTAAGCCCAGCTGCCAGAGCAATTTGATTTTTTAAGACGGCTTGCATAAAAGCCTCTCCACCCTGTTTTAAGTAATAAGAGATTATAGTTAATCTCGCAGCAATGACATCTTGGCATTTGATGAGAGCAACCACCTCTGACCTTGACGAACATAACAAGGTCAAGGTAAAGAAGGGCTTTTCTGAATAATCTGTACTTTTACTTTCTTACATCCAAATATGTTTTTGGGCTTGTCCATGGTCAATGAGGTTTAAAATGTCATTCAGAAAGGATTTCTTGTATGAATTAGGCAATTTCATTTCCAGACAATCATAATGTTATTATGTCTATGTTGTTTTGAATTTTTTTAAGTCATCCCAATTAGTTATCTCAAAAAATAGAAAACATTATTATAATTTTTTAATAAATAAATAAAAAGTGACAGTTTCATTATATAGTTGAGATGTTATTCAACCCTTGTAATGTGGTCAAAATAATTTGTATTAATGGGTGAATTTTGTCCTGCAATTTAACTCAGACCAAAATACCAAGCAATGACCTTCATAACCTTCCTGAAAAAAATAATAATCTAAAATCAATCAATAATCTTTGAGAAAACCGGTGTTTAAAACCCCTAGGCGGTATTGTGACCCGTTTTTTGTTTGTTTTTTTGTTTATTGTTCTGACCAAGCCATTTGAAAATGAAATACTGCCCACGTGTGTGCCTTCAAATCCTTTTGGCTTCAAATTGACAGAGAGGCAAATGTCATCAGTCCCCAAAAGAATGTCCAAGCATCACCTTATGTGTCTGGTGAAAAAGTATTGGTCAAAATAGCTGCTTTTGAAGATATAGATGCCAATAAAAACTTTGGATTTGAAAATAAGTCAAATTTGAAACAAACACAATGTATGGAATGAAAAAAATATTCTTTGTTGTCTTATGTAAATCAGATTTGTCACAGTGTGGGTAGTACTGCTTGCATCTGAGTGCAAGTATGTGATAACTCGTCTGCTTGTTGGGTTTCACCCTTAAATGTAAACACTGAGGAAACACCTGACAATACCTGGGGTGTTAATAGTGTAAACTTATAATTATATACTGTAGGTTAATAATATAGTTGATTTATGTTTATTAACTGAAGCCAAAATTTCTTGGGATGCCCAAAGAGCACATCCGGGACAAGAGGAGCAGAAATGCTTTGTCTGTCAAAGTTGAAGAGTTGTCGTGACTGCCTGTCTGACGTGAGGTGGGTTCTAAATCTGCACAGGGGCAAGCTAGACTTTGCTTTTGTAATTTCAAAGAGACATGCAGATGTGGCCGTGAACCAGCCAATTGAATTCACTGCTAATAAAAGTGGCTCACCTCATTCCCTTTAAAATTGTGTGCAAGAGGCACACAGCCCTTGACATGGCAGAAGAAGAAATTGATTTGCTGTAGTCCATGCAGGAAGCAAGCACACCTCCACGGGAGGATGAGGTAAAGTTGGCCTGGGAGATTACAGATCTGTGAAGTAGGGTTTTGCATCTCTCTCTCTCTACAAGCAGACACTTCAAGCCATTATACCTGCACTTTAGGCGTAACCATAATAATAACTAGGAGGTGGCAGCAACTGAAGAGTCAAAATTCCCATTTAGCAGATGAGCTTCCAAATGAACTCTTGGAAAAGGGATGGCATGTGGCCAATTTATGAGTACTATTAGTGTCTACTTTCTTTGTTGTCCTTGTCTCACATCACGCATGTACTTTTTGTACTCATAACATGACATAATTTCTCTCTCTCTCTCTCTCTCTCTGTTTTACCCAAGCACACATGCACGTGCACACTGAAAGGCACTGGGATTACAGGATTATGGAAAGGAGAAGTGAATATTCCTGTTTTGGAGATTTGCTGAGGCTTAAATTTCCCAACTGCACATTTCATGGTGGAAAACTCCCAAGAGGAGATGTTGATCGAAGTGTCAATCCCATATTAGCTTCTGCTCAGGGTAAACACAAGGATACCATGACCGATTTTTTTTCTTGTTAGACCTGCTTCTATTTCTTTTCTTATATTCTTACTAAATTAAATAAACACAGCAATGACAACAATCTTCCCTTGAGAATTGTAGAAGTTTAATAATGAACACATTTAGATTAGTGTTCACATATTGGTCAGAGAGCATAGAGCAGAGGTGGGCATTGAGGGCCGGAGTCCTGCAGGTTTTGCATGTTGCCCTTCTCCAACACAGCTGATATAGGATCAGCTCATCAGCAAGCTCTACACAAGCCTGATAACGATCCTGTTGATTGGAATCAGCTCGTGTTGGAAGTGAGAAACCTCCAAAACCTGCAGGACTCCGACCCTCGAGGACAGAGATTGCCTACCTCTGGCATAGAGCATCTGCAGAAGTCTGATCTGATTTTAGGCTAGTCCGACTGATCTCTATTTAAAGAGCTATTTTACAAAACACTATCAACTCACCAATCCATCCGTTACAAAAATAACATGTTAAAAACAAGTCATTGGCTCAGTGTGTACATGTTTGGTAAAAGATAATAATTATATGGCAAGATAAACCTTTTTTAAAACCGTAGCTTCTATCTATTTTTGTAAAAGGCTCCTCAATTGCATAACCAGATAGTGTTTTTTGAAATATGACTGATAAAAAAGAAAAATACAATGAATGAGATGTCATCTGACCAAAATCAAGCCAATAATATACCGTATAACCTTGGTTTATAAATTCTTCTGCGTACGCAAACTTTAACAATCAAAAACAGAGTCAATGCTTCCTATTGAAATGAATGGAAATGCAGTTAATGCGACTGACTTGCAACCAGTTCAGGATGTATTCCACCTTTTGCGCAAAGTCAGCTGGGATTGGCTCCAGTGCCCCGCAAACCTGAACAGGATAAGCGGTGTTGAAAAGAGATGGAAATGCAGTTAATCCATTCTGGCTCTACTGTAGAACAAAGTTATCTCAACCTTGTTTTTATCTGTGTAGTTAAACATTACTACACAAAAATGTTTTTGAAATACATGAGACACACATTATTACGAAGAAATAACTGGGTGTTTGCTAGCAAACCACTGTGCAACGTCTTAGCCTTTTCACGTACAGTACTCTACACTGTAAAATATATAACCCCGCAAAAAAAAAAGATGTCCAGATATCACATCTAAAATATTGGACTTCACAGAAACTAAGTTGAGTGACTGATCACATCATGTTGACGTAAACAATAATTCTTCAAGTGGACCAACCTTATTTTTTTTTTGCCTTAATCCATATTATTTTCTTAACATTTTAGTTACTGAACCAAAATATATATTTTTTTACTTTAGTTCGGGTCGCGGGGGGCAGCGGCTTTAGCAGGGAAGCCCAGACTTTCCCTATCCCCAGCCACTTCAACCAGCTCCTCCAGCGGGATCCCAAGGCGATCCCAGGCCAGCCGAGTGACATAGTCTCTCCAGCGTGTCCTGGGTCGTCCCCGGGGCCACCCGCCGGTGGGACATGCCCGGAACACCTCTATAGGGAGGCGTCCAGGAGGCATTGAGTGATGCCCAAGGCACCTCAACTGGCCCCTCTGGAGCAGTCCCTCCCGGATGACCGAGCTTCTCACCCTATCTCTAAGTGAGAGCCCGGAGGAAACTCATTTTGGCCGCTTGTATCCGGGATCTTGTTCTTGTTCTAATTAATTTATGCATAACCAAATAATATTTATCGCATTTTATAAAGTTAAAGGACCACTGATTGTTGCGCCCATATAAGTGAGGTGAAATTCGTCTTCTGTATTTGACCCATCCACTGAGGGAGCGGTGAGCAGCAGCAGGGGCTTGTGCTAGGGGATCAGTTGGTCATCTAACCCCTTCAACCCATAATGCTGAGTGTCAAGCAGGAAGGCAAATGGGTCCCATTTTTATAGTCTTTAGGTATGACCCGGTCGAGGATTGAACCCAGTCCCAGGGGCGACACTTTACCACAAGGCCACTGAGCTGGTTTAGTTTATTTGACACAAAACAATAATTTGTATTGCGCATCTTATAAACAATGCAAAAAGACACTTGGCCATCGGAGTATACTCCAAAAATATTTACTAATCTTTAAAAACATGAGCCATTTGCAACATATGTACTAGAGATGAGGTAAGGATGGAGAGAGAAGAGGAGAAAGAAGATGATGGAAAAGGCAGAATATCCCGTAGGCAGTCTTTTGAAAGATGTTTTAATTTTATATTTAACAAATGTGATGATGATGCCATCTATTTGCACTACTGTGTTTCTCTGTTTTTATTTACCTATAGGCTACATAAGTATTTTTTGTGCTACATATTATTTATATATGATGTGTGATGATGTGTATTGCTGCTGGTAACGCTGTGAATTTCTCTACTGAGGGATAAATAAAGATGTATTTTATCTTATTTTACCTGTGCAATATGGGTCAGAACACTCAGCTATTCTGCACAGTGACACATTTTTCTGGTCTGGTGAGTGTTGGCTCGAGAGGATCTCTTCCACTGCAGGGCGGACTAGTGCACTGCAATGCATATTGGAATGGAACCATAGGTGCAGGACGGTCTAATCCAACCATCTCAGCTCAGCTAAGCCCTCAGGCTCCCTCACATCTGTATACTGCCTGACCCAGCGGCAGGCAGCTGCTCCCTCTCATTAGACCCCTAATGGATGGATCCGTTTCCCTCTGGCCTCATCCTTCCTCCTTACAACCCTACCCCCTATTTCTTCCACCAGTGAGGCACTTGGTAGACGCCGCATGACTGGCGTGGAATAAAGTCAAATGATTAAATGAAGAAATGATGTGCAGGTAAAATGATCAGAAAGGGAAACCACTCAGTTCATTCTTTTCATTCTATCGGGGGGGAGGATGGATTTATGCCCATATTAAGACAAAGCCTAGACGACTCTAGCGACTCACGACTCTAGCTGGATTCTGAAGTATTCGGTTTAGGAGAACGGTATGGGATTTTTAATAGGTTTTAGGTGAACTGGTGAGCGCACACTCACGCACGCACACATGCACACACACACACATACACACGCACATGCACATACTCACCCACGTACAAAATCAAAATTAAAAAATTAAAAAGAGAGAGAGCAATGATGATGACATGTCAAATCGGTAAAATTACCGAATTAACAATACTGAGCTCTCTCGGCAAAAAGAGAAAAAACAAACAAAAAGACAAAAAGACAAAGCCTAGAAACCCCCCATAACCTCCCCGCCAGGGTTTCCACCCTTCTAAACACTTGTTACTCTTGATGTAACTTTTAAAATGTAAAATAAAGAATACCGGTGCTGTAAATCCTTGTACCACAGGCAGAGGAGGAGGTGGAGGAGGAAGAGGAGGAGGAAAAGAAGAAGAAGAAGAATGACGCAGGATTCTGGTGAAGGTAAGCCATTTTAAACTAACAAGAAAAACTTTTACGTTTCATCGTCCTTCTGTGCTGTGGAACTCAGCTAATAATCAGCAGCTCTTGCTTCAACTGTTTACTTGTCCTGCCTCACACTTATTAACCTAACGGCACATTTTGAACAACATATTTCCAATCGCACACACAATGATGTGAAGAGGATTTTGGCGGGGCGACGAGCTCTAATGTTTTGGCTTTTGTAAAGCAAAAATAAAATTTCCCTAAAAACAACAACATTTTTTGACTTGTCCGACTTAGAAGAAAGAAAATTGCAAAAAAAAAAAAAGGCACAATATAGCGAGGTAAGCCTGCAGTAGATGAGATTATGGTCACAAATGAAAACCCCGCAATAGAGTAAAGCCGCAATAACCGAACCGCAAAGTAGTGAGGGAACCATGTAGTTACATAAATTATCTCAACAATGCACAGTTGACACCTTTGTCTTGTGCAATATCCATTTAAATGTCAAATAAAAGGAAGCCGTGAAAAGGAGTATCCTCTGATCTTCACACCTGTGTTTACCGCTGAGTAAACAGAAGCTGCCTTTACGTGAAGACAGCTTGCAGTTCATTCTTTGGAATTGAATTTCAGGTTCTTGGCTCTTTTGACTTTACCGCAGAAGCATGTGAGTCATCAACAGTGCAGCATCAACCATATATATATATATATATGTATGTATATCAACAAGAAATACAGACTATATGGGCTGTAAGTCATTGGTTGTGAGCTCATTTCTTCCCATTTAATCATGTTGCCTCTATTTACCTCAAAGTTCTTTCTTCTTATGTCTTCTCTGAATCCACAAAAACATTTTGCTTAACACCCTAGGGATCAATTTGTACACTAAGTGAGATGACAAAGAAAATGTAAAGTTTTAGACTAGAAATTAAAGGCAAAAGTGAGGCAAAGAATACATGAATGTCCTTTGTAGATGGGCATAAGGTAAATAAAAGAACCATTTCTGAAATGTGCGTCTGATGATTTAACAGATATGAATATCAGTGATGGGAAATGCTTGTACACGCATGAGTGTCAGTGCAGAGGGAGCGGGATATGGAGCAGACAGGAAAAAAAGCCAAAATAACAGCGCAGCAGCAAAACATTTGGTTGCCAAGCAACAGGGCTTCAAGCAACGGCAGTACTGCGGTCTGAAGAGTGGGGGTCCACTACTCTATTTCCCAGATCTGATGTTTGGGCTCGTGGTGGTGCGCGGGAGTGGTGGGTGGGGTGTTGGGGAAAGAGAAATGTCTCCACCTGTCCAGATTTGTCAGGGCTAGTGAACAATGACACTGACTGCAACAGACTGGAGGTCTCTTGGGCCCCAATGCTGGCATATCAAAAGTCCCCTCAGACTGGGCTAAGGTTTAATGATCTCTCGATACTTTTGGGGTCTTGCCACTTAGACAACATGATTTAAACATCGTTAGCCTAACACGTTTTTTTGGAAAACAAGAGAAAAAAACAACAATTCAATGGAAGTGTCTTTTCACCTTATTTCACCTTTTGCTGATTAGCATGACGGGGATGACTAAGACTCTACAACCAACAAAACTTTAGCAAGCACATTTATATAGTTTTTTTTAACTGCTATGGTGACAGTAAGTTAAGAATGGCTTACGCAATGATGGTATTAGACTAACATATCTGCTCTGCAGAGTGAAAGTCTAGGTGAAGACAAAATAATGGTATGAGCATATTTTGTGCATGCAGGTGTAAGGAAGCACATGCCTGTGTGTGCTCAAATGACACACGGAGCAACATCTGTCAGTCAGATTCTGGCCAATTTGTCAAAGCTAGTAAGATGCCAGCAGATGAGCAGAAAATGGGCCTGCATGATAACATATTTGAATGTAAAGTAAATTCTGTTGCTTTTGACAGTTCATCCCCTCCAACCCTACAGCTCTCGCTCTCTCTCTCTCTCGCACACACGCACACACACGCACGCACGCACGCACGCACGCACACACACACACACACACACACACACACACACACACACACACACACACACACACACACACACACACACGCACACACGCACGCACGCACGCACGCACGCACGCACGCACGCACGCACACACACACACATACACACGTAGGCTACACAAAAAACAGCTTAATGGTGCCATTGCTGCATTCCGTGGGTCCACATGAGACCCTGACTCCATCCAAACCCGGACTGCAGGTAAAGATGATTACACTAGATGTTGTCCTGTACAATGCAAATATGACTGCTTGGTATTTTCCCTCATTGTCAGTTGTGGAATGTAGTTTGATCGTAACATGTGCTTCTTGCTTCCGCTAAACTTCCAAATGACTAGCATTAGTTAACAACACTGAGAGTGTTTGTGCTACGTTGGTATGTTGGAAATAATTACATGTGCTTTTTACAGGTATATACACACATGGGTAATTTTGTTGGGCACACCTGCAATCTCTAATGAAAGATCTGTATCCAAAATGAGAGATAGAGGCTCAGTTTAAAAAAGTTTTTTAGTTGTTGTTTTTTTAGTGGTCTTAGTTTGTAGTGGTGAACAAATGCACTGCATCAGATTGAAAAGTGTTGCTAATATTTCCCCACTCTCATGTTACAGCAAAAACATTACACCCAAACTTCAAAGTCTTTCCTCATTGCATACAATAAGTATTGCAGATCCTGCTCGTTGTTTGGATGACACCAGTGGATGGCACATGTTAAGTATATTGGCTAAAGTCAAATATTGGTATAGAGCAGCCTAACTAAAGCGTGTTTGCAATTAATACAATACAAATATGTATCCTCTAATAAAAGCCATTGTGGTTTTTAAAAATAATAATGACATTAAGATGAAAGATGCGCCATTTGCTCCAGATAGACACAAAGTTTTGTACATTGTTTTTTTCTGGCTATTTTTAAAGTCATTAATGTCAGTTGTTCTTTACAAATAAAATGATTTCAGTAATATATTGTCTGCCATTATTAACTATCACAAACACTCCTCACTGGTTAATTATGTCAATAAAGTTCTCCTGTACCAACATGCATATATATTTACCAGAAAAATTCAACATTTTTAATGTGTATTTGAACCAAGAAAAATAACCACTACTATAGCGCTTTTGTCCTTTTTATCGGAATCTTGGGTGAGATGTAGTCTAACCTTGCTGACTTTTGGTGAGAGCAAAGCAAGCTAAACCGAACGTACCTTGAAAACGGGTAGCCCAGTAAAGCCGAGCGAAGCCGAGCAATGCCGAATGCTCACGTTGCGGTAGTTGAGACGATGCACTGCTCATTTCCAGTCAGAGCGGGTGAATACTCCCGGAGGTGCTCCATACTCACGAGTGCATTTTGATTTTTCCACAACAATTTTATTCGCCATGAGCCCAAGGAAAGACAACAGTGCCAGTGGTAGCAAAGAAAAACATACAGTGCTACGAACCACAGTGGAATTAGGAAGGAGATTATCACGCTGCTGTAACTACCGTGACTACTTCTGTAAATACTGGCACGAGGACCCCCCTAAGCTGGTCAACAACGTGCCTGACGTTAAACAACGCACACAAGGACGCTAAGTTGTCTAACAATATGCCCATATGTAAAATACACAAACTCAGCACTGAACTAAAGCTAGCATTAACATAGCATTTATCATCCACTGATGCCATCACACCACCACAGGTAAGGTAATGCATTTGTATTGTTTAAATACTGTACTGTAAATGTAAAAAACAGAAGCAGAAATTAAAATAGAAATGTTCTGTTTTTGGAGCTTGGGAACGGATTAATTGCATTTACATTATTTCCTATGGCAAAAAATGTTTCGGAGGTTGAACAATTTGGACTTTAAACACTTTGCAGGAACGAATTATGTTCAAACTCTGAGGTACCACTGTACTCATATTCTTTTTATAAAGCATAGTACAGGGCTGAATTCGAATAGCTACAATTTCTGATGTTGGATAAAAACTAAACAATACAGTAGCTTGTCTAATTGCTTACCTTTGACAGCTGTTGAAAAAAAGTTGCACTGTGTACAATAAATTGTTTCCTAATTTGCAAAAGCAATGGCTGTATAGTACTAGCAATTTAGCCCTAATTTTCACCTCATCTCATTGCTAATCTTCATGTCAAAGCTCAATTTCAGAAAAGTGGAACTGTGGTCAGGTGGGACTTAGTTTAATTATAGTCTATCAGCTTCAAGTAGCACATGCAACAATGGAGCAGACAATGTTTGAGCGGATACTGCTGATGCAAACTTGATGCTTAATAACTTAAAATCTATCTTCTTACTTCTAGGCTTTTGTGACTGTATGACAGCAGCATATCGATCAAGCTCAACAGTCATAGTGCCTGAGACACAGTGAAACTCACTTTAGATCTATGCCGACTGTCTTCCAGCATGATGCCAAAAGATTTGCTTGAATGACTTTGCTGAGTAGCATCATTTTGCTTTCAATTCTGACATGTAGCGTGACATGAACCCGCATGAGCTTCTTGCTTCTGGAAGTATGGGTGATGTCATCGCGGACATGAGATACGTCTTTCCATATAGAAGGAAACTCCACCGCAGAATATAACAGTAACAATGTTGTGAGCAACACCCTCAATCCCCCACCATTTGTTCTCATCTGCCAGATAGAAGTGTCACATTTCACTTCCCTTCTCAGGTTCTCCTCAGTAATTTATCTTTAAAGACTACACCTGTCAGAAGCCTTGATTTCCTCTATGAGAGATTTTGTCAGCCAGCGGTAGACAGATTCATCTTCTGTTTGTTTAGGGTCTTGCCAGAACAATCTATCTCACTCAGGAGACAGAGATATTGGAATCAATTTTTGCTTCATACCAGTAAAGGAATATACTTGTCAGGGATTTTTTTTGTGTCCTGTTCTATTCACTTAACAGATTTGTAGAGACTGTAAGAAAATAATAAGCTTTGACACTTTGTTCTGCAGCACAATATTGACAACGGCATTGAGGCACATTAATAAATTAGTCAAACGGTGGTTGGATAAAGTTGCTCAAATTATCTGCTCCAGGCCCTTCACTGTTCCATCATGACTGTGCTCTAGTGCGCAAAGCAGCATCAATAACGGCATTGTTGAGACTGGTGTAAAAAACTATCAGAGCCCTGACCTCAAACCGATAAATCATGGGATGAACTCGAGAGGAGATTGTGAGCCTGGCCCTATCGGTTTGTAACTTTACCGCTATTCATTTATAGTGTGATGTTGATTACATTTCAAATACTGTAAAATCTTGTGAATAACGTTTTTTTTTTCTGTGTGTGTGTGTGTGTGTGTGTGTGTGTGTGTGTGTGCGTGTGTGTGTGGAGGGGGGTTATACACGGGGGCTTAAAAAAAAAGTTCATCATATTGTTTAAATGTTTAGAGAGTACATTTCATACACAATGTAATTCAATATGCTTCACATACAGTAATTAAAAGTACATTTAAAAGCAGTTTAAAACAGAGTTAAAGAAACTTAAAAATAAAAGTAAAGAAAAAAACATAGCATATAGTGCATTTACAAGATTGTCAAAAACATGATTTTAAAAATAATTTGAAATGAGTTGGGAAAAGAGCATAGTATTTCTCCTTGATTCAAAAGCGGTTCCACTTCATTGGTATATTTTGAATCTTTATTCACTCTTATTATTCACTTAATAAAGAAAATAAAGACATATAAAGGATTGCACACAAGTACAGAGGAGGGTGACTTTGCATTGTGTTTTATACATGGGTGCTTGTTATTCACAGGATTTTACGTGCTTTTTTTTCCCCCAAAGGAAGGATGGAAACAAATGAATGATTTACAGAGTGTCTTTGGATTATAGCATTACAAAGTAGAAAATGGTTGTCTTGTGTCTATTTTTAATTGCACATAATTCAGAATTGTTTGACTGTCAAGCAGTTAGAGTTCGAGGCATCCACCATAAAACTCATTGATAGAATGTTTCCTAATTAAACAAAAGCTACAATATCTAAAAAGAAACTTATATGCATGACAGAGAGCTGCCAAAAGAGTTCCCATCATTTCATCAGGAGAAGTTTTTGATGGTTGAAAACTCAATCGCAATATAACCTTGAGAAGAGCATTCAAAACAGCAATGTGGTGAGTAGCTGCCGGCATGTACGGAGGTTACTTTGAGGAAAAGTCATTTTCAAAAAGCAGTCAGCTGCCAATGCTAACAAAGACCCACATGCCACCAGCCAAGTACCTGCACACTCCAATACATTCGGTCACGGAGGCAGAGGCTCTTGTCACTTTCAATGACTCCATGAGCTGCCTTTTCAGACCACACTGTCAGCCCGTAAGCTATTTTGACACGGGCCCGAATACCTTACTTGAACTTGGCCAGAGGGTTTGTGTTCAGATCCGTGCTCATGGGGAAGAAGAACTGCTGTGTGCTGCGTTTGGCAGCTCGCGTCCTGCCGAGACAAGAGTGGAGAGTTTCTGCCTGGTTGAGAGGGAATGACTACCGCATGAGGCTTAGTGGACACCGCACAGATGTCAGCTCATCACCCATCGCCACACTCTAATTCCAAAGCTTTCTATATGTCTGTTTGTCTCTGTTACACAAACTGTTTGATCATGCTTCTTATTTTCCACCTGAAAAGTGTTTATTATAGTTGTGGTAGACTGTTGGTTAGATATGAACAGTTACAAAAGTGACTGATTATTAAGCAACACAATTAAGCAGGGCAGTAGTACTTGCAAATGGACTCGACATGTTTTTTTGTTGACATCGACTTGTCTCTGACACAAACATTGGGATCGCAAAATAATTTTAGTGACTCGACCAAGTCCAAATATGTTTTTATTCCTGAAAACTCAATTCAAAAGAAACTTGAAATAAAGTCCATTATGGCCACCCGGTCATGGCTACCGGGCAGAAAACCATCTAGATAACCTTACCACGAACGTCAGTATTTTTCTTTCAGTCATGTCAGCCAACAGCAGAGTTATAACATTTGGTTTTATCAACCATTGAGAACTGGCGTGAGGGCGTTAGGAACGTATTTAAAAAAACAAAACAAAAAAAAAACATTTCAAACACACATGGCACCACAGCGAACTTTGTTCATCACTTGCAGAAGCACCACAAAAAAAAAGGTAAGCCGCCGTCCACCAGTATTCTTTCTTTAAGAGGCAAGTTACATGTCTTCACACTTTTGTGTTTATATTAGGGAAAGAAAATAACACGGTTCCCAACCGTCTTCCTCCTATCATTTTAGCCTAGCTGCTCAGTAACAGTTTTTACAGGTTTCACAGAACCAATCATTTATTTGTCTGAATATTATTGGTCTTGGACTCTGACCTTTGTGACTTGGACTTGACTTGGACTCGATAAAGACTTTACCTGCAAGAAGTTTTCAGCTCATACAGTACCAGTAAAAACAACCCCTTATACTATGAATTTTATAATGCATAAACATCAGCATGAAGTTTGACTAAAATCCTCAAAGGTGCTTGACCTTGAGGTTCCACTGTATTTGTAGTAATTGGCTGCAAACAAAAAATAACATGAAACGTTAGCTTTTTTTTCTTTTCTTTTTTTATAAGGACAAACCAAGAATAAAAAAAAAAAAATCTTTTTTTTTCCTTTGCTCATGTGGGCATTTTATCTTTTCTTTTTCTTTTTCTTTTTCTTTTTAAATCTTTTTTTTCTTTTCATTTAATGCCTCTGTGTCATCAATAAGCTCAAAAGCAAGGATAATGGCATTGGTACTGAAAAATGCAAAATAATTTTGAGTCCAACCAGGGCTCGACTGGCACAAAAAAAATCGGCCGTGGCATTTTCACTTAGGACCGCTGGCCCAACCCGGACTGGGCCGGTCCTTGTCCAAATTGCCTAACAAGTAGTTCTGCCACTGATGTTTACTGATGATGTTTCAGTTTGCTATCTATATTCAAAATAGATTAATGGACTGGTCCCTCTAAATTGTGGGCCAGTCTCTTAGGGTAAAATGTAGGAAAAAAATCATCTAAAAGCACTGCATCTGCCCCAAAAGAGACAGGCCCACCGGGCATCTGCCCTGAATGACAGATGGCCAGTCCAGCCCTGAGTCCAACACAAAATATAATTTACAGTTTTGTGTGTTTAGCGTTTAAGGTCTAATTTACTTCCAACATGCATGCATGCATTGCATGAGTAATGGAAAACTGTAGAGAAAGATCTTATGTTGCTGTTTTTCTAATGTCTGACAAAAAAATCTATCAAAGATCACCACAGAGCTGAAACATGTTCCTATGGATGTGCTTGTTTGTGGGAATTTGAGAATTGCTCGAGCGTCTTTTGTAGATCCTCCTCACATCCTGATTCAACCCCCACACTTGCATACTGATGCACTTCAAGAGAGGATGAATAAAGACCAAACGTTATGTAACATTCCATCTTTTTATTTTATTCATGTATGTACTCACTAAGGAAACCAAATATATTTTCTACTTTATATTGGAGATATAAATACTTTCTATTTATGTGTTTCAGAATCTATATATTTTCAGTATATGGAGCCCTGCTGACACAAACACTCAATACAGGCACGAGACAAAAACATGTTACTTTCCAGTTTCCACCATTGCCAAGAGGTCTAACTCAGTTATGCATTACTGCCATCTACTGGTTGAGAAAAAAAAACAACCAGTGACGATTTTTTTTTCACCTCTGGCCTCGTTGTGACGTTTTCCGTGTGGCAAACATTTACCAGTATTTAGTGTGTCATTAAATTTATAATATAATGTATTTTTAATATTTGTATATATTCAGTGAAAATCAATACTAACCAAACATTTACCAGTATTTAGTGTGTCATTAAATTTATAATATAATGTATTTTTAATATTTGTATATATTCAGTGAAAATCAATACTAACCAAACATACAGGTTTTAGACGTGTTGGAGAAATAAATCATACTTTGTCCCATTATCACAGTTTTTCATGACAACAACAAAGTAATCATCTTTGTCAAACATGACGAAAAAAAATGTTACTTACTTACTTTCAATTAATATTTTTCCCAAATTAGTATTGTGATGACTTATTGTCATTATTTTGAAAACACTGCACTTTCCCTCAGGCCTATGCTTAACCCCCGCGTAATGGCTTGTGCATTATCCTGCTAATCACAAATCAAAATTAAATTATTTGAAGGTCTCCTTCAGAGGATTTTTCATCACATGTACCTTGTCGACCCCTTTTATGGTAAAACACCTGCCCACTGTTTGTTAAATTAGAAATGAAATCACAGGCTGATTCAACTTTATCTGATCACGTCACCCTACCTCTTTTGTATCTGCAGTTTAAAGCTCTTGAGCTTATGAATAATTACAGGTATCAAATAATGGCTGCAGCTGGCGCATGGCTGTGCAACATTGCAATAACTCATAAACATTGCATTATCACAGAAGCAAAAAGCACAATGGGTCAGGCAAAGAATATCTGTTTCAAAAGTACTGGCCACATGCAGTGCCAAAATGTAAGAAAACACGGAGTGACTGGCGGCTTGGGAATAATCACGCACTTAAAAGCAACAGGTTGATACACTGTATCCGCTGTCACAACAATTCACCTGCCGCCATCATTCAGCGTCACCATTCACAGCTTCGCCATCTTTTTTTTCTGCCTGAGCAAATGGACATGTCAGCACTTACTGTGCTGTATTGATCGAACCTCAGGTGCAGAGTGGAGACACCCGCTGAACACCTTACCTAACACTTTTTTTTTAAAGGCCTTTTTTCTAAACCAGACACTGTTGCTTCAACAGCATGACGATCTTTGCCTCTTTATAGCTCAGAGTGGGTAAACACGAGGCTGAAAGCTGCCGCGGACTCCTTTAGAAAACACAACAAAACCAGCTTTAACTGTAGCGAGATGCCTTTCAGTGCCATGCAAACACAGAGCTGATGTGATCCAGGCTAACCCCCGGTGCCCACTGTGGTCACACTAGTGTGGTCTGCTGACAGCTCCTGTTAGGATGCCATTGTGTGGACACAGCCGTAGAAGACAAGAGAGGAGCTAGTTCAAGCACAAAAGGGACATAGGTACACGCTTTCCTCTGTCTCATCCCAGCTGCTCCTTCTTTTGGATGCAGTGCCGTCAATCAACCTCAATAAATGGACAACCCCGACTTGTCCACAGCTCCAAGGTCTGCTAAAGTCCAGCGACAGGGGCTCAGTCCACCCTTGAACCAGTAAAGACAGGTGCAGGCCAAGATATGAGCGTCTCACTATAGTGCTGACAGACATGTTGCTCGCAGAGTCTCTGGATGGAGGTTCTCGAGCTTCCTTAAACGCTCCAGATGCACTTTAATGCTCACGCTCATTTGTCACAGCCTAACTGCTGGAGCAAAGGTGCTGTTGTGCCTTGTCAGTTTGCACATGTTCAAAGCAAAATGAAATAAAATCCGCGTGCAGAAAGGATGTATGTTTTCATAAATGGATTCACCAAACATTAACTCAGCTCTCCAGGAAAACTTTGTTCATGTTTAGTAATGAACAAAATCAACTATAATCTTCAAATATACTATACGTACTGACAATAGTGTTGATGTGAAAAAAACATTCATTACACTGGGGAACACAATTGTTGTTGTCTGACTGCTTTGGATAACTAACTTTTTGGATGTGGAATTCCAAATTCTCAGTTTTCCTCTACATCAAATCTTTTTTTTTTTTGAGATGGGATCCCCATTTTCTTAAAAACATTAAATGAATGTGTATTTATTGACTTTGTAAATAAAAGACTAAAAAGGAATAGTTACAAGTTTTGAAAATAAAAACAGTATAAAACAAAATAGAAATGACACCATCCAGCTCTTGTCTTCAATTCCTACTATGCTAACTTTCTGTTTGCAGATATCGATAGTAACCTACTGACCTATTAGGAGCTGCACACACTCTCAATTGTGACTGCACAGACAAGTTGCCACGTAGCTCTTCATGCCTAATTACAGCTAATCAGTGGAATTTAGCTTATCTGGAGAATAAGCTGTGGAGAAAAAACTTCACGTGTTAGAAGAAAACTGGCAGCCATTTTGAAATTAGCATGCTCATTTTAGTTTTAATCTATATAAAAATCTAACTCAAACCGATTTTTTTCCCCCTTGCACTTATTTTTACTTGACAACATTTCAGCAATCCTCATACCATTCTTGTCACATTTTATTTTTCTCACCGTGGCCCTCAGATTAAAAATAGTAACACCACCTCAATGCTATTAATTCTCCAGTCAGAGACCTTCCCGTCATCGTAATGACAGACTAATTTGAGCGATTATAATGGCTGTAATACATTAAAATAAATACAAAATTAATTAAAGGAGAAGAAGAAACATCTGCATGGCTATATGTACAATTTCTGAGCTTCATTTTCCTGTTAGGACTTTATTTAAATTGTCCACAGCTTTTTTTAAATTCAAAGCCATAAGTGCATCCTATGAAAAATGAACTATAGTCAAACACACACATACTGCATTTACACCAATTTATAAGCATGGACTTAATGTTCCCTTGACCGAACATTTGTTTAACTGTGCATTAAAATATGGCTGATCCTAAAACTCAACCCAAGTCCTTTGCATCACATTCATTTCTAAAGTTCTTCATGTTGTATTTAGGGAGCCATAATTACCCTTACCATATTTGAAAAAGACAGAGGTCATAGAGGTCATCGAGACAAAGGCCTTTATAAGGAGAGTGGAAGCCCTGTGTGCCAGGGATGACAGATGCAGAGACGCGATTGGCCTGTTCCCGTACGGATGGGATTTGCTGTCAGCAAGTCCCAATTAGTCCAATCAGAGTGGAAGGAAACGGCAGAGAAAGGACACTTTGTTAGTGCTGCTGTTTGTGAAGCTGGGTGCAAAAACAAAACACAATCGGTAGCTCATTCTTCCCGTATCGCATTCTATGGGGGCGAATTAACCCGGGCTTGTTGTAGCATCGCTTTGTTGACACACGCTACAGCGAGGGCTACATTGTTTCAGCTTTAAATGATGCTGCTGATGTAAATACTGCCGTCTGCTTTGCTTTTGTGGTTCTGAATGGTAGTCAATGAGCGGGACTACTTCCTGACACAAACGTGTCATCGAGAGCCTTTCAAATTGTGAACAAACACTGCCATGATCTAAGCAGGCTGAATTTCACATGAAAGCACGTGTGAGAAAATTCAAGTGAGGGCACCCACTTGAATTTTCAAGGATTTATGCAGTCCAGAGAGCGGATATAAAGCCTTTTTTGGACAGTAAAATTGTGAGAATTTTTTTTGAAACACTGCAGGAAATCAACAATTGAGATTGCGATGACTGGAAAACTTCGATTGGCTTCGATTTTTTTTTTTAACAGAACATAATTATATTATAAAAGATTTTCTGGATTTCTCTGAACAGAAGTGGTTTACTTGTTTTAGATTAAAAAAAATCACTTAACACTTTACATATATAATATAAATATTCCCTGCAATTGGCTGGCAACCAGTTCAGGGTGTACCCCCCTACTGTCGAAGACTGGGATAGGCTCCAGCATGCCCATGACTCTCATAAGGTGGTTTAGATTTAATATAAAATAAAGGCAGTTTAGTTTTACCTGAAATATGTAATTTTCAATACTGTTATTTTAAAACGTCACTTTTATCATGTACATTGTTTATAAATATAACCCCAAAAAAATCACAGACCTCCAGCATTAGTCGCAGCTCTGCTTTATGCAACCGGTTGGGACTTTGTAAGTTTGATTGAACCATGGTGCGACTCCAAATGTTTTTTTGTTTTGCTTTTTAAAGATAGATAACACTTTGTCAACAGTACAAAGTGCACACACTTGACGACACGAATGTCTCTACTTCCTTTATGTGTATATACAAGTGAGACGTCAGCGTGCTGAAAACGTGACATGGCGCAAACGTGATATCACTTCCCCTAGATGATTGGACGTAGATGACTTAATTCCTAGTAGTTTCATTTTTCGGCCACAGGTGGCTGTAGCAATTCAACATTTTTGTTTCTGCGTTCAGTCGCTTTAATCAGACTACTTACTATATTAGATATAACAATACGTTTGATAAATAGTTACAGTTATTGAGCAAAATGTTACTTAGTATTACATCACCGGTCATGGATGAGCTGAAGGCTATACTTGTGCTTATTAGGAGAGGCGGCGTACACCAGCCATTTGCAGTTACACATAAACAAACAACCAGTCACTCCTACAGTGTACATTCACAGCTATTGACAATTTACAATGTCCGATTAACCTAACATGTATGTGTTAGAAATGTTTAAGAAAGCTGGAGTACCCTGAGAACACAATTGCAAGCAAGGGGAAATTTGAACCCAGGATATTCTGACTGTGCAGCAAATGTGCTGAATCATTTTTTGTTAATCATCTGTTCAAAAAGTATTCCGACAGAATTGCATGAGTAATCAAACTTAATCAAAACTTTGAACTGCCTTTTCTTCAGTAAATGGTGCAAAATGTATATTAATGGCACCATAAATAAAATATAATTTATTTGCATACACCCAGCCGTTTGTCCTTAGAAAGTAGTATAATTTGCTGAAATTTATTAGAACTATAATGAAACAAAACCAAAAAACTGAAGTTTAAGAGTAACTGGTTATTACTACTCAATAGTATCGTTGTGAACTTAAAATGATTCAAATGTGAACATGAATGAATGATGACTCAACTAAAGAGCTCGATCAACAATCTTATTTTTGCGATATCGGGTATGCAGTTGTCATTAACAACGTCATGGATATTCAACCAAATGTTCCACAATATTTATTTAATGTGACGTTTGAGCAGTTCTACGCAACAGCAAAATACAAATACAAAAACCTGCATACTGCTGTATTTCCTAGACTGAGCATTTTCTTCGCTTTGGGTAACCAACATTGCAGAGCCTAAAAGAAACAGTAGACATTATTATGTTGTGCCATTCACTAGTTGCAGTCAAGTATTTGAAAGAAAGTGGATCCCCTGTGCTCGGGGTTAATAGTCACATCTAAGCATCTAAGGGAGTTCTGTTTTTGCTTTGGTTTGTCTTGAAACGACACTGAGGAATCTGTTTAAGATCAAAGCTTGGAGATCAAACATGCTGCAACCAGAAAGACAATACAGCCATCTCGATCAATGTCTGTCGGACTACCCGGCCTAGAAACGCGGCTGAACACTGTAGCATTTGTAAACAGACCAAAGAACTAAGAGTCTGTACACTGTCTGTGCCATGGGGCCCCTCTCCTGCACAAGCCATTGATCAGCTGTGGGGTCCTATAACGACCGTGCACCCCAAATTCTGGGTGAAAAGTTTATCCAGGATTTTGATTGATGATGTAAAAGCTTTTATTAATAATGTCTGACAACCTTATAAAGGGAGACAAACGTATAACTTTTCTAAGTATAGTGCATCTTTTGTTATGATTCAAACACACAGCCTTGAATAAGCAGGCAAAAATATTTAAAGGCCCGTTGAGAGTTCTCCTGGAGGTGGTATTCTGGGAAGACGGGGGACTAAATAGTATATCATGTATATGGAGTGTGAGATTGACCTGTTTATTTTGCTAGTCCAACACATTTTTTAGAAACCAGTGACTAACGAATGAGGTTCTGAACATGTGTGTCTTCAAATTTAACGTAACTTTGAAAATGTTTATTTTAAAGACAATATTTCAGCTAATAGTGCTGGGAATTTATTCATTTAATTGCAGATGGCCGAGGTATCTTTTATTCGTACATATGTGTTGATATTAAACAATTTACTATTACAATAAATTCTGAATCAAACTGGATTAATCACTCATGGTGGTCCCTTTACCTTAGTAGTGTATTATTCACAACAATATTAATACTTGCTAACGATTACCATATCTACATTTTGGCAATTATCTCTAATACCACAGAGAGAACTTCTTTACAATATCAGGACTACACACATAAATAAATTTACATCAGTGGGCCCCTATACCTCTTTTTTTCAGGGAGTTGTTCACCATAGTACATATTTTGCATGGACAGGAAACCATTTGGTAACAGAGATTCTGGATCGGAAACTTATTGCCAAGTGGGAGGTGATGGCATAAATTCTCAATTGGGACCGATATGAACAGCTAAAATAAATCATTCTCAATCTGTGTGGTTTGGGACCACTGGCCCTGCATTCATGCTTTAGTGTCACTGTCTCGGTTAGGCCTGTATCTCACTGAGAGGTTGACATTTGTGACACTCGCTAACAAATGTTGATTTCACGTCAGGGTGTGTTTGAGGTCACAGCATTTTCTAAATGTTATCTAAACATTCTTTATGGTCTTTCTTGTTGCAAGGAAATTTTGAACAAAAACAAGAAAGACCATTACGACTCTAAAGAGAACGTTTAGGAAATGATGCGACCTTGAACGAACCCTGACGTCAAATCAACATACGTTAGCGTGGCAAATGTTCATCCCTCAGTGGGATACAACTTTAGCAAGACCATTCAACAATTTCATGTCTGTGACTCAACAACAATTGTGTCCATGATGATTGCAGTTACCCATTGTTGAAATGTTGTGTTTATTTTTCTCAATTAGATGACATACCTGGTGGCTACTTGGAAATGAGAGGGATAGGAAAAACATGTTCCTAAATCATTCTCAAATACTTTTTAAATATTGCTGTGGCATCTGAAATCAGTTTTTGCTACTTAAAAAACAACTCAACAGAGTGTATTTACACACTTTGATGCCAATAGGTGTGTTTGCATTTTGTTTTTCACAAAATAAAAGCAATATTTCTCTAATTTCAATCAAGTATTAAACTCTTCGGTATTTCACTTCTGAGGTGTAATCCTCGTCATGTTGCTGCAAGAAGATTGTTTACGGAAGATGGACGCCCAGAGTTGTTACGATTATATTAGAGACATCTCACTCTCGTCATCGGTCGGGATCGAGCTTTTGGTGTTGTGTGTGTGTACAACTTGTGCATGCAGTAGACGGATAGAACAGATTTCAACCACGATGTACGCCGTATGCCACTCGATCGCTCCTTGCCCGGGGCAAAATTTCTCCTGTAACGATAATAAATTGTCTGCGTGCATGGCTCTATAGCTAAATGCTTTGTGGTTAAAAATACTTGTTATCCCCTCGGGAGGCAGTTCCGATACAAAAATGTGTGGCCCTGCACTTCCTTAACCCTCGTTCCCGGGCGGGGTCACATGACCACTGGAATTTGGAGAAATACTGCTGTTTTGACATGTCTAAAAAACCACCTCATGAGAGTGTAAAAAATGATTTGCAATAATTAAGAGCACCCCCCCCCCACCCCCAACCCATTACATTTCTGTGTTTCCAGTACCAGTTTGCTTTTACTCAACTATCATTTTGCACAGTTTGGAAGGTAATGGAATGGCAGTCTCATGTGCATTTAAAAAAATAAAATAATCCCTGACTAAGGTGTGACAAAAAAATACAACATTATAAGGAAGCCTTACTTCTTGTACATGCACTATTCAGTTGTCAAGCGCTTCCTGCTTTTGGACTTTAACTCACGGCCCAAACATACTGCCTGCCAGTCAAACATAATTTAGAGGAGGATCCTATTTGGCCAGAAGAATGTGGAGCTACCAGGTTTTGCATACCTGTCCAGTAGCGACAGAAATCAAGTGAATGTCTGCAGGCTGACACAAGAAAACGCAAACTATGTACGCGCCACTTTTGTGGAAATGTGTGCGTGTGAGATTTTGATGTGGGCTTTTGTGTGTCTGCCACAAATGAAATATACACCTTTCCAATTTAATAAGTCCCTGTGTGCCATTAAAGAAGCAACAGTTGTGTTATTCTTTCAGCAACATTCGCTTCACAGTGACAGGTCCTCTGTTAACTGGCCAGTCGGCCATAGTGTGCACTGCCAGGTTTATTGCAACACTCACTAATGCATTCCTACCGAAACACACATACACACTCACAGAGCACTGGCTTATGAAATTTCAAAGAATAAGTCAACTTAAAGGCTTAAAATGTTAAAATTGCTGTTTTATGAGTGTATTTTGATCTCCTGAGAAACAAAAATGTGGCAAGTTCTGCAATTCCATTTGAATCCTATTACGGCTACTTGTTGGAATTGGGTGCAATAGAAATAGATGCTGTACTGTACTGTTTTAAAAGTACAATTCTAATACACAAAGGAGATAGTATTCCATCTCCCTGACATATATATACACTCTAACAACAGTTGGGTCAAAAATAACCCAACCATGGGTCAAAAATGGACCGATCCTCTATACTTGGGTCAATTTGACTCAACTATGAGTCAGGAAATTGACCTTTTAGTAAAAAAAAAACCCTCATAATTATTGGTCAGATCCTTTACTTGGGTCAAAACAATGGGTCATTTTGTATAAAACAACCCAGGAAGTTGGGTCAAATTGACCCATAAAGTGGACCGGACATATATATATATATATATATATATATATATATATATATATATATATATATATATACACACACAGTGTGTGTGTGTTTGAGTCTCAGCTATCCTTCCTAAATGAATAAGGTCCCTTAAGAGCTCTAGTCTGTCAAACAAAAAAAAAGTTGAGACAAGGACTTATGGCCTGTGAACTGTTTGCGTTAGCTGCCCTGTAAAAGCCATTGCCAGCTTCAGCAGTGTGTGTATTAGAAAGGGAAAGAAAAGGGAAGAGTGTGTGTCTGTGTGTGTGCACCTCTATGTGTTTGTTGGGTATATGTGTGTTTGTTCGGGGGTAGAGAATGGGGCTGGGAGAGCATTGCCATATGGAGAGAACATTTTAAAATTAATGCCGCAATTTTCTGCAGCAGCAGCCAAATATGAGAGCAGCTGTAGTGAGGAATAATTTGTATCCAATCTCCCACATCAAATGCGAATTAGCGGCAGTTACAATCTAGTTGCCTTGATTAAATACACTCACTGAAAGGCATGACAGAAGTCATGACTGACAAACACTGATTCACTTGCTGAATGGCCTTTGTCATTTTCATAATGCCTGATTTGTGAATTTGCCCCAACATCTGTAGTCACCAGTTAGTGAGGTAATTCAAGGCCTCCCATGAAATATGGCCAACGTCTCACAATGTTCTTCAGCTTGGTTCCCAGGCTGTTTTTAGATGTGTTATATCCACTGGCATTGATCATAATGCCAAGGTCATGGCTTCTAGATGGCTTTTCCACTATTAGAACTCATTAAAGCTCATTAGGCGTCAGCTGCTTGTCTTGTTTCTCCTCATACTCACTCTCATACACAATTATACACACATAACCTGGACAGATGGACAGTCACACACGGCCACACACAAACACACTTGTTCGACACACAAATACAAGCACAGCCGCCGCTGTGATTCCTGTGGTACAAACCCATAGCATGGCAAATGGCAAATTGTCGTGGTGGAGACTTCTTAGAAACTGATGTTTGGTAAACGGAGAAGGCTGGGAGTCAGGGAGTGGAGTGGGCGAGAGCAGCAGGTGTTTCATTTTCAGGTCCCACTGGGCGCATTCCTCCATCCGAAACCACCAGCCAAGGTAGCACGGCTGTCTGGAAACAAGTTCATCAACAGCTCGTGACACCCTGGCTGAGGTATGAGCGATGGGAAGTGCTGGGGGTCCAGTTCTCTGTAACAGATGACCTGTTGTTGCATGCTTATCCGGCATCATCCGTTATTATAAGAACATTGGGAACTTCTGGAGCAAACTGCAGCTAACCCCATCTGATTTAGGCTGAGAGGAACGATACATCAGACCTGTTATTGACTGATCATCCGTCAGTCACACAAACATTCACATTCACACCTATACATAGACAATTTAGAGTCTTGCATTCAAATCACTCTTTTTACATGATTCCTGGCTATATTTCCAGTGCCCTTGTGACAAGTGGAAGCATGAGACGCATCTGTAGCCAGAATGTTGCTCAGATAGTTTCTCATCTCATCTCATCTAATCTCAACTCATCTCATTAGGAACATGCTCAGATATAAATGAATATAAACATGTTAAAAAAATTGTGCTGTCAAAGTGAAAGCGTTAACTGATTAATTAAAAAATTACCGCATTAATCATGAATTTATTATTAATTTTGACCATAGATTATCCTTTAGCGTGACAGCAGATGGCTACGTTTAAAGTAGCACAGGTTGTGTTTGAGCAATAAACATAATTACATGCATTAAAGTAAAGCATTTAATAAATGTTTGCGTATCACATATTATATATATAATATTTGTTCATATCAAAATATTGGGGTCATTTTTTTCCCATTTTAAATAATGCAAGTAATTAACTGATTAGAAAAAGAGGAGGATGAGCGTGTGCAGTGGATTAAAAAACGTTGACGACGTCCTCATAACATTAAATGTAAAAAAAAATTAACACATAACCTGGTGCTCTTCAAATCTGCCGGGAAAAAATGTTGATAAAAAAGCCTTTTTTGTTCAGCGATTAATCGTGATTAATCCAAATTCTAAAATGAGATTAATCAGATTAGAAAATGTCATCATCTGACAGCGCTAAAAAAATAAAAAAATAAATATTTCATTACATTATTGTAACTTAGTGCATAATACATTTTCAGACGTCATACATGTTTTCAATTGTTAACATAATGTTCATATGTTCAAAGGTGAATAACTCTTTGAGGCGAGTTGTTCAAACAAAAAGGTACCATTTGAATACGTGAACTTGATTTAATGCATTAATTTTAAAAGTAGAAACCGGATCTTGTAGTCACAAAGCCATATTAATGCCCGTCACATACAGTATAGTGCCTGAAAGTTACATTTGTTATCTATTAGTGTCAGGCGGTGGTTTTCAAACCTAGTCCTTCATTCAACACCACCCACTTTATTTTAAAGTCCACTTTGAAAATGAATTTTCAATCATGTACAATTTGTTATCCTCTCCCCGCTTCATGTACTGTAATGAAATCCCACTCGAGTAGCTCTGAACCAATCAGACAATGGAAAAATGCAGACGTCCCCCAAGACCATAGAGCAGGCTTGCAATCTAATTGGTTCAGATTCCTAAAAAAAACAAAAAGTCTATCATTTTGTATCGTGTACGAGGCCTACAATTTGGAGTCTGAAGGCATTTGGAAGTTTATATAGCTGCAAATCTGGTAACACAAAAAAATAAAAATAAAAAATAGACAACTCACAAATGGCTGCAAGATGCACAACCAAGACACACGCTATGAAATGAAGACAACAGAATGTTGGAAATAAATGTAAACAATAATTTAAAAATCTATACAAAATTTTAAATTCAGGTTAAGGCTTTTGTTTAGCATTTAGTGGACTAATACTTTTACAAACACTCTATCATCCTACACGTTAAAAAAGGCTATTGAGAACCTTAATCTCACCAAAGGTGGTGACTTGGCGGAAGAACACACCAGATCCGTCTGCTATTTGCCGCTAATTGCCATGGAACAGTCACCTGCGTGGCCAGAACACATACTGTTACGTTGGAACAATTTATATTTATAAGTTATGGACAATGTATAACTTTGTTGCTTCATTTGATTAAACATACATTGGTGTATGCAAACAACTTAGCACCTCTTGGTGAATTTTCAACAAAGTTAACAACCAAATTAAAATTTTTCATTTTTTACAGGCTAGATGTTGCTAGGTGTCCCACAAGTTGCAGTAAATCAACCTGTGATCACCTGTTCTCTCTTGATTTTGTTTATACATTCTGGGTTTAGTCTTCTGTGGGGTGATTGGTTGGTTACATCATCTTATATTTTGTTTGAAAAGTATTATTTCATGGGTCAGTTGTACGGTTGTCCTTCCCTGC
Organism: Vanacampus margaritifer; assembly: GCF_051991255.1. Classification (NCBI taxonomy): domain Eukaryota; kingdom Metazoa; phylum Chordata; class Actinopteri; order Syngnathiformes; family Syngnathidae; genus Vanacampus; species Vanacampus margaritifer. The sequence continues at coordinate 21,942,001 of NC_135434.1, forward strand.
TGGCTGCCATGTGATGAAGTGTGGCAGCCAGGAACGTGACTCTGAGCAGAGGGAGATGAAGAAGCAGGAGGGGGACTTTTAGAGGTGGAATGGGCTGTTACAGCCCATTAAAGTGCAAAATAATAATGGTGGGAGGTAATACAACTGTTGCAGCAGGGGTTGCTCTCTAAAAGCCAAGAAATATTCCAGTGGAGATTTGCAATGCATTTAAAAATTGCAGACACATTTTCTTTTTTTATGTTCCATAAAAAGAGAATTAAATACCAGTCATTTATTTTTCGCTATGTTAGTAATAGTGAATATTATAATTGCACAGGACCAAAAGGAGACTTAAAGTATGAATAATAATAATAATAATGATGATGAATAATAACAACAACAATAATAATAATAATAATAGCAATAGAAATACTAGTAATGGTAATAATAATAATAATAATGATAATAATGAATAGTAACAATAATAATAATAATAATAATAATAATAATAAATATGCTAAATAATATTTAGCAATTCCTCTTAGATTTGATAAAGTAATTAATTGGCATATGCTCAATCTGCAAATTGAACTGCGTGACAATTTTGTGTTATGGAGGACGGTCCTGGGTGCATCCAGTTAATAGATCAGCTTCCATATCTGAGAACAAACATGAAAAACAGGGACTGTACTTTTCATCTTGCCAGCATCCTTGTAACTTGCAACAGTGTTGCAACGAGTGAACGGAATGTGTCACATTCACTTGCCCCAGCAGCTCACACTTTATGACTGCTCAGAGGACAGTAGCCATGATGATGAAAGGAGATTAAAAATCTTAAGATTAAGACTCTTTTCGGTCATATTAAAGACATTGTTAATAAAAACTCCAAACCAAAGAATCCCCTCTGTCTCTTTGCTTCCATTTGTGATAACCTCTTGTATGTCAAAGTTTTAATTTAACTGTTCACAAGTAGTTTTAAAGCTTTCATTTGAGCCAAATTGTAAGTCTTTCTGACGATTTTGTGAAATTGACATTTAAAGAGTCCAAAAAGTCAAATCAATACATCTACATCATTTATGAATTTCTTGACTCAAACAGTCTCAGAAACCATGCATTATGCAGAACCTTGAACCTCTGTTAAAAAGGCTATTTTCAGCTTGGCTAATGGTAGCCAATTTACCCCAATCACTTTGAGTAATTTACTGACACATCCACGTATAGTGATCAAATCCTTAGAAACCCCTAGCTGAATAAATCTATGCTGTTATATAAACAGAACTCGTGCAGCTACTGTATTTATTGAGTGTAACATTTAGACAAGCTCTCAATAATTCTGTTACTTTCCAGCGTGTTGCTGTTAATGATGTACTGTACAGTTAACTTTGCCGCTTAAAGTATCATCATTTTGATTTGAGAATTGATTGAAGATCTGATACCAGCATATATATATATATATATATATATATATATATATATATATATATATATATATATATATATATATATATATATATATATGTGTATATATATATATATATATATATATATACATATATATATATATATTTCAGTATCAATCCACACGATAAAATGTGATTCAGTTGAGATGCTGCTGATAAAAATTTTGGAATCTGGAATTCACTCTACAGCTGTTGTTCTTACCATAATTCATATTTTTAGTTAATCTTTAATTTGCTCTTTGCCTTGTTTGCACCTTGCCAGGAATCAAAGCAGCAAGTCTAGATTCAAACAAAGAAATATCATCCCCTTCAATGTTGTAATTTGGGTTTGACTGCAAGAGGCAAGACAACGAGATTACCATGTCTGTTTGTGTACTAACATGGTAGATTAATATCACCTGTGTACAACTTTAGCATTGTACATATGTGTTCCATATCCACACCCTTTAGTGCGGAGTATCGGATATGGTCAGAGGCTATTTGTGAGGTTACAATGGGCCTGTCATGGTGGCTGAGATTAATGAAGACTGTTTCTGTGGCTGGGAGGCTTTGGGGATTCCGCGTTTCTCCTGCACATGTTCTCTAAGCCTGTTTAACCTCAGCCAAACACAAGACCGCTCAACACACGGGCAGACCATAGATCACCTGAAGTTGCGGATTAATCATTTTTAGTGTGAGCTTACTGCAAATGGTTGGTTATTGTTAGCACAGAGAACAACATTGTGAAACACAACTTGGAAAATTTCGGCTTGGTTGCATTTAAGAAAACATCACCATGTGGCGCATTCTCCAAAGTGGATTCTTCCTATGTGACATGGCACTATGGGAATACAGTATGTATAGTTTGTCATCATATGTTATGCTTTGTCACTCTTACTTTTGAGTCACCGCCCTGGCTGTAGATGTGGAAGTGACCTGACATATGATAGGATCATTGTATCTCAACATAAATCATATGTGTTGTACCCAGGGGACGATTGCACAATGCTCGTCATGTCGTGAACTCTCCAGCCTGCTGTGAACTTGCCTGGAGGCAGCCGTATCAGATGTTGTTGGCCCTATGTGCTGCTGTCAGCATATCGGCTCATCAGATGAAGGGTGGCAACTTAAGAAAAGAACACATCACCTGCAAGTTCACATAATAGCCTGGCCTTGTACTCACTCTGGGGATGATGTCAAATGCTGCAGGTAATGAAGCCCTTTGCATACACACACTGGAATTAATCTAATCCTGATAAGGTCACCAATCATTTTCCTGATGGATCACTCACTAACACCGTTTTTTTTTTTTTTTACATTTAGATGGTTAATTAACATTGTGTGGCAGCTTTTAATATTCTAATTTATATATTAGTATGTTACAAGCCACATCTTGTATAAACAGATGGATGATATTGATAATAATAATAATAGCTTGATATTACTTCAAGCTGCTCTGTATAACAATTTGCCCAAAAATATATTTACAATAGCGTATTTATTTGACTATTTACAGAAACATCTTCTAATTTGTAGATTAACAGCTTTGCTGTTCACAACAGGTACTACTGCAAGCCTCTGGCCAATATTTTTCAGACTAGATTCCGGTTTGAATTTACCGCCCTCTGTCTCCGGATGTGACGTCATGCGCGCATTGTGTACATGAAGAAAGGGAGTGTAGCAGTTTCATTTGTCGATCACTGGTGGCAGTAGCGTTTCAAATTTTAATTTCTACATTCAGCAGCTTTAAATATACCGTGTATATAGCATCTTTCTAATCCAGTGATTCTTAACGATTTTACCGAAACCTTCTTCATTGAAAAATAAAATAAGATCTTTTTCTAAGTTCAAGAAATAGGTATAGGGTTTACTGGTGAACAAAATGAACAAAATGAACAGGGAGAGTAGCCTTTTCATCCAATCTGGCTCTCTTCACCGTGAATTCTGAAAGTGTTGTGTTCTTGTATTCCTCATCTCCATGCATCTTATGGAGGTGCTCCTTCAGTTTTGCTAGGTAGCAAAAAAAATGTCGCGTGATCACCTGCAGTCAATAAAGGCCAAATTATCATCACAAATCATATGATTGACTAACCCAACTAACCCCTGAGGTTTGATCGAACCCAGGTTAAGAACTACTGTTCTAAACAAATATTTAATAAATGCATTCAGCTCACGAATCAATGATCACTTTTCTTTTCAATTTCTTGTGTAACAAAAAAAAAAGAAAAGAAAAAGAGAATTGTTGCAGTCAGTCACTATTTCTTTTAGAGCAAATAGATGGAAAAAAACTATGGAATCATCAAATTTTGAAAAGATTGTAGAATATCTTTGGAAAGATAAAGCATCATGGACCAATGAATGAAATAGATAGAAAACTTAAAACAATATGTATTCAACAAAGAAAGAATAAAACACACAGGTATAGCACAGCGGAGGAGGCAGTCATTACATCTTCAATAAATGCACAAATTCCCAAAGAGATTTGGGAGACTTTTCTGATTCCATTGATTGAAAGGATGTTTAGGGATGACATTATTGTTTGAGATAATAATGCATCTTGTCATCGAGCAAAAAACGTAAAACCCTTCCTTCAACAAAGACATACAGGGCTCTATTTTTGTGACCAGAGCTAGCCTGGCGCGAAGCATGGTCTAAATCTGCACAGGGGCGGGCTAGACTTTGTTTGCGTGTTTTTTGCAGACGCACGCAGCTTGGCACAATTTTAAAACAAGCGACTTGATTCGCCGCCAGTAGAAGCGGCTCCTCTCATTCCCTCGAAAATCAATGCACGAGAGGTGCGCAGTCCTTACATGGCAGAAGAAAGAAGAAACGGATTTGCTGGAGTCCATGCCGGAGGTCGAAGCTTGCAAAGTAAGTTTATAGGAACTGCAAGAACACCCCCATGGGGGATGAGTGGGCACTTTGAGAGTGCCTTTCAATCCAATCGTTTATGCACATGTGTTTTTTTCCCCAAAAAAATATCATGATAATAATTTTTGGGGATTTCTACAATGATTCCGTGGGTTTTATACATGAAATATAACACATGTCCGTGGACCACAGAATCTGCCTGTCTATACCTTGATCAAATTCACCAAAATCATGTTATACTACCTCCACCAATACTTAGATGTGGTTCCAGGCATAAAGTTTAATCTACTTTTAGCCACCCAATTGGCAGGTGTGCCAGCCGCATGTCAAAGGAAACGCCTCAGTACGCCGGAACACCCAATATGGAGCAGATAGATGAAACAAATTTCCAAACAATTGCATCGAGTTGGAGCCAAATTGATGAAGAACACTGTTTGTCACTGGTTAATTTAATGCCTCAGAGACTGCAGGTTGTCAAAAAAGCCAGAGGTGGTGCAACTAAATACTAATAGTGTAGTAGTGGTGGTCATTCCTTAATGTTCTCTCAGTGTTGAGCGATTCCATTTTATTTCTCTACATTCTCTTAAAAAATAGCTTCAGGCAACACATTTCTTTTTTGTTTTTTAATGTGTCTTAAGGCATAAGAGTGGCATTTTGAATTAAAAAAATTGGAACATCCTTGATTTGCCTTTTTTTCTCTCGACCATCAGCCAGGAACAGTCATCCCATAATTTTTGCCAAGAGTTTTAGGTGAGAAGTGTGTTTTGTGACAGATAGAGATGTTTATTCCTCATCTAAGAGAACAAAAAAAATTTTTTTTTACGCAAGACTAAAATGAATGCTGTACGTGAAATTAAGCATGTTATTTCAGGCGCAATATTCTACACCCTGAAAAGATAACCTCACATCACATGTAGTTCTATATTTAGGACAGAAGTCATTTAACATCTCACTGATTATATGCGTGTGCACAAATCATGTGTGTGCATGCGTGTGTGGATGCGCACAGCCTCGTGGGTGTGAGATGGCTATCTGGGGCCATACATCAGGGCCAATGTGGCAGTAGGCCCATGTAATTATTGGGTCTCAATGGGACACTGTGTTATTTTGGCCCAGGGTGAGATACTTATCTCGTCCTGTCAGCATCCACCTGGATGGATGATTCTCACTCCTCAGAGAGAGGTGGCTCACCTTCCCTCAGAATCAAAGCCAAACTGGCTATTTCTCTCACAGCAGCCTCTCCAGGCCACCCGGTTTAGCCAAAGGAGGCCACAAAATAATTGTCCATGGGAATGCAGTAGCTGTGTTTGTTTTGCATATTGACAAGGAGGAGATTAATTCATTCAGAAAATATACTAATAGCCTACCCGAGTATTTGATGGAATTGGCACATTCGCTATTTGTGTTGACAATAACCAACGAGTTTCAAATCCACTCGAATGGGTTACTAAGGCTACATTCACACTGCAGGTCTTAATGCTCAATGACGATTTTTTGGTGAAATCTTTTTTTTTTTTTAACTGCGATCTTAGTCTCAGTCTGCTGTGTGAACATTATACGTCTGTAAAGTGACCCTCATGCGCAGAAGAAGATGCAACGTCACTCACAAAACACGCTATGTTTGCTAACGATGACGTCACGTCATTGCTGCGCGCAATAAATGAGTCGTCTGCATGGCTAAATGACTAATATCACCACAAATGTCAATTTTATGCTTCATGTTTCAAGTGGAATTAAATTAAAGTCAAATATAAAGTAACAATTATTACTCGAAAAAACGTCTCCTGAGTAATAGCCCAGAGCGCATATTGGACTTTTGATGACATAGAGGTCGAGTATATGCGACCTGGCCGTTCAGTCTCACATTGCAAAAATTTTGATACATATCCAATCTAGGACCACATATGAAAGTGAATCAGGTTGGATATGGAAAAATCGGAATTGTACTGCATTTTCCTGCAGTGTGAACGTAGCCTAGTTGTACTTTTGTCAAAAAACATGTCATAGTCCAAAAAAAAGAAAAATGATCATAATGGTAAATGGTAAATGTAGAACATTTATATACGATACGATACGATACGATATACTTTTATTTTCCCCGTGGGGAACTTTTTCCTGGACTCCGTCCAGCTGCAGTTTACAGTAAGGAAAAAACAACAGAATAGAAAGAGATAAAATCAAAATTAAATAAGAAGTGCAGCATTAGTTTACAGTAAGAAAAACAACAGAATAGAGAGATAATTAAAATAAATAAATAATAAATAAAATAAATATATAAAAAATAAATAATACACACACACTCCTATATATATATATATTGCACCACTTAGTTAATGTCGGTTATTAAGTAATTTGATGGATGTCGGCAGGAATGAGTTCTTGTAGCAGTTCAGCCTGGTTCTGGGGGCCCTGAATCTCCTGCCGGAAGGCAGTAGCTGGAACTCATGATGCAGAATGTGAGTCGGGTCAGTAACAATTTTCTGTGCCAGTCTGGTGACGGACCGCTCATAAAGCATCTGTAGGGAAGGATGATTCCTGGCCCCCATGATCTTCATGGCAGTCCGCACCAGACCGGATCTATGGAACTTTATCTACACCGGGCTTCTCTAACCGTTAGCTTGCGAGCTACAAATGAATCAAGCGACGTCACGATGGCAACCTCTGCATTATACAACTACTGTTGATTTGTGAGATTTAGTTTGAAGTAAAGGCAATAACAAAAATGAAGCTATAAATAAATAAATGTTAGGAAACATGAGTAGCTCGTTGCTGTTTTGCTTTTCTAAAATAAGCTGGCGGTGGAAAAAAGGTTGAATACCTCTGATCTACAACATACGTTGTCCAAAACATCATATTTAGAGTGCAATGCTGTGTTGATGCAGCTGTGCGTTTCCTATGGAAAATAGGGATGTGAATTGCCTAGTACCTGGCAATTCAATCCATGTCACGATTCACAGGTCACGATTTGATTCAATACCGATTAATCCCGATACAAATCTATAAATTGATTATTGCAATTGTTTTTCTCAAATTTAGAAAACACTAATCAGTAAAGATGTACACTGTAAGATTTGTATAAAAATGTACTTCAGGCTTATAACTGTGAGCCACTGTATTTAACAAACAATGTGTTACATTCTGTTTTGTGTTTGAATAGCTTTGAAAAAAAATTAAGGCTTAATGTTCCATTAATATAACATTCTTCCATGCTTAACGTGTGAACCCTAGCCCTAAGTAAGATGTTTTTTTGAATATTTCTATAAAAAAAAAAATTATGTTTAAACATCGATTCGGCCGCATATCGAATCAAATCGAGAATTGCGCGCTGTAATATTGCGATATATTTCCTAATCGATTTTTTTAACACCCCTAATTTAGTTTAAAATAACTTTTAACCTCCAGTATCTCTCGCCATACCCAAGGGCAGAACCCAGGGTGTGTTATTCATCTTTGGTCCGGTATTAAATCAACCCTGTTGTGTTGTACTAGCCTCGGCCTAGCTAGTGCTAAGCTAACCTGTCAATACATGCCCTTCTGACTCAAATCTGAAAATTCTGATTCGGCGTTGGTTTTTAAGGGCCAATTCGCTCAACTCAATTTTAGTCACTGCCGATTCATTCACACTAATAAAATATGATTAAATGTCATTTGCGCAATTTTTTTTATTTTAGATGTGGGTATCAAAGTGGTAGCCCTCACACTAACAGCAGCCATGAAGTAGCTCTCAGCTTTAAAACAGTTGCTGACCCTTGATATAAACTGTCCCTCTCCTTTGTAGTACCGTCTCACCGGTAAATGTGTTCAAATAAATTACAGTCAACTTAACAGTTGGCTCACCACAGAGTTGGCTGGAAGCAAGTAATGATCCACAACTGTCTAGGGGAAATGCTTCATGTGATGCCATCCATATAGTCCATTACCTTTATAACCACCAGTTATGCAAAATAATTGTTTTCAACTCCCTCCAACATCAACCTAAAATCTGCTGTTTGAAATTGATGCAAGCACATCATATCTTACTATCAGACATGCTGCTTCAGTTCAAACGTGGAATTTAAGGCACTCACTTTGAGGATCACGTTACATGGTGAAGTTTGTTTGTGATGAGTCGCATAATTGCATGCTCCAAAATCTATCAGCACTTTCCTTTATTCTGCCAATGGTAAACACATTGCACATACACAAGCATCTTTCCTTAAAGAAAATGTATGTAGTTGTATTTGAGCCGGGGCTTATTTCAAGGGTGCATCTATTTACTGCATAAAGGCATACTAAAAAAATATATATATATTCATATTAATTTAAGCATTATTTTTGCAATAGTCAGGTACACCTTACACCTTGGGTAAAAAAAAGAAAAAGAAAAAAGAGCAGTATAATCTCGGCTCTTCATGAGTTGTTGAAGAATGGCTGAATGCAACACTGATTTTCACCTTTGTTAGATGTATTTGCTTTTAACCAGTCCATTAGGTTCAGATAACCTCTGCCTGTTGGACCTTAGCGGCTTAAAACCGTGCAACCCCGCCCTTGACCTTTGCCCTGTACACCCCCTCCCCATCCTACCACTTCACAAGCCATCAAGTTAAAGAAGAAACGTTGGCTTGCTCCAATCTGGGAGTCAGCTAATATCACTGCAACATGTGGGCTCATTAACGCATATCTGTCTGTTTGCTCCAGGGATAGAGTAAGGCAGCAATTTCAAGTTGAATTAACAGCTGTCTAATAATATCCCCCCTAAAATGGAGAAGCTGCTGGTGTCAGTCAAAAGCCAGGATCACTTGGAGGAAACACATACATGTACTGATGTAGTCTTGGTTGAATGTGGATATAATCCACAGACGTGTAAATCATAAACCCCACAATACAGTGAGTGACATTTCAGAGTTAAAATAAATGACACATAGTGTTCTTACACCACCACATGGCCGGGGATGGTAATAACAGGGTTAAAATGCTACTAGATTCATTCTGATTATTAAAAATAATTTAAATACTTCTGATATTAATTCATCTCTTGAGTGTCTCGCAGTTGAGTAGATTTGAATAAATACATCATACTAAAAACTTAAATGAATCCCCTTTATTTATTGGCTTTATTGCTATGAATTGCTCAAATGTTCATTGTTGCTTGAGAACCTTCCAAGACAGTTATTTATTGTTCTGGACAGCATTCTGCTTCCTCTGACCAGTAGATGGATGAAGCGACTGATGGAGAAGCTGATGGAGCGTCGTGTCTAATGAATCAGTATAAATTATAGGCCTGCTTTAATGATACATGCTGATGCTCGTCTGCTAAATTTGTGTCCAGATCGTTGAATGTATATTTTGATTATGCACAGATTCCATAACAAATGCATGAATGCATTATTTTCGCTATTTTGAGGTATACACAATGTTTTGTTTGCCCACATATCTTTTTATAATGTACTTTCTGCAGTCTGCATTGTATCCGTGTGCGTGTTCTATCTGATCAAGGCCCGAGTTAAGCCTCTGGGGTTCTAACATCCCCACACAGCCTTGGAGCTTGAGCAGTGGTCTTTGCAGAATATGTGTAAACAGCGAAGGGCAGCAAGAGTCTCGATCAAGCAAACAGATAGCAGCTGTTTGAACAAGGACTTATAGCCTACATCTGATAAATTGGGCATGCGGTGCAAGAAGGAAAGATAATGTAACATGAAGCCAACATTTTGATGAATATTAGTGTTTGCTGCTTCATTCAGTTGAACTGATTTATTTTGTTGTACTCATGATAATACAGTATGTATATATATATATATATATATATATAGAGAGAGAGAGAGAGAGAGAGAGAGAGAAAAAAAAATCTGAGTGTTTAAAAGTATTTAGTAAAGCTATCATGAGGAAAGGAAATGTGAAATGTAAAATCTGCTTATTGGGAAATGGTTTTCTATAAAATAAAAAATATAAAATAAAAAAATCTATTAAATGAATGATGCACTTTTAACCCAATTATTTTCTAAATATTTTTAACTTTTAACAAAGTACATCAGCAGTATGAATGGGTACAGACATCTAGGGCAGTGGTGGGCAAACTCGGCCCTCAAGGGCCGGCGTCCGGCAGGCTTTTGAGGTTTCCCTGCTGCAACGTTGCTTAGCGTTTTTGTGCTTGACAACTCTATTGACAATCACTACACTACAGTGTGTAGGTGTGTGTGTTTTCCCTTCTGTGTTTCATATTTTGCCCCAAGCTGTTTATTGGCTGGCTGACTGCCATAATGAGGCATTGAGAAGGATATGGGGTGGTTTGGATTTCTCACATTAAATCCCCCCAAAATGCCTGAAAAATTGTTTTATGTATGACTATAGTTGGGGACACATTCACAATATAAGGAAATCTAATACATGGACTGCATTTATTGTCCTAACTTTACATAAAAAAACAATTTTTACTTTTTATTAACACTTTCATAGATCCTTTAATTTATTGAAATCTTGTAGTTGTTTGCTGTGGTTTATTATGTTTGTAAAGGCAGATTATTATTTTTTTAATTCAGTTTATGTGTTGGATTATATGAACTTTGCAGGTGAATTTAAGTTACTGCATGATAGTAGGTGTGACATGACTTTGGATTTTAAGTTGACACAAATGTAATAAAAAGCCAAGTCACTAGTCGCTCATGATGTCATTGATATTTTTTTTGTAAATATAATGGCCGTTCAAGAAACTCCCGATGGGCGATGACCAGCCCCCTCCTGTTGTGGACTAGTTTACAACCCCTCAATAAAGTGATATTTTTCACTTTAATATATACTCAAAGTGAGGCTGAGGATAAGTGGGGCTGAGAACACTGAATCAACAAGTGGTGGGATTGGCCTACAGTGGCAGTTGACATCAAGCCATTATTGTGTTTATTCAAAGCAGTTATGAATAAACAAACTCAGACCTCTTTTTCCCAGTATTCAAAGTCAGAATACGATCCGTGATAGTGCTTTGGTCACTTAATCAGTGTCAAATCAAAGTAAACATTTAGCTATCAGAAAGTGTGTGGATGTATGTTTGTGTGTTTACGTGTGTGTGGTCTTGTTTGCCAGAGAACAGAGGAAATGGCCTGTGATATTGTGGGATACACAGGTGTGTCCAAGTTGAAAGTGTTGGGCCTTAGTGTCTGTGCTGTGGGGCCGCTCCTTGTGATGAAAAGTGGCCTTGTTTAGCACAGCCAAAGCCCTGAAATTAAAGAGGGTGTTGACAGTAAAAGTTAGGAAGGTCATCAACACCTCTGCACACACACGACAGGAAATGAAAGGCAATGATGAATGACTGCAGGTAACATCCATATTTCAACTTACTTTTAACATTTGCTTTTTATGTTTTAACACAGTTGAGGAGATCGCTCGTTTTCAGGATAAAAGCAGTTGGTTCAGTCAGTATGTAGGGACAAAGATGTTTGTTCCAAGTTCCCTATAACGTAAGGTTAGCAGATTAGAATTTTTGATTAGCCTCAAAGGTCCCAAGGTACAGCAAATTTATATCATAACTATTTTCTTAAACGCAAGAGATCTGACACATTACAAGAAAATAAATCAGTTATGTGGTTACTGCTCTTATGTATAGTGTTTGGTATACTCAAGATGGCCAACACAGAACACCTCATGCATAACAATATTGACACAGACAATTGTGAGAATCCTCTGTCATCTGTCATCGTACCAAGACTTACTTGTAAGTGTGTTCCCACAGATCATCCAGTCTGCCAGAAAATACAAAGAATGGTGGTGAATGAGTTGGGAGACCAGTGGCAGACTGTGCATTTGGTACCTGGGATTCATGTGAGGATTTACCTGACCTTATTCACCATTTAATCTCCCCACTGTCATGTCACAATTATAGGAATAATTAATTCAACAACAACAACAAAAATGCAAAATTACGGGCCGGTGTGCAAATGTGCCATGTACTGTACATCATCTTGGGGAGGTCAGACAAAATACTGTATCTATCTAATAACATGACAAAAACATACAAAGTTAAACCTCGCACCCGTCGACGGGAACGCGCAACCGAGGGGCACAAAGACGCAAACCGGAAACGGAAACCAAGTTGATGGGTGAAACCCCGGAAGTCGGAAGTCCCGCCTCCTCCCTGGCATATAGTTCATTGTGTTTCCTAATTGCTGTTGTTTCGTTTCTCAACACAATTGCATAGACAGCAGGTCGTCCAAAATTGATGTCGACCAGACCCCACACATACAAATTTGCGATCGTAAATATTGAACAGGTTTTTAGTACATTGGAGAGGAAAAATCACTTATCATGCTTTTCATACCCCGGGATTACACCGTATGCGTGTGTGTTGCGTCTCCGCTTCGCTGTCTCTTGACTGCGCGCTCCGGACACGTCAATTTTATGGACAAAACTCACCGGCTGCACACAGCTGCGGTCCGGCAGCTCCGTTGCCGACAACTTGCCATTAAAAACAACGACAAACACACAGAAAGTGTGCTCAACAGAGAACCAGAAAGAGAGGTGGACTTTGATTGAATTTACCGTCCACTCCCACAGCTTCTACTATGACGTTTCTTGCAGCATCAATTTTTATGTTGTCCAAATAAAAAGGATGTGCCGTGTCATATATTATCCACCTCCATTACAAATCTCTCCTCATCTATGTTCGCTGCGGTGAATTAAGCGTTAAGCGTTTTTGCTGACATGATTGCGAAATAGGATCTGGTGGGTATTTTATTCTGAAAATTAACCGGATTTTTTTATTTTGAAACTGCGTCGGTCTTCCTGTCCCGCTCATTGTGTTCTGTGCTAGTTTGCCATTTGACGGATGCCGACGCATTCGTCATCTGGCAAAAATGGAAAATAGGTCTATCCGGCACGACGAAGCTGGTCCGCAGTCGATCCGCAGCGCATATGCAGGTGGTATAATTTGAACAGAATGTAAACAAATCGGCTGCCCCCACGGAGCGCAGCGGAGATGCAACGCACACGCATGCGGTGTAATCCCGGGGTAGTGTTAAGGCCTAGATACACCAATCCGACGTCGGCTAAATGTGACCCCCTGTGGCGTCGGCACGTCGCGTAGAAAAATGACGTAAAAACACACCGCACCGACACCAACCATCACGTACCTTGAGCACATGCGCGAGAAGTAATTCCCCTCCGTACCATCGGCGGCGGTAGTCATTATTCCTAAAGGCAACCTGCAACCTCTTTACGGGGGCGGGATATAAAAACGTAAACAACTCATTCCGGTGTTGACAGCGGCAGCGGGGTAAACGCAGCAGCCAGCTGGTGAAGTGAAATTGGGCGCTGGAACAAGCTTCGTCCCCTTCTCGTTCTCGTGGATGTACTCCGTTGTGGCGTATCTTGGACCATGTCGACTCCTGGCTGCTACCGATCGTTGGTTCACCCGAAAAGCTTCGGCCGTGCTTACGCGGTGCCGACCTCCAGCTTTCTGAAGGAGCTTCCTCGAGACCGCCGGACGGAAGGGCCATGCACCCCTGCTGCTCCCACAAGGATCAATCACACTGTTAAATGTGCGGTTATTGACAAACAAAATGTTTATTTTGAGGGAGTTTTTCCTTTCCAACAACTTGTATTTTCTCTGCCTGACGGAGACCTGGACTGTCGCTGGTGAGTCCACCGCTATGATTGAATTACTACCGCCTGGCTGTGCTTACTTGGACGCTCCAAGGACGTCGGGCTGAGGTGGAGGAACGGTGACTATTTAAAAAAACTAATTTAAATCTAAACAATGTCTATTTACCACATCGATCACAGCTTTGAAGCCACCTTCTTTGAAGTCGGCCAAACTGTCACTGTGCTGCGCTGTGTCATTTACTGACCTCCAAAATACAATTAGGACTTTTCAAGCGACTTTGTGAGCGACTTTAATATTCACATGTGCTGTCCTGAAAAAACATAAAGTTGAGTTGAGTTGAGTACTGTTTATCACTTGCTCTTCTTGCCCAGTGCGCTGATTTGCTAGCTAACAGCATATCACGGTGATCAAATGCCCCCGATGCCCGACGCTGATTCAACATGTCGAATTTGCTGGAAAGTTAACACCTGCAGCAACAAATGTGTTTACTGTAACGGTTTCTCAAAGTCTTCAGCCAATCAGCAATGGCTGCATAACTTGAAGAACCCAAAAGCTAAACTTTTTGGCTTTGTGACACATTTTAAATTAAACATGAATACATCAATAATACATCAGCAAGAAGAGTTGAATAACCGATCATAATATGTTTCATATATTTATAATTGCTGCAAAAAAAATTGATCTGTACACCCATGGGTCGCTTTGTTTTTGACGTAAACTCTGGGCAGAAATCAATGCAAATATGCTTGTTTTCCCTCTGCACCCGAACAGCCCCGTATGAATGTTTTGAAATTCAGAACCAGTGTCAGTGGATTTTCTCAACAGTCATTGGAGACGTTAGGGTTGGCAAGGTCATTCTTCTTGCTTGGCTAGCCACACGCACACGCACACGCACACGCACACACTCACACACAGGTGCTCATTGTTCAGTCAGACCGCTATCAGCCTACACGCCCCTGGCTATGAATCAATTGAAGGGAGAAAGAGAGATTGAAAGTCAGCTAGAGAGCTCTTTTAAGTAAACAGGAGTGAGCAGGTCTCCGTCTGTGGTCAGATTTATTGTACTGGCAGTCGACCCCGACCGTCCTATGCTTGAATGGGTTAGCTTGATGCGTTGTGGGCAGAGGTCGGGGGGCTACTGACACCAGTGTCTTGTAAAAATGTTAATTAGCTGCTAGTAGCTAAAAACAGGTGAACTGAAGGTCACCCTGAGGGAGCAGGTCATTATTATTTCATGTAAATAAAGTCACTGACAGGATGATTAATGCATAAATGCATATTAATTGCATGAAATTCCATTCCACGGGCACTTTACTCAAACTTGGCAGGGGGCCATTCTTGAAGATTATGTAATGTAAATCACTATACCTTTGCACTAAATTGTTCACCAAAGATGCATGTGAAAAATAATAAACATTGAGACCTGAACCTCAGGCCAGCAATATTTTGGAGCATTCAAATTGTCTGTGCAGAACATGAGCACATGGTGATGATATCAAGGTCAACACTATCTTCTAAATCTGGGTGCTTAGAAAAAGTAGAAGATGTCCCATTATTGTTTTCCATATTTCATGGGCTCATTTCCTTGGGATGACTTGATGAAACATGACAGAAACACTCAGATAATGACACAGTGTGATATTTCAGATGTGATTTCTCCACTCGAACATGGCTCAATTGCTCTCGGAATTATCAAAGAGATTTTGGTCCGCATTGACACATCATCTTTCACTGACAGCCAAATTGATTCCATGACATGAGTGGGTAATGTGCGCAAGGGGGAGAGCAAGCGCACTGATTGAGTCGCAGACAATAAGAAGCAGCCGCAATCAAATCCGGCCGTGGTGATTCCTATCAGTTAATAAGATGGTGAGTCAGTCATTCTACAACTCTATTTTTCGCTCATCTTGAACCGCACCACTAATCCTGTAAGTGTCCCTCTGATTGCTGCATCAGGACAAGCACAATATGACTGAACTGATAATCAGAATATTCCATTTTCAGAGCAGAAACCAGAAAACAAGCACAACTACAACAGAGCGGTGTTAGAGGTTTTGCAACTGCCATATGCTTTTCTCTATACACAGTATCATTCGAATTTTCAAATTTGAAGTCCCCTAAATAATTACAGGGTCTCTGAAAAAGTTAAATTGAAGCAACAGGTCGTTTTCTTCAGTTCAAGTTTTAAATTTGGCTGTTCAATTATTCAAAAGCTATGCACTGCAGAATTGAGCCTTTTTACATCTCTTCTAACTCTTGATTTTGACCAAACTCTTTCATGATGAATCCGAATGCCCTCTCGTTGTCCGTTCTATTGTTACCCACTCAGAGCCTGTTGCAGTATTTGAATTAATTCAGTTATAGTTAAAAACATATATATATACACCATCCCCACTACTCTAAACACAGTATTCTGATTATGGTTGATGGTTGTTAATTTCTCTCACACACTACAGTAGTCTCCATAGACAAATCAGTGCTCACAAACCAGCATCAAACACAAGACAAAACAAAAGTATTTGCCAAAGTTCACAGCCTACAGGAAGGACAGAGAGTGGAAAAGTGGCAGAAATGAACCCTCCATTGAACTACTTCCCAATAGCTTCAAATATCTAAGGGAGAGCCCGGACACCCTGCGAAGGAAACTAATTTCGGCCGCTTGTATCTGGGATCTTGTTCTTTCGGTCACGACCCACAGCTCGTGACCATAGTTGAGGTAAATCGAGAGCTTCACCTTTCGACTAAGCTCCTTCTTCACCACAACGGACCGATACAGAGTCCGCCTCACTGCAGACGCTGCACCAATCCGCCTGTCGATCTCCCGCTCCATCCTGCCCTCACTCGTGAACAAGACCCCAAGATACTTGAACTCCTCCGGTTGGGGCAGAATCTCATCCCCGACCCGGAGAGGGCACGCACCCTTTTCCGACTGAGGACCTTTGTCTCGGGTTTGGAGGTGCTGATCTTCATCCCAACCGCATTACACTCGGCTGCGAACCTCTTCAGTGAGAGTTGGAGATCACAGCTTGATGATTATTTGGACATATTATGCATTATCCAGAAGACTTTCATAAATCAAATCAAATTCCAATGATGAACTACAAGTCAAGTTGTGAAGTTGCTTAAAACAGTAGTCTTAACATTATGTGTATTTTAAAGAATATCCTGTATATATTTTTGTGTTTTTATATTATCAACTGTCGTTTAGAGGCGCCGCTCAACTTTCTCTAATGTTTTGTATTTTTCCATGACATATGAAACGAAACTGAAACTTAACTGTAATAAAAGCGACGAGGTGGCCGGGGGAGAGGAGAGAGTCGGAAGGAGCCGAGCGTGAGTTAAGGTCTCGCGCCTCCTCTCCTCTCCCAGCCGCGGTTGCAATAAAACAAAGCAACAGCTTCTGCCTCCTTTTTCCTTGGTGCACGGTCAGTAACTAAGGGGATCTGTAATATCAGACCCAACATTTAATTGGTGCCGAAACCTGGGACCTGCATCTGGACGGACGACCGCCGCCGAACCGAAGACACCGAGAATCTGTCGACAGCGTCTCCCCTTGCGTGACGGGTCTCGTCGCTCCGGCCACGGCCGTTCGCCCGGACACCGGGTCCTGCGAACCAGACCGGCACCGAGGACTAACAGGTATTATGCTGTTTAATTATCACGATTTACACAGAAGTTTGAAAAAAGGAACACTAAATATACTGAAGAAGTAAGAGAAAAATAGAAAAGTGGGGAGTAAAAGAGAAGCGCTTGGGCGTTGGCCCGTGAAGAAGAGAAAAAAAACCCATGGTATACATGATCCGGGCATCAAAGGGATCACGGTTTTATTAGATGAGATCCAAAATACTTTTATTGACTAGTTTTTAACTTGTTAAAAAAAAGTGTCGTTTTCGGGTGCCCGGGTAGAGGAAATTAAACGTTGCCGTAAATACGTAATAATTTACACCTCCCCACTCATTGGTTACCAAAATATCTGTGTTCAATATAACTAAGATTTATCAGGTCAGAACAGAACTGACTGCGATTAAAAATAATCGCCTAAAACACAAATCATGGTTTTAAATTAGAAAGTGGTGCACCACAGAAAAGACTAAGTGTGTGTATTTGTGTGTGAGTTTTTGTGTGTGTGTGGTTGTGTGCGTGTGTTTTTGTGTGGGTGTGTACTTTGTGCGTGTTTATGAGATAAGGAAAAAAGGGAGTAACTGCTGCCCGCTCGGCAATAGATACAATGGGCCAGTCATTGAGAAAAGAAATAGAACAACACCAGGATGTTAAATTTATTGCAAGCTTTGACGCTAATGCGTGCAAGTATCTGGAATCCTGGGTGACCAAGTATGATTTTAACCCGTCTTTGAGAGATGTCAGGAACAAAGAGGAAGTTAAGAAAAGTTTAGTGGAGAAAAGAGCAAAGAAGATTAAAAAGGGAAAGAATGTAGAAAAATTGGAAGCACAACTACGTGCTGTTGAAGTGTGGATAAAACAGTGTAAAATGAGGGCAGAAAGCATTTTGGAAAGTGAGAAAAGAAAAAAGGAAAAGACAGAAAGAAAAATGTATCAGATGAAGATAAGACCAACGGAAGAAACCGGCGCCAGACGAAGAGACAACGGAAATGCACCGGCTGAAGTGCGACAGCAAAATGATCCAGAAGAGGAAGTAAACGTCAACCAACAGCGGGAACCGCCTACCCCGTCTACCTCCTCCCCAAATTCCACCTCCACGAGTTTTGGGGACGGAGCCTCCCCTCCTATTGGAAGCCGTACAAGATCAAACAAACCAACAGCAGACGTCCTGGCTGCAACAACAAAATTATACCCAGACATTCAGCAGGTGGCAGCGTATCCCATGGTAGCTGTAGCCAACCCAGCTTATGGAATGCCAAATCCTGGTCAACCTGCTCATCCACAGACCTTGCTGCTCTATCGCCCATGGACCGAAGAAGAAAAAGTAGCCGCATGCGCATCAGTTCCTCCCATTGAAGACAACGTTGAAAAATGGGCAGCTGCAATTAGAGAACTACATGGATCCTATCACCTCAATGGCAATGAATTACTAAGCGTCCTACGTCTGACCGCAGGACATCGAGTTGGAAGATTCCAAGGAGCCTTTGCTCCAGCCAACCAACGAGGCCAAGTCTACCAACCAGGCCAAGAACTAGACAACGCCCTAAATACTCTTTTAGAAAGAGCCATCGCAGTGTTCAAGAAACCACCTGATTTAACTAAAGTCCGCCAATGCCGCCAAGAACCTGAAGAAAGCGCACAAAAATATGTGGACCGCCTCCAAGACGTACTGAAACTACATGGTGGCATCGAAGAAAGCACTGAGGCACAAAGCACATACCAAACATTACTGCGGGCAACATTCCTGGATGGACTAGTGGACGGTACAGTCAATTTTATCAAGAAACATTACCACACCTGGAGAACTGCCCCGGTGAATGATCTCGTAGCTTGGGCCTCACACGCTGAAGACCTAAAAAGACAAAAAGCGCAATCATCAGTCTTCAATGCCATGCACACATTTTTTCAACATGCCTCTCCTCCACCTTCTGGACCAATTTACTACCAAAACCAACCCAATCGGGGCAGAGGACGTGGACGCGGAAGAGGAAGAGGCCGACCAGCCACCAGACAGGATGTGTGCTACAATTGTGGCAAGTACGGCCACTTTGCCCGAGATTGCCGCTCCAAACAAAAAATTGAGACCCCAAAATCTGACCACTGGGATCCAACCGAATGACGCGAGCAGGAAAGGTCAAGTGATGAAAACCCTGATGACACCAGAACGATCGTCGAGGTGCTTGACCTGACAGTCCTGTTTAGCCAGATGTCCTCTATTGACCCAGCAGTAAGAAAACTAGGCTTAGGGCCATTTACGACAACATTGAAATTCATTGTGGATTCAGGAGCACAATCCTCCGTGATCACTGATCTACCAACAGGTGTCAAATTGTCAAAAAGCACAATAATGGTCATAGGAGTGGGAGGTAGACCAGCCATCCATTACTTTACCGAACCACTGACCATTATTGATGAAGACGGAACAGAATACCCAGATCAAACTTTCGTTTACGTGCCTCGTTGTCCTGAAAACCTCATCGGACGAGATTTGATAAAAGCCATGAGCCTTGTATTAATGGTCGAAGGCTCCAGCATGGTCGTGACAAAAAGAGGACAAGAAACACCAATGCAGATGTTAGTACTAGAAGGAAAAGACAAACCACGCCCATTCTACAGTCTGGATCCGATCCAAAAAGGTCCAACATCAGTAACAAACAATCTGCTACAGATGCCAGAACAAATCCTACCAAATTCAAATTGGGTGCCCCAAACCACGTACCCACTTCACTCCACCATCCGCTTCGCCCCGAACAAAGAGGACAGAGACTTCTTTGATCAATGGTCCCGATTGACAACCATGCGGGCCCAAATAAAGGACCTAATTTGGGACGAACAGGCAGGATGGATGGCAGCCACAGTAATCTTTCCAGATTACATATATGCATTAACCACATATGAAGGCTTTGGCATTCCCTTCCACATTTCACTGGCAAAACCAACAGGCTGGAGATGGAAGGACATAGGATCAAAAATAAGAGATGTAACATGGTCCGAACAACGACTTCCGTGGACCCCATGTCAAGATGGAAGATTTAAACGCATCATGTCATCAGGAAACGTGGTCTGGAGGAAAAAACTAAACTGGGTGACAACATTTGTCCCCAGCACCCACCTAAGTACATGACATCCGGAGGAAACCACGATCCTGGCACTAAAAGACGCCATGGATCAAATACCACCTCAGCTGTGGTCAGCGTCAAAAACCGATGTGGGCCTAATGACCACAGCCACAGAAGTAACAATTGAACCAAGAACAAACTATCGCCCACGAATCAATCAATACCCACTCAAACCTGATGCCAAAGAAGGAATCACACCAGTAATTATGAACATGGTAAAAGCTGGAGTGCTCATAGAAGCCCCCAAGGTAACTTGTAACACTCCAATCTTTCCAGTAAAGAAAGCAGACACCACGACCTGGCGAATGGTCCACGACTTAAGAGCCGTAAATCAGGCAGTAAAACAGAGAGCCCCCTGCGTCCCCGACCCCCACACTCTACTCAATGCGCTGAAGCCAGAACAGAAATGGTTCACAGTAATTGATCTAAGCAACGCCTTCTTTTCCATCCCATTGCACGAGTCCGCCCGTCATTGGTTTGGTTTCACCTTTAATCAAAAGAAGTACACCTATACGAGACTACCCCAAGGCTATGCAGAGAGCCCCACCATTTTCTCTCAAGAAATCAACAACTGTCTGAGCCTCCATGAACACAGTGAAACCACTCAAATACGTAGATGACATTCTCATCGCCAGTCCAACCAAAGAAGAAAATCAAGAAGAAGCAGTGAAACTGTGTCAACACCTGGCAAAGACAGTAAACAAAGCCTCACTGACCAAACTACAGTGGACTCAGACCGAAGTAGTTTTCTTAGGTCACATCATATCGGCAGAAGGAAGAAAACTAACCTCTGATCGGAAACAAGCTATCCTTGATGCCCCCAAACCAAAGACCAAAAGACAGATGATGGCCTTCCTAGGCCTAGTGAACTTTTGCCGTCTATGGGTTCTGGACTTCGCCGAAATAACGCAACCACTGGTGGATTTAATCCACAAAGAAGACCGACCAGTCATCCCCCGCAGTCTGTTCCACGCAGTAGCCACATTGAGTCATGGGAAGTCCCATGTCTCAACAGGAGGGATCATATCTATGGTAGAACAGACAATGACATTACCACAGGGCTTACAAACCTATTTTAAAACTTTTTGTAGGTCATGTATGGTCTGTTGTCGTCACAATGCTCAGGGAATCTTAAGACCACAGAGAGGGAAATGCCCAGTGGGCTCCTACCCATTTAAAGTTTAACACATGGACTTTATTGAACTACACAGAAGTGGTCAGCACAAGTACTGTTTAGTGTTAGTAGACTCACTAACTAAATGGGTTGAACTTGTTCCTTCAAAACATCCAAACGCCCTCACAGTAGCTAAAGCTATTTGTAAACACATAATACCAGAACATGGCATTCCACGAGTCTTGTGGAGTGATAACGGTAGCCATTTTGTAAATACCATCGTTGACAATATGGCCATCCATTTAAAATCAGCCATGGTCAGACAAAACAGGAGAGGCAGATCCACTGACTAAATGGTTATGTGACTTGTTTAAAGAACGGACTGTGTCAAGAGCAAATGATCTGCCCTCTACTTCTCTTCCTCCTGCACAGGAAACGGTGACCCCGGGTGACCTGGTGTTGGTGAAGGTGATAAAAAGGAAAACATGGTCGAGCCCACGCTGGGACGGCCCATTCGTTGTTCTCCTGACCACACCCACCGCTCTCAAAATCGCTGAGAGAGAGACGTGGATTCACCAGAGTCACTGCAAAAAGGTCACCGAACTCAGATAAGGGATTACCCCCTGATTCTTGTCAAAAAGAAGAAGAACAAAGGAGAAGATGACCCTTTTTCAGACATTGTTTGGACTTTGATCATTATAATGTTTATCTTATTATGTGTTATTTGTTCCTGCTGTATTGTCCCAATGTCTAAGAGATTAGTCGCCCGTATGTTCGTGGCCCAGATGTATCAATATAACTTACTACGCGTAGAGGATTATGTTGTCACTGTGGAGACCGACACAAAAGTGTGACCCTCATCTTATTGTGTTTCCCTAACTTCAAATTCAGTTCCATTCTCAGACCAAGAGGTTCTCGTCACCGTGCGGTGGGGGAGTTATGGAATTTTTCCCTTTAAGTTAAGGGTTTTCGCCATTTCCTGAGAATGGTTCAAATGTTGTGAATCTATTAATGAAGTAATACTGAGAAAACTTAATTGTTTTAGTATTTACTGATATCCTTTTAAATCCACAACAGGAGGGAATGTGAAGTTGCTTAAAACAGTAGTCTTAACATTATGTGTATTTTAAAGAATATCCTGTATATATTTTTGTGTTTTTATATTATCAACTGTCGTTTAGAGGCGCCGCTCAACTTTCTCTAATGTTTTGTATTTTTCCATGACATATGAAACGAAACTGAAACTTAACTGTAATAAAAGCGACGAGGTGGCCGGGGGAGAGGAGAGAGTCGGAAGGAGCCGAGCGTGAGTTAAGGTCTCGCGCCTCCTCTCCTCTCCCAGCCGCGGTTGCAATAAAACAAAGCAACAGCTTCTGCCTCCTTTTTCCTTGGTGCACGGTCAGTAACTAAGGGGATCTGTAATATCAGACCCAACACAAGTGTTGTTCCTATTGCGACAAAACTTTTGTCAAGAACTGTATCTGCATCAATGAAAAAGGAACACAGAAGTACAACAAAGTATATCTTGAACAATGAGATGACGAGAGGCATAAAAAGAACAATTCACAATAGAGGCATAAATTGAAGATCAGAGGACTCGGGTGAGGGCCTACTCGATATTCAGATACTTCATGTCATGTCAGCAAGTGACGTTCTCAACTGTTGTCTTTGTCAGCTCTACATGGCTGATCGTTTTTCATGCAGCGTGAGCCAGTTTGTGGAAATCAGCAAGCAAGACAACTATTGGACAGAAAAGGGGGATGGGATCGTATTGTGGTTTTATATCCAGGAATAAATTAGAGATGACAGGACTTTTATCCAGTTAGCATTGCGCGTGCCTGCTGTTTATTGATCAAAGTAAGAAAGCAGGCCTTCTTCCTCTTATCTTGATCAATGCAACGCATTTTTGTTCAGCTCCAGTCAATATTTGACCATTTCTGTGATACTTTTCCACTGCAGGAAGCTAATTCACTTTATATTCTAATGTAATCCCCTCTTAATTAATTCCACTGCATTCTACTAAAGAGAGCTAGTGAGCTTTGTTCGGACTTGCCTG
Source organism: Vanacampus margaritifer (assembly GCF_051991255.1). NCBI lineage: Eukaryota > Metazoa > Chordata > Actinopteri > Syngnathiformes > Syngnathidae > Vanacampus > Vanacampus margaritifer. The sequence continues at coordinate 21,965,768 of NC_135434.1, forward strand.
GCGTCGTCACTCAGCCTGTGACACAATGACAAGACCTCTTGTCTTGTACAGTTGACTGGAGGTGAACCCAATAGTTGGTCATGATGGATGACATCTGACAGAGGAGTGACAGCGACTGAGGGAAGAGCGATCACACTACACTTCTATGCCACTATCACCCACTGGCTAGACTCTTTCCAGGTCAATAAAAGAGTATAGATTTGTGCAAGCAGGCGTCTTTGTCGGTTGAGGAAGTTTTATTAAACAAGAGTGAGGATGAGTGTGGCCACTGCCTGCGGGCCATAAAACATTGTGAGCGTGAACGTGTGAGCAGTGGGTCAGCAGATTGAATACAGCCTGGGAAGCAAGGTTGAACAAACCTATTAGAAACGCACTGCATCACACTGTGAAGTTTTTCGAATATTTGATCCCTCTCATTAATATAATAAGAAGTTAACCTAACAACAAGCACAATGCTGTTGCAACTTTCAACTTGTCCTATCAGAACAAGCGAGTCACAAGCAGGATTTATTTGAGACAGTTTTAAGCCGGATGACCTTCCTGACGCGATCCAGCTATTTTTTTCTGGGCTTGGGCTTGGCAGTGGCCAATATGTACCACTATGCCTATATGTACCACTACACTACCTGTATAAATGACATCCATCCATCGCTTGTCCTCACAAGGGTCACGGGGGGCGCTTGAGCCTATCCCAGCTCAAGCTCGGGCAGTGGGCAGGGTAGACCCTGAACTGGTTGCCAGCCAATCACAGGGCACACAGAGACGAACAACCATCCACACTCACAATCACACCTATAGACAATTTGGAGTGTTTAATTAACCTGCCATGCATGTCTTTGGAATGTGGGAGGAAAACCGGAGTACCCGGAGAAAACCCACGCAAGCACGGGGAGAACATACAAACTCCACCCAGAAAGGGTGAAGCCCGGACTCGATCTCAACTCCTCTGCACTGGGAGGGGGACGTGCTAACCAGTCATCCACCGTGCTCCCGTATAAATTACATATTTCTCCTATTGGTGTCATGTTTCCTGTTGTAATGGGTCTAGTCCTTGCATTTGTTTCTTACTTTTAATCTTGTATTTATCTTGACTTTGGAGTTTTTTGTTATTCAACGTGCCTTGTTTACTTTTTTGAGTATATCCTGAACTCCTACCTTGCTTCACTGTGCTCGGGCCCTCCAATTTTTGCCTCAACACTTCGCCATGCAGTAACTCACAAAGAAAAACAGATATCACAGTTTTACCATCGGTGGCTTGCTTCATGTTAGCCCGAACATCATTCAGAGTCTCCGAAATTTCACATATTTGGTTCTGGAATCTAAAAAAATTCCACAAAGATTTTCTCATTTTGCGTGCCTTCCACAATGCTCCTATGGACCAAAACTACCCAAATAATATAATATAACATTATATATATATATATATATATATATATATATATATATATATATATATATATATATATATATTTATATATATGCTGATTACGCTCTGACAGGTCAAAATGTTACGAGAGAAATGTTAAAAATAGATCTTGATCTCAATGGGTTTTTTATCTGGTTAAATAAAAGTATTATTATTATAATGTTATTAAAACGAGGGGGTGGTCCTAAGTGTGTCTTGGGTTGGACTTCACCGTTGCAAACGAGCAGGTTGGTAAACAAGGAAGTCTCGCTGGCTTGCATAACTCGCTCCAGCAATGGGCGAGTTATGCAAGCCAAAGAGACTGTTTGCCGACCTGCTCACTCAACCATTGAAAGGCAGTTTGCAACGACGGAGTCCAACCCAAGACACGCTTAGGACCGCTCCTTCATTTGAATAACATTTTGACCTGTCAGAGCGTCTGCAGCATGAAATAAATAAATGTGAGTGTGCGTTTTTTTTCTATTGATTGATTGATATTTATTATATATATATATATACGTGCCCGCCTGTGCGAACGACATTGACTATAAAGTGCAATCGCACCGCCAGAAAATGTTCAACCTTCATTTGGTGTTTTATGTACCATTGGCCAACATGCCTGCGGTGTGGGCACATTTCAATTTATATTGTGCTTTGTTAAAATGCAAGTGCTAAATAAATATGTTATAATAATATTATAATTTTAATTAATTCTAATAAATGATAGACTGAGATGGTTTGGACATGTCCAGAGGAGAAATAGTGAGTATATTGGCAGAAGGATGCTGAGTTCCCAGGCAGGAGGTCTAGAGGAAGACCAAGAGGAGGTTTATGGATGTTAAAGAAAACATGAAGGTAGTTGGTGTGAGAGCAGAGGATGCAGGGGACAGGGTTAGATGGAGGCAACTGATTTGCTGTGGCGACCCCTGCAGGGAAAAGCCAAAAGGAAAAGAAGAAATGCAATGATAGTAAAAACTGGCATAATTTTTTTTCGGCGTTTCGGTTTTCAGCCAAGCATTTTTCATTTCGGTGCATCCCTTATATATATATATATATATATATATATATATATATATATATATATATATATATATATATATATATATATATATATATATATTTATGCTCCTGCCTTTCATACGAGATGCAAAATCAGCTTTTGAAATTTGTCTTAGGTTTAATAAATCACATTGCCAGTGTTAAATTAATCTATTTGCGTCTACTCATCCCAGAACACGCAAAATTAACTGAACAGCAATTTAGCACGTTTGGCAGATGCAAACAATAGTCCATAAGCTTCCATTGCTTCATATTTATATTATACTTATCAAATTCAAACGTTTTCAGTCTACTGCAATAATAAAGGAATTTGCCTCACTTTTCCAAAACGTTTCGAAGACATCTTACAATAGTTCTATTAAAAAACAAACATATTCATAGTGCGATAACATTTGCTGAGCCCATAACGTAAAAAGCGAAAGACCACAATGCTCATTCCTCAGGCTGGCTAGTCAAGTAGTTTTTCTTGCCTATATCATGTAAACTGACGACTTGCTTATTTTTCTTGCTTCAGAGCACAGATAGTATGTAGTACTGAGTTGAAGCTGCACAAAACCTATTAATCATTGCATAGATTGTTTTCACTCGTATGGGGCGAATGAATTGCTATGTTTGTTTAACATACGTATGATGTTGATTTATCTGTGCTTGTCACGGTGCATGGGAGCACTTTGTACATATGAAACTATGCTTGTGTGTGGGCGGGTTTATATCACATCATGGGGACCATTTTCTGGGGTTTACTATCATTGTGGGGACCACTTGTCCTTGTGGAGACCTTTGGGTGGTCGCAATTAGTCCAGACCTCTTTTTGACGGTCAAGACTTGGTTTTAGAGTTTAAGTTTGAATTGGGTTTTGGTTGGGGTTAGGGTACGTGTTAGGATTGGGCAATCAGTTGTGATGGTTAAGGTTAGGGTAAGGGGCTAGGAAATGCATTATGTCAATGAGATATCCCCACTAGAAATGTAGACCCAGTGTGTGTGTTTATGTGTGTGTGTGCGTAACCTGTAGAACCATAAAGGATACACATATGATAAATCTATAAATCAAAGTCAGAAAACATGACTGAACCCCTATGCAGGTTTGTTTTCAACTGCAATTTGGTTATTTGTAGCACTATTTTTGCAAAAATAAAAACTTGTGGGGAAAACAGTTAAATCCATGCAGTATATGGCCTTTATCAGCTGCACATCCAATGTTTTAAGCAACAATTGTCACACCTACCTATCATATAAATATGTTTTATTTTCAGATTCACATTAAAATACTCACCCCTTGATGCATGCAGACTAGAGATAGATGCAGACATCTAACAAGGTAATAAGAACAAGAGGGAAGGTTATTGCATGTGCCTGGCAGGTCTTCATATCGAGACTCAAAAAGATGACTCAAAATGTACATTTTGTTATTTTAGTTGTTCTAAATTGAATTTTGAATCGCTTCTGCCACGTGTGGTTGAAAAATAAAACTGCAAACTACTTTCTTCACGAGCACGCTGCGTGCACTCGTACGAGCACAACTGTTAGGTTTCAGGGGTGCAGGAGCGGGACCCACTTGCAGATTAACATGCGAGTAGTTTAATTGATTCACCAAAAGAATAGGGAGGCAGGGAATTGAGTCCGAGCAGGAGGTGCGTGAGCCAAGGGTTCAGGATCCAGGGGAGCAGGCAGGTGGGCAGGTGAGAGTACCAAAACAGAAAACACAACAGGAGCCAGTGAGGATGATCTGGGTGAATGTAAGACAAACGGGTAAGCAACAGGGCACTAATCACAGAAACAACAATATGCTGGATACGACTGACTGAATGACAGGACAAGACGATCTGGCGCCGAGGTGCGTTCCAGGTGCGTTTCCACTTGCTGACTCTCCTGAATCATTGATATTCCTTGAATCTTCTGTGTGACTTGCATCATTTCTACCGCTATTCTCCCAATTTTACAGTATCTGTACACACAGTATCTGGTAACCCTGGCCTCCTTGCATGTTTAGCGACCGGTTACGTGATTCCCACTGGAGGCGGTGATAGTCAACAAGCCTTGAGCTGAGCACAAGGCACCTTCCTGGGTCACTTGGAGTGGGGGCCGCTGGGGGAACTTGGAACATTTCGAGCTCCAGAGTTAGAAAGGAAGCGTGCGTAAAAGCAGGCCAGGCAAAGAGGACCTCTTCGGGCTTGCTACAGTGAACCTAAACTCGGGCCGAGCACCGGCCCATGGTAGCCTGACGTCGACTTAATGTCCACCTTCCTCATAAATGAGTAATAATTGTTCAAATAAAAATATTATTATTGTAAATATATTTTGGGGATATTTCAGGTGCTGCTATAATGTAGAGATTTCGAGTTATTTGGAGGTAATGTATTGGAAGATAAAATTATCTGTAGTTCATGCTTTAGTAATAATGGCATTCATCCTTAAATATGCAGAATGCCTCTGTCTCCTCTTTAATGCCACGCATGGTTATGTAGTGTTTTTATACATTATTTAGTGAGATTGTGGTGTTATTAGAAGGTGACTTAGTTCACTGAAGGCCCTGTTACACAACTGTCAAATCTTCATAGTTCATTGACTGAATTCTACCAAATTGCGCTGTTGCACAGTTTCACTACAAAGTGTCAGAATGTAGTCTGCAAGTCTTTTCAGCTTGGAGAGACTTCAGCCTTTGTGCGACCCTGAACAAGATAATTGGTTTCGAAAGTTTCCTAAAGCGTAAAATGTAAGGCCCTTGCAAACTTCTTGGTTTAAACAGATTGTGAAATTAATTCATGATAACATTTTCGATATTCTTTTCCTATCTGTCTTCTCTTATTCCATTTAAGTTCTAAAAAGAAACTCATATGGTGCTGTGAATGCAAATAGATTTTTTTTAATAAGAAGACAATGGCCTTAACTGCATACTTTGCCTTTTAAGAGTTAAGGTTCACAAACATCCTTGTACATTGAAATGACACTTTTCTCTGATTCACTAAAAAAGCATACTATTTTTTCACAAAGAAAGAGAAAAATACTTCACATACTACGTACATGCCAGGATGCTCTGATCAAAGTCATAGTGAAACAGTAGTCAGAGGAAGTGATTTGTGATCTGTGGTTTCAATCTTGCACCCACAATAACATTTTCCTTTAGTGGAAGGACCTCTATCAATGGGCCTGCTCTCATTGGCTGATCTGAACAAGGAGCTTCTCTCTCGACCAGAACTTCTACCCCCTTCCCACCCCTGTGTCCCTTATGGCGAACTGGATGCTCCTGCTGAGTGATTCTTGGCTATGAAAACGTGCTGTGTGTGCCTGTGCACGCGGGTATGAGTGTGTCTGGATCAACCAACATCTACTGGTCATTTCTTCTAGTTGGTTTTGTGAAACTGATAGTCATATTCTGTAAAATAGGTACACTACTGGAATCATCATTCCAAGGATTCCTAATGGCGGTCATGGAGTTGGTAAAAGAAAAAAAAGGATGTGCATAGAGATTGTGCTCATAGATTTTGCATACTCAACAACCTCCAGTAACTCGGTAATGATCCCACCAGAATTGGTCTGGACAAAAACTGCCCCAAACTGGATTGCTTCCTACAACCAAAGGCAAGCTTCTTGCCTCCTCTAGCAATAGAGCCCATGTACCGCGCCATTGCGACGTCACCTGACACCATCATCCACCATGTTGGATGCAACAGCGAAAGTAAACAAAACTGCACTGTCAAGTTTTCGAGTCAAGTGAATAACATTCAAATTCTTACAATGACAAACTGGACAGGGAAGCACAGGACCAACACATTGCAAAAATGAAAGCTATAAATGGCTTGGATCCTTTTGCATTTCCCAAAACGGAGTGGGGCAGCGACCCGGACCGACATCCTCCTTTGTGTTTGCCGGATATTTTCGCGTACCTCTCCTCACTCCACTCCTTCGCCATGAAATATATAAGAGAAAATTCAGATTCTTTGTAAACAGAGTAATCATTTTTCCTTTTGAACAAAGAAAAAAAAGAAAATCAACTTCCATGTATGACGTTTGATTTGTGCCATATTTGATACATCCGGTCACAATGCTTTAAATTTGTACATTTATAGCTGTCAATGAAATGAATAAAAAGACATATTAAACATATTAGAATTTCCAAAAATCAGAAAGAACATTTCTCACTCTTAATAAATATAGGTGTGTCTGTTTTCTCAATTGGGGAGATCTTGCAAGGTCGCTGTAAAAGTCATCAGCTGGGTGATACTGCCCTCTAATGAATTATCTGTGCAATGCATGTGTCAAATCATATACGTCAGGGTTTTAACGGGACAAAAAAAATATTATACTCATGAACTAGAGGGCTCACAAAGTCTTGTATTTGATGATACGTTTAGCGTTATAGGGTTAAATTATTATTATATAAAATAATTAACGTATTATTTATTAAATCAAATTATATAAATTAAATTAAGTCATTGCTTTATTTTGTGTAAGTTGTAAATCTAATAACATATGGAATGTACGGAGCACACTCTTGCCCAGGACAGAATGTTGTCAAAGGTGAATTTTTTCCTTCTTACACTCGACCAAACCATTCGTCATCGCTTTGAAATCTCAGAAACGTGGGCTCCTTCAGTCTTCCGTCAAGCAGGAAACTTTCTTTTTTCTTTTCTTTTTTTTTCCTTTTTCTTTTTTGGGCTTTTTGGGAAGTGTTGCTGCACCCCATAATACAAACAAACTGGAGTTGACCATATTTCTCTATTTCAGCCAGATACATGGCAATGAATCAACAACGCCACGACCATGTCACTCTTGGAAAATAGTTTTTTGCAATTTAAACAATAGGCGTGTTGCATCCAACATGACGAATACGTCCACGATGACGTCAATGATGACGGGCCTTGCACGGGCCCTATTGTGTGACACCCCCAGCAGCCAATGGCAGAGTCCCGAGGGAGAGCAAACCTGCAAACAGCAGATTTAGAATTATGAGATGGGATGGAATGTGCTCATTTAAGGGAGCAACATGCCAATGCTGTGTGGCCCTGCATTTATAATTAACAGTGAACCTTCGCATAGTAAGATTTGATTTAGCAAATGCATACGGCTTCATCTGTTTGCTTGGACTTTTTTTTTTCATGGTGATGAAGTTTCTTTAAATTTCCAGTTGTAATCCTTTGGCAAGGCATTAGACAAAAAGGGGTTTTATTAGAATACATTTTTTATATAAAAAATAAAAACCAAATATCAAAATTTATAAAAACATGGTCTACGTATATAGAATTTTTTAACCTAATTCTGGTTACTTAATTCTGTCTGTTAGCGAGAGCCACCACATCGTGATAACTTACATTGATGTTTCTGCATTTGGCAATTTATTATTATATTATATTATTAGTATGGGATTTTTTTTTAATAGGCTTTAGGTGAACTGATGAATACACACACGCTTGCACGCACGCACGCACGCACACACACACGCACATACACATTCTCACCCACATACAAAAAAAATTATATATATATATATATATATATATATATATATATATATATATGTATAAAAAAATAAAAAATAAATTCTTATTATTCTTTTTTTAATAAAAAAAAAGGAGAACAATGATGATGTCAAATCGAATGAACAATACTGAGCTTTCCTGAAAAAAATATAAAAATAAATAAAAAATAAAAATAAATAAATAAAAAAGAATACATTTTTTATTTTTCTTCCTTTAAACGACAACAAGGCCTTCACAGAACATGTATATTTATCCTGACGTAATTACACACAAGTGGACTTTATTTACTTATGTGACATCTGAAGGCAATGGATTGTACTGGATTGTATTTAGAGGTATCTGAATGCAAATGCAAACCACACTTGTTAGAATTATATTTGCTGAAAATGTTCAAACCATACATTATTTTCAGTCCAATTCACAATTATGTGCCATAGTGGCTATAACATATAACACCGTATCACGCTTGGAGAGTTCAAGGCTATTGTAAAGGAACGCGAAACAAATGCTATGGGTCAACGTGACCGTTATCCGTTTGGCTTCTATTTATTTGAATTATTTCTTTCATTTCAGAAAGCTACACTACCTCTAGGTTTAAAAGTGACAACATTTGGTGATTTTAATACCTCAATTAAAAATGACTCATTACTTCGTCTGGCCTGCAGGCAAAAATGGAGCAAAAATTAGCCTCCTGAAGGCACACTCAATTTGCCACTGCCTGCCTGCCTACCCAAACTAGAGCTTACTGCACGTCACTGATTATTTATATATATATATAAATAATCAGTGACGTCCAGTGAGTGATTCAAGCGCATTTCCTTTTTTTTATGTGTATGTTAATGTATATATTCTTTTTATTACAAAGTACAGACAAGCAATATATAGTTCAGACAACAAATAAGTCCAAGGTCCATTTGTGTTTTCACTGTTAACTGTGAGGAGCTGGTTTACTCCAGAAACATGCATACTGTCAGCGTATCGAGAGGAGCTGTTTTATCAAAAAGAGTACCCTTCCCCATAAATTAGAGTTAGGATATATTTAGATTATATTATTATAGTCCTTTCTCCTTTGCATAACGTTTATTAGATTTGGTTTACTCATAGATTTCCCATGCAAGTTTTGGAGCAGGAAGTACCCAAAATCCACAGCAAATGATGAAGAAGAAAGTCGGCAAAGAAAACAGATAAGGAACTGCCGAAAGATATATTGTACCTCTGTCTACGCTTGAGGAGCGGGTGCAGTTAGCCTTCTGCAATGAGCAGGTAATTGGAATCAAGGGATGTGACATTATTCCACCAGAATATGAACACCAAGGTAGGCCCATTACAATAAACACCCATTTGTGTTATCAGGTACATTTAATTAATTGAACTATTCTATTCAACAAAAATGACTTTGCTTCATGTGTTACTGTTTAGTTGAATATGCTCTAAAAATGTCAGTTTCTTCATTTCCCGCTAAGTAAAAATGCTGCGTGTATTGTTAACAACAGTACTCAATTCCTAAACTTGGTGCCCATAAATGTTAATTTTGTACATCAACTTTTTCAGACCAGTTGTCCTTATGATTCTAAAAACATGTTTTTTTTTGTGGCATCTGTATAAACAGTTACAGAATCCCCACAGTACTCACATCAGCCTAAGTCAACATGCATCTTTGCAGAGCCCTGAAAGCGTCCTCCTTATGAGGACAATGACAAGGAATCGCTGCAGCACTTAAAAATGACTTACAGCTCATTGCACAGGAGGAGAGCGCTAGGTTAAAATGGACACTTGGGCCAGCGTTACCCACAGCAGCTGCTCAGGATTGTATCTGACCTGACAATGGCAATCAATGTCCTGACAAGAGGGGTAGAAGATGGGGTACAGGCAGTCGGCAGGTCATTCTCCTTCATTGGCCCTTTGACTGAGACCCAGAGGCGGGCGCATCAACGAATTTTGAGTGTTAAGACACTTACTTCGCCACCTGAATGGGATCTTCGAATCACACACAGCTTCACTTTCAAAGAAAGGAAATGCAGAGTTGAAAGGAGTTTTGTCATCGGTGATATGACAAGACTCCTTCTTATGATTGTCTCCAAGTCAGACCTTAGATCATTCAGAAGCTCTAAAATTGTTTTGCTGAATAGACAATATGTCTCAATAATAATTTTTTCTGGCGTTTCAAAAAACGTTTAGACAAGTGCAAATCATTATTTTTCCACTTCACCTCTCATTTGCCTACACCTCCTCTTCGCCACTTGACTATAACCATGGTCATTGTTATACACATCGGTGCAAAATCAGACACCACATTTTTCACAGCTTTGATAAATCCACTTATGCTTTCTAAATTAATCTCTTTACATCTACTCCTCCCAGATTTTGCACAAAATGTAGTGCATTGATATTTTGTCCATTTGGCATACACAATCCTGAGTGCGCCTGGTTCGTAAATCAGCTAAGTGTCAACATCTGTTAGTGTGTGCAATCAGGTGTACACACATTTATTGTGCAAGCAAACCGTAAGTAAATCAGGCCCAGGACTGCACTTGGTGGCTACAAATGAAAACAAAAGATATTACTATTTAGGTACATCACCAAAGTATACCACAGAAGCCACAGTGAAGCCCCTGGGCAGCAGGATTTGCATCAGTGGTGTAACTATCTGATACATGCGCAAAATATTCCCCCACAATCTGACACATTTGGGGCACTTTGTAAGGTGTCAGGATGTAAAAATACTTTGTGCTGTCAAGTACTGTATGTACACACACGCACACATATATTTTGCAATAAATCGCGATATTACAGCGTGCAATTTTCGAATCGATGCGATATGCGGTCTAACCGATGTTTAAACTTCGATTTACATTATTTCATTTTCAATATTAACAAAATGTCTTACTTAGGGTTAGGGTTCACATGCTAAGCATGGAAGAATGTAATATTAATGGAACATTAAGCCTTAAGATTTGATTTCATTGCTGTTCAAACATGAAACAGATTGCAACAGATTGTTTGTTCAATACAGTGGCTCACAGTTAGTTTCAAATAAATAAATTCATTTTCATACAAATCTTAGTGTACATGTACCAGTTTACTGATGAGTATTTTCTAAATTTGAGTAAAAACAACAACAAATCGCAATAATCAACTTTTGGATTCATATCGGGATTAATCGGTATCGAATCAAATCGTGACCTATGAATCGTAATACGGATCGAATGGCCAGGTACTTGGCAATTTACACCGTTAAATCCGATGTTAAAGAGTTCCGGTTCGGTCCGTCCCTTTTCTGTTTGGTCCTTTGTGAGTCTCTACCTATCTTCGCTTCTGAGAGACACTGCCACTCCGAGAAGCTCTTTTTATACTCCAATCAAGTTGCGAATTGACCTCATTAGTGGTAACTGGTCTTCCAGCTGTTTTTTTTAATATGTGCAATTGACTTTTCCAGCCTCTTATTGCTACCTGTCCCAACTTTTTTTTAGATTTGTTGGCACCATGAAATTTACGATCGATATATTTTTCCCTTAAAATTATAAATTTTCTCAGTTTAAACTTTTGAACTGTCATATATATTCCCGTCACCTTGAAGTCAACCATGTGCTATTTAGCTGATACAAATGCATGCCATGTAAGTAGACCTACCCCATAAACGCTGCAGTTGTCATCGTCAATTCACTGGAGTGAAAATTACGACCATCAACTAGTAAGCGATGTCATCATTTCCCACACAGTCAGCAATCTTCTCACAGGTGACTGCATTCGTCTCATTCAGTTGTTGCTATATGATGCACACCGGTGTGCAAGAAGCACCTGCTACTCAATTAGCTCTACACCACTGCTTACCTGTAATAAGGGATGAATTAAAAAGGCTCTTAACAAGCATCTGTGTCTGATAGCTGATGAAGACACGGAGAGGGGGGTGGCAAGTGGTTCTTGTCTATCCAGGTATGAGTTCTGGGAATGATTCCAGCAGTGGCGACAGATTGTGTCTTTGCTGAGTGCAGATGTGACAAGCTCAAGGCAGGACAATGATCACTTTTATTCCTTCAGATGTTTTTCATCGCAGAATGTGTACATTGATCATCACACCATTTCCATCTTATCCATGTGAATTGAATTCCCCACTTTGCTATAGAAAGTAGAAGTTAACAGTCCTCTTATAAGTGAGCTAGCACCACACTTACGATTGGTAAATCATTTGTAAAAAACTAAACAAACAAACAAACAAAAGCAATTGCATGCGCACGTGTGGACTGACATATTTGAAAAAATATTCAATTCACCAAATTGTGAGCTTTCGGCCCGACGCCAGTGATATTTTCCTCAGAGTTGATAAGTAACGGATTAAAAGAATGCAGCCTGTTGTGCAATTATTGTTTATATCGCTGGCTGGTCTTCACTTGCAAGATGAATGCATCATCTTCAACACAGTATCAGTCACGTGTAATTTTGGGAAAAATACAGGACTTGTGCTTGGGACCAATTCTGGCCACTCATTCTCCGTAAGTAGGTTGATACTGACAAATTCAGTTATTTTCCCCCTAAAAACATTAAAAGAGGCCCTTGAGGTTTCCCTGATTTGTTGGAGTTTAGATGTCTCTGGGGTTGGTGAAGGTTAATGGCCCGGTGGGTGGTGTCTGGTCGGTGCTGGGCTTCGCTTTTCTTTCTTTTCTTTGGTCCCCCTTCGGGTCTCCTGGCGGCCCCACGACTCTGGCTGGATTTTGAAGTGTTCGGTTTAGGTGAACGGTATGGGAATTCTTTTTTTTTTTCTTTCTCACGCACGCACGCACACACACACACACGCATGCACGCACAAACACACATAAAAAAAAAAAATAAAAATAAATAAATAAATAAAAAATAAATAAATAAATAAAAAAAGGGAGAACAATGATGATGACATTTCAAATGATCAATACTGAGATCTCCCAAGAAAAAATAAATAAAAAATAAAAACATTAAAAGAAATCCGTAAAAGCAAGGCCTCGAAAAGTAAGCCACGATATAGCGAGGGAACACTGGAATATGTTGTACATTATGTAACAAGAAAATGTTTTTTTTAGCATATTGCAATAACAATATCCCATGTTAAAATTCCGTGTTACTGCATTTACTTTGTGGACTTCTCAGGTAGCTGCTCTCTGCTCTGTGAGATTATTTTTTTCTGATGGCTTTCTGTCTTAACTTTTGCTCGGTAAAATACATAAATAAATAAATAAACACAACATAAAAATATATATGTAAAAAGCAAGAGGTAAAGTCAACCACGTTTTAGATTTTGATCTCAACATCTTGTGGAAAAAACAGGGATCAATTGTGAAAATAGCCAAAGATTAAGAGAAGCAAGATATTCCCTACCTTATTTTGGACAATTATTTAATATTGTTGGCTCCAAAAATAATTCATGTAGAATGCTTTGTATCCCATCCCACCCTAAAAATCATTAAATTCTCAGTCTAATCTGCGTTATCACTAGCTCATTTAGCATATTTTTTGTTAGTTCACAACATTAGCAAAGCTGCTGAAACAAATGGTTTTGATAGCATCAAAATACGAGTTAATAAAATATTTATACTATTATGTGCAGAAAAGCTTGTTTATCTCAAGCTATTTTAAATAATTGACCGTCAAAATAGACTTTGTCTTTTTGATTTCAGAGTCTGTACTTTTTGAAAAAGTCATTCAGTTCCTTTTACTCAAGGGATGATAGTAAAAACTTGTTACTATCCCTTGAGTAAAAGGAGCTGAATCCATCAACTTTTTTTTTTGTTTTTTAAGCCATTCTTCTTCTCTCTCTTTTTTTTTCAAGACACAAGTATTGTCATGTTGCTCAGGTACGGAGTGCAGCCTTTGCATCTTACAGTTTAAGCTTTGACCACCAGGTAGCGTTGTTGCGCTGCAAAAAGCCCCCAGCTGTCCAAGCATGGCCACAATGTGGTCGACTGACTCTCAAGGGCCACATCAGCACTCAGGAAGCAACTACCCAAAGTGCCCCTGGCTGATAGTCATCTCCTGCTACCACAGAGACTCCCTCCCTTTTTATGCGCATGCACGTGCACATGTAGCTGGTCACAAATTTACAAATTGCTCTGCTTGTGCCAGCTCTCATTACTCACAGTTTAAACTCAGTTGAGTCACACAGCTGTGCACTTGTTTTCTCTGTCTCTCTCTAAATTTATCAAGAAGAGAAGTTGTTCATTCGGATGGATTGACAAATATGCACCCATTCATTTCGGATTCACATGTACCATAGATGCAAACCTAAAAAATGAGTCCAGGACATGGGGATGTGTGACACCAGCATCAGAGAGTAGTTAGCGAGGAGAGACGGCGCTCCTGGCCCAGCTAGAAACAAAGCAGCTCTGTCTTATTGCAACAGCACATGCACACCAATGATGCTTGTTTGCTACGATGCTGTGTTTGTTGCATGTGAGTGCAAGTGAAGAGGGGAGGGTGGGTGTGGATGTTTACACTTTGCATTTAAATGATACCCCAGACAGCGTGCTTGTGCATTTGTAATGCGGCAGATAGTCCATTTTCCTTTTGATCACTTTTGTGAGACGTGAGAGTGTTTTGACTACAGTCCAGGTGGCACATCTCAACATGCATGAAACACGCACATCAAATTTCACAATTTAGTGGCACGGCACTTTGATGCCCCACCACTGCATGAGTCATTCAAACAAAGCTTAATCCTTTGAAAGTTGATGCCACTGTTCCACCGCCACTACCATCTTAAAAAAAAATTAAAAATCAAGGAAGGTCACTGCTGCAGAACGTTTTTGGCACACTCAGTTCATGCCTTTACTTTGTGGGTGGCTTTGCACAATAGCTTTTACGTATGAGCAAGACTTGATAAATGAGAGCATAGACGAATCTAATTTCAGACAAAGCCTTCACATCTTTGTGAGGAAACCATGTTTATGAGGTGCTGTGATTGATGACTACAGCTAAGTAGAAGTGTCAGTGGAATAACATTATTCACCTGAGCTCTTTCTTCTTTGGGCATCGTGACTGCGCGACTTATCCTCACTATCATTAGTCAACCAGGAAATGATGGCGATTTTATCCCCCCAATCTGAAAACAACCTCATCTTTGATAATTTAGATGAGATATGGGATTCTGGAATGGTAGTTGTTGGAGATGATTGTTCTCTGGCTGAGCTCAAATGTAATTCCATTTTGTTTTGTTTTTTTACCTTTGATGAAACAAGGAAATTCCTGCTATAGATAAGAAAAAAGCCTGTATCAGCAGTGCGTGGACATGAATTTCCCCAATGTAAATGCGGGGGAAATGAGTGAAAGGGAAGGATAGCGAGATAGAAGCCGTTTTCTGTGTGTCAGGCCTAACTCTAATTATGGTTTCATTAATTAGTGTATCTCCACGGCAACTCGCTTGGAAGGCTGCCACTTAGCTCAGCTCTTTCTCTCCTTAAAATCCCTTCTCCAAATCACGGCTGAGCCCCTTCCCTCTCGTTTTACCCCCCCCCCCAATTCCACTCGTTTGGCTGTCCATATGTCTTGACAGCTCATAAGGCAAAGCAGCACATCAAAGCAGACTGTGCCTTGGTAGCCCTTAACCAAGTCATATTTTGCTTCAAATTACTTCCTGTGGAGAAGGGGGAAACAAGATAAGGGGGTGAGAAAGAAAGAACAAGGAGGAGGGAACAGAGTCATGACAAGCAATGCATCTCATAAGATACACTAGTGTGACTCAAATAAATGGTTTTATTTATCCAGGAGAAAGAGCCAAGAAAACTATGTACAACTGTAAGTAATAATTCAGTAACACAGAATTACCATTGTTTAGTGGAAAAAAGAATAATTCATTTGCTCCCAAAAACTTATAAATAAGTTTTTTAAATGTTTTTTTTTTATGCTACAGCATACAGAAGGCTTTGGTGCACCTTCTGAACTGAAGAGAAAGCTTAAAGCAATGGTAAAAACGGCCAGCAGGTGGAAGCATAGTATGAGAGATCAACCAGGGCCATGTTGCAGAAAGCTGTTTTCCCCACTGTTTTAAACAGATTTGTGAATAATGATGAAACTTAGTTATATTCTAATGCTAATTGCTGCAAAACGGAAACAGATAAAAAAAAAAATATATTTTTCCTGAGGAAAAAAGAGACTCAAATCTTTCTTTTGGTAGGTTCCATGGTTTTACAGCAATGGAACGCAATATTCTGGTATAAATCCAGTATAACAGCCAGGAGCGAAGGGGATTGCTTCAGTGAAAATGACTGGGAGTGAATGAGGTAATAACAAAATGTATAAAACTGTTCCATTGTAATGTAGCCACAGCATACAATTTCATCTTTACCGAAGTCCTTCTCAAATAGGGGGGCGGGCCCATACCAAAAAAAAAGAAAGAAGAGAAGCATTGCTTTCCAAAGATAAAGATAATTGTGGTCAGTTTTGATTGGCACTAGTCAGAAAGGTGTTTTTTTCTCTGGATTACCTTACAATATTTTACCTAAATGAGATGGTAGGGCTGCTCGATTATAAAAATATATATATTAATCACGATTAATTTGGTAGTAAATTGGTAGTTGAAATCACAATTAAGACAATAATTTATTTTTTGGTACAAAACAAGAAAATGTTTAAACATGTAAAAAATATTAAGACAAATACATTTATTTGAAACACTATAATTACCCAAGTTCCTTTTGGACCAAACAAGATTTATTAAATTAGTAATTTTAAAATAAAAATGAATGATCTTTTATTTTTGTTTACGATTATGCTGATTTTGCAATTGTGGAGTGCAAGAAATACATCACATAGATGACAAATATATATAATGAGAAAAATAAACTACAGGCCTTATTATTTGTAGTGCTAAATCCAGCATTTTTATGTCCGACAAAATTGGCCCGACAATACTACGGCTTCTTGGGTTTTATTAGTGGCGAAACAGAGTGGCTGTTATGTAAGGAAATGCCATTTCACACTCACATTCACTTCTCCCGCCCTGTTGCTTTGAAAGCAAATGCTGTTGTCAGACAAGTATTTTATACACAAACCAAATGCTGGCAGTGACATTGTCACACATCTAATTGTCTAATTGAGGGGACCGTGTGAACGTGCATGCAGTCGTGGCAATATTTCGCATCGCTGAGTTTTGTGAAAGGATGGATAATTGAGGGTATTCTGTCACGGCTCCAATACTGAAATTGTGCAGAATCTCTGTGTAAAAATGACTCAATGAAAGGACACATTAAAGCTTTACTCTGCACCTGTGTTATTGTCCATGCTGCTGCCTTACAAGCAGATGGCACGGATTTAATTCCCAGCCATTGCCAGTCCCAAACCCGGTTAAGAAAAAATGTCTGGGTTGTGTTTGCAAGGGCATACTGTGCCAAGCAACAACAGCCTTACTCTTTGTAGAATGTACAACTACATTCTTTCATTAAGTATTCCAATCCTGTATTTTACACAGACGCTAATAATAATAACAAAACAGGCAGTTTGGAGATTCGCCACCTGGAAGTCACAAACAACTGTTTTAAAACTTTTCTGAAAGGTGACACCATCATGCCACTGAACAACTTCTTCACTCAGGTGTCACTTAAAGCCTCTAAAGTCTAAGATGTGAGGCCTCTTGACAGGACCAGTAAAAGTCACATGTCACAGTTCCACAAAAATGTCTATTTACTGGAGCAGAGCGATGATGCACATAAAAATACAGTGATTACCCGTTCTTAAACCCCCAACTCTGAAATTCATATTCTTGTCATGGTAGCATATTCAAACTCGGTGGCACTGCAAGCTGCTGCATAAATAAGTTGCTGGAGGAAAAGAAGACAATTAACAAACTCTGTCTGCCTTTCCCAGGTCATCTCAACTCTTGAGGTCTTGTGGTAACAGATAGGAAGTCTTTTTTGGGATCAGGGCAAACACCCACCTAGTGGCTGCTCATTGTGGTCCTTGGACCATCAACACTCTTCAGCAGTTTGTGTTTCTTTGCTTCTTCCGATTGTGTTCATGCGCAGTAAGAGTAAGAAGCCAAAGGAGATATTTGACAACAAGTTGTTAAAGGAATGCAGAACTGGTTATGTTTGTGTGGCTATCGGCAGTTGTTGTTTTGATAGCATCAAAATTTCTTTCTCTGAGCCGTCACCTTATTGTGGTAGAGGGGTTAGTGTGTCTCAATGATCCTTGGAGCTAAGCTGTCTGGAGCTTTAATGCCCTTGGCAGGGACACTCAGGCCAAGCAGATCGTAGATGAGGGACCAGAGAAAGCACGGCTCAGAAAAGCCCCCATGACGGGTAACATTTTTTAGAACGTGAGTTCCCTTGTCTGGACATGGGCCTTTGAGGCACCCATTTTAAGCAAATATAATTTGTATTTTTGAATATTTTGTGTTGGTGACAAACTTCTGCTCTACACTTAATTAATCGCTAATAGTTAACTCACGATTAATCGCAAATTTTTTATCTCTTCTAAGTGTACAATACAATGGACAATAAAATATTTTTTCCCCTAAGTTTTCATACTCTTGTGAACATAAAAGTGAAAAAAATATTAAACTAATAGAAATATCTCTGGATCTTTTAGTTATTGATACAGTAATTTCATAATAATTCATTGAGTTAATGTACAGTAAAAAACAAGTGTGATATATTTTTTTGTTGAGGTCATATTTTTGCCACTGGATGGCATAATTGAATTTGTAAGACATTGGTGACAGTTCAGTGCATCTTTTTCATATTAAGAGCTATCTAATCTTTACCATGAAGTAACTTGTGAAATTGTGCACACTTTTTAAATTGTAAAATACAACTTGACCCCATTCTTCACAAATATATTCATTAATATGAAATTTATTACTGCAAAATTTTGACATAATGTGTCTACTGCGTGGTGACTGGAATTCCCCCAGTACAGGCTTTCCATGTAAGGGATGGTCATTAATCGTGCGTTCAAAAAATTTGTGGCGTTAAAGGAACTTTAAATTAACACCAAATTAACACACTAATTTTGACACTCCTAGTTTCCATAAATAAAAGCGATATTTCTACAATTTTAATGAAGTAAAATTTCCACTTGTAGGTGTTTCCACTGAAGAGTGTGCTTCCGAGATGTAATTCTTGAAATGTCCCATCTCGTAAGATCTTGTTATTCTTGTAATAGCTAATGAAATTCTTTTGCTTGTTTACGGAAGATGAATGCCCAGAGTTGATACGATTACTTAAGACATTTCTTTCCCCTCATCGGCATTTGGTGTTGGTGTTGTGTGATGTGTGTGCTATTACAATATGTGTATCCTGCGGACGGATATAACGGGTTTGAACAATGACATGCACCGCATGTCCACGGATCGCTCGTTGCCTGGAGGAAATGGAGCGGATGCCTTGGCTCTATAGTTAAATCGCTTTGTCTACTTCATATATATTGTTATCCAGAGGTGGGCATTTCATCAATATTCTGTCAATGACAATCCCCTATTTTGTTCACAATTGCCAAATAACGGAAGCTCAAAATTGACCTCTGTTCTTATCCCCTCGAGAGGCAGTTCCAACACACAAGAAAGTGGCTGTATGCTTCTATATTGAAATATCTCAAAAAACAACGTATGAGAGAGTAAAAATGTTTTTGCGATATTTGAGTTTTTTTTTTCTGTTTCCATTGCCAGTTTACTATTGTGCAATTTACATTTTGCACATTTCTAAGGGTAATGCAAACACAGCTTGTTTTGTTGTTTTTATCTTGAAGAAGCGTTTTGACCGCTGTGATCACGCATTCATGCTTCATAAAATGATGGAGGAGTAGCAGTATCTTCTATCTAATCCTTCTGCGATTGGCTGGCAACCAGTTCAGGGTGCATCCCACCTACTGGCCGAAGCCAGCTGGGATAGGCTCCAGCGCCCCCCGCGACCCTTGTGAGGACAAGCGGTTAAGAAAATGGATGGATGAATAGCAGTATCTTGCTCTGACAACATGGATGCCCAGAATTCCTTTTTTCCAGCCACCTCCGCAAGTTCCACTGAGATGATTCTGAGACTTCCCCAGACAGGTCGTGAGACTTTGAGCCCCTCAAACGTTACGTGTCTTAGACCTCCGAGACAGCTCACCGGATGGTTTCCCGGGGGTATCAATATAATTGACTCCTGAGCCACGCAATTGGTCTTGAGGTGGATCAGCAACGTTCCTCGGAGTACCGCTTAGCTTATCAAGCTCCTCACTATATGTCTTATACCAATCTTGTACTTTTGGGTGCTACCTAATGCTTGACAACTTCTCTATTGCGGTCCATTCCGCCTTTCAAGAAGCTTGAACGCCTACACCGGAAGCAGTACTTGCCTGCCAAGTCAGAGGGTGTAACCACCCGTCTCCGACGGAAAGCCTTGCAAGCCCATTTGATCTGTTATCATCTATTCATTATTTGGGATAACCAACCTTAACTGTATTAATAAATTAGCACAAGTAATTGAAACCAAAATGAGGACATTATATAGCTAATGACCTGGCAAAAACCTGAAAAAAATTGGATGGATGGGAACTGTTCAATGCGTCCCCCAAGATTCCATTAAAACTCCATAAACGAAAAGCAGCCTAGTTTTACAATGCCCATTACTATGGCGCAGCTTTGTTCAAAATCTCAGCATCATATCACATTGAGTCATTAGGCTTTGTTACCAGGACAACGGCATTGCTCGAGCATCTTTTGTGCCAAAAGCAGTCAGCACAGCAGTGCTGATTGCAAGAAAGAGAAAATGTCTCTTTTGTTGAAAACAAGAAACAAAGGGAGAGAAACCCTTCTGTAAATGAACTGTTGCCTTACATGCTACCTGGGCATAGCTATGGTTGAGAAAAAGGTAGCGTGATGAGCCTGTCAAGTACAAAATACTTTTAAATTCTCATCATTGCCATGATTTACTCGTCTAACCACCCCCCACCCCACACTGTTATGTGAGAAATCCAACTCTGTGAGTTCACATCTTAGATAACAACCTGAATAATTGGCACGTGGTTACATAATATGAGCATATAAGTCCATATAGCAGTGCTGTTTAATTCACTGCAGTAGTGAAATATGCAAACACACAGTTCTAATCCCCTATAGGTCTAATTAAAAGACTATCAGCCTTTTTAAAATAACGCCTTAAGGGAATACTGTGTAATCATGTATTAACAGAGCGATTACCAAAGAAATAATGCTCATTTGCATATAATGGAAGCTGACTTTATAACACACTCTTTATAATCTTTTTCTTGGAATGTTTGCTCAACTTAAAGTTTCCTAAACGGCAAAAAAAAAATCTCAGTTAGCTGGTAAGTTTGTAGGGTTAAAAAGGAAGTCTTATCGCTGAAAGTAACATTAAATAACAAAATTAGACAGAGAATAGTTTTAAACAATTACAAGAAATAAAAATTTGTGCTCTGCCTCTGAGAGTACGGTAGCCCAGCAGGGAATGGTCCTGCCACCGTTCCTTATGTATGGCTCCACCCACTGCCACCTTCAGAAGTCCTCTAACGACTCTGCCATATCTATATTGGCCTTACTGATAATGATGATGATGATGATGGAAAGTAGAATAAACTGACTGAATTGACTGAAAAAAAAAGTGTACCAGTACTCTAGAGCAGAGGTGACTTTTTTCCACCACGGTCCGGTTCAAGTCCACAACTTTCGCGTCAAGAACGCCCATTAAAACTCTAGGTGAAAATTGAGCAAATGTTTGTGAACTCAAACAAGGAACAAGGACAGGCTTAGGAACAGGCTTAGGAACAACAAAATGTTTTTAAAATTTCCTTGTGACAAGAAAGACCACTACAACTCTAGGCATACGTTTCGTGAATGCTTGCGAACTTGAATGAACTCTGACAGGATCGTGCATTGCAAATGTCCGCCCCTCAGTGGTTGTAAGGGGCACTGTAAAAAATGTCTGTGGAATTAACAGTGAATTTCTGTAAAATCGTGAAAAAAAAACATCTAAATACAAAAATAACGAAGCATTGTGTAATTTACATGAATATGTTGTAAAACTCCGAACCAAGCACAACTGTTGATTTGACATTAAGAATATGTTAAAAAGATCTCTTTTTCTGCGGCAACTTCACAAAATGATTTCACAAAATTTAAATACAGACAACAACATGTTATTGTCTGTAGGTTTTCTGGTACATTTTGCTTATGCAAAATAAACCATGTTAAATTTTTACAAATTACGATCACAAACAAGAACATATAGTAAAACCATGTTACTATTTATGTTCGTTTCAAATTAATATACTGTAGGCCTACTGATTAATTTATCATTACACTGTAAAAACTTTTTTTTTTTTTTGTCGGTCTCCTGTAAGGACCGTCGCCACCTATGTAATATAATTCGGGATTACTAGACCTACGATTACCTAACCCTAGCCTTATTGAAATCAATAGTTTTTAAAAAGAATGAATTATTAGTTCACCACTAGAAAGTGTTAAATATTACACACTGTCCCTTTAAAAATGGACAGAATTTGTGCATATGACCGTTTTGATTGAAAAGGATGAACATCTTATATTATGTATCTTGATATACAGTATTTCATACTCAAATGCATAATAGATCCACTGTTCAACAACGTTTTAACGCAATAGGATTTTTTTCCCTCCCAGAGCTCTCGTGCATAAAAATTCCCATTCAAAGACGACACAAACCAACATTAAGTGCAAAAAGTCATTTTGTGTGTTTTTTTTTTCTCCACCATCAACTGACTCAAAGATTTTGATATTCTACTCTTTTTCGTTCACCTGTTTGATATAACCTACTTCGGTATAGGACGGTTCACTCTGGTCAAGCAAAACCAATGCACCCTGCATGGCGATGCCATCTATCACAACAGCCGCTTGTTCAAGTCACCATTCACGTTTGTGATGCTGGTTACTGTGTTAAATATGTGAAAGTTTTTGGAAGACACATTGACGGACATAAGTCCTTATAAACTTCAAATGAACTGTCAAAAGTTCTTGTAAAAAAACAAAACTGCTGTTTGTGTACTTTTTGGCCACAAGTGGAGATGTCCACATACATTTTGCTGACGAGGGCAGTTTTTGGACATTATAAGCAACGTATGTTAAGCTTTTAACATTGTACTAATTATATCCAGTTCCTTTGCTGACGTCACACCAAGCCATGAGGGGGTCGGGGTCATATCCACATTGTCGATGAAAAAGGGGCGTTATTTACTGATTCCTCCAAAACAAATTGATAACATTGAAAATACAAGATGGTTTTTATTTTCCTGATCAAAGAATACATAAATAGTTTTTGAGTGAAAAAATTGATATTCTGGCCCCACGGTTCCTTCCAAGAGGTTAAATGTACAAATTTTGCAAATTTTTTCGGAATGTGTAGTCTCATGCCAGCGGAACCACCTCCTCATCAACAGAAGGATGATGAAGGATGGCAATGTATATTCACCAGTGAACCAGCTGGAAGTGAACAGTGCCTTGGTATTCACCTGAATAATAACTAGACTGGACTACAAACACACAGGGCCTGTTATAAAAAGACATCAAATTATTCAGACATTTTCACTATGTATGTGTGATAGACATGGACAATTTCAAAATAAACAAGGACTCTAAAATGACAAACTCAATCAAAAATAATTATAGATTAACTTGGTAATCGATTCATTGTCAATTAATTGATGCACCTCTATAATCAAAAAAGCCGTTACACTTTTTGCCTGATGTAGTAAACATATTTGTAAATGTTTTGGGGATCATAATTGTAAAAACAGAATCTCCCCACTGTGGTAGTAAAGTCTTATTCTATTTAAGGGGATGAGTTCACCAAGGTAAGAATTTATCATTGAGAAAAGCAACCATCTGCCTCAGCCATTTTGCTTAATGCAGAATGGACAAGCAAAAGAAGATGCACATTCAGAAATATTAATAATAAATACACTATTGTTGTTGAATGCAAATCAGGAGGTAAAGGAAACAAATATACTGTAGAGATGCGAATATACTGTAGATGGAGAGGAAAGTGGACCTTACTGCATTACCTCTCAGGAGACTCTTGTTATAGCAGCATAACTAAGGGATTCAGCTATAAGATTCATCAGATAAAAATGCATGAAGCTTGTTCTTAAATATAGAAGGGGTCTATGCCCCGAAAAAATCCGAAAGATGCTTTTTCTGGGAAAGAGTCTGGTAGCTGAAAGCTCCTCTCCACATTTTTGCTTTTGGATTTCCTGGGGAACAAAAGCAAAGCTGGCCATAATGTTACCTGCTGACTTTGAGAAAGAAAATGGTGCTAATAACAGCAGACTGTGAAAATAAGGTGACATCTCTGTAAAGCCCAGTATTAGCAAACATGATTTGTATACAGGAGGAAAAGGGAAGTGCCACTGGATGGACCGTGGGAGATGACTTGCAGGTCAAAGTCAAAACTGGTATGCTATGCTATCTAGACTTTAGAGTATCATTTTAAACTATTTATATAGAGAAAGATGACAGAGTGAAGAAGAAGAAGAAGCTGCTTGGAGGAACAGAAATAGGCCTACAAACTGTTAAATTATCAAGTCAAGCAGCTCCAGGGAGTTCTGGATTTTGCCAGGATTATAAATTGCTAAATGCTTCTGAAATCAATTCAAGCAGTTGCCTTAATTCAAATTGCTAACAATGCAAGCACATACAGTATTAAATCTATTGTGTAATTGAATAGTGAGGTCATTATTCCCTAGGACAGCCTCAGCGCTATGATTCAGTCTAATTTATTTGATATGTAAAGTCCTTAAGAAAAACTGTTTTGTATAAAATCTACTGGACTAAACTCTCAAGGAACTCAGAGACACAGAGATCAGGTCTACAATAGATCTGTAGCAACACTCAACGTATATCAACAATATACAGTGATTTTAAGTCCTTAATTGACCAGGGGTGCCAAATTGTATCAATTTGACGTGGGTGACATCATATTTTGGTTTCCTTGTATGTGTATATGTGAAAAGCATATAAACATATAATGAATATTATAATCATCATATTGTTAAATATAAACAATTACCTTGCAATTTATTAACAACAAATTGAATTTAAAATCATCACATTTGATTATGTTCTCAATTAAGAAATGTTTGTAGTTTTATTTATTTATGTATTTATTTTTTACCTTTGACACTGAAGCCTTGTTTTCGTGCCCAGAGCAAGTCCAGTACAAAGTGCAGTTTAACAATGCAAATGAGTGGATTTTTCCTTCTTTTTGTAATTCTCTTGACTTTTCTCAAGTAGATTTGGGCATAAAGGGGTATTTGCCCTTTTTGGGATGGAATGTAGCCCATTCCCAGCCAATCGAAGCGGCTCCCCTCATTCCCATTAAAATAGGGCAGTGCAGAGCGTGTTTGACATTGCAGAAGCAGGTGGGGTCCGAGAACTGAGATTGTTGGGCGCAAAATGGGTTCATACATATGAACTGCAAGATCTCCCTTTACGGTTGATGTAGTTGGCCGCGCATGTGATGTGGGCAATTAGGGACCAACCCTTCGATGTGTGATGTTAATAGAGCACTGAATCTGTCTGCCTGTGCCTCAATCGAATCCACCAAAATTGCTTTACACCACCTGTTCCATTATTTAGACCTGCTTTTTTAACTCATTTAATCCCAGCCATTTTCATTGGAGCAACCCCTTCAATACCAGTCGTTTTACTGGATTTTGACTGATCTTGCAAGGCCCATAGAATATTGTGTTCTATTGCTATATACACGGGCACGGATGGCACTGGGGACGAGGGGGACCCCTCAGTTTCATGAAGACCATGATCCGTCCTCTCCACTTTCGAAGGGTTTGCTTGACGGTGTATGCCTGCAAGCACACATTTTGCTGCCGTCATCAAACACAGCGCGGCTTTTCCCGGCTATGGTCGATATTCTCCCAGGCTATAGGAGGCAGTGAAGAGCGCCTACGGCATATGAATAACACTTCACCCCATTAGAAGTAGAATACAATTTTATTTATTTATTTTTTCCCCAATAAAATAAAGACAAATATAATAAATTAAATTAGAACAAATAATCGGGAAGCAGATGACAGTGTTTGCTCGTCCGCCATGTTTTTTTGCGCCGACCGTCACCCACCCCAGCTCCTAACCAACTTGGAGCTCCAGCGGAGGCCACCGTATGTGGGGAAAAACTGTACACTACATTTTTTTCTTTTGTGACAGCTCAAACATCTAAATATTGTTTTTGTGCAATAAAACAACATTCCAAAATGCGCTTTTGATAACAAAATAATTTATTACACATAAAAAATAAACAATTGGCTGGTCTGACTCCAGCTATGCCGTAGCATCCTGTAGTCCAGGGGTCGACGTGACCGGCAAAATGAGCCGTGAACCCTGTGGATCATCGCTCGACGGCTGCTTGTTGTGTTTGCCCAACGAACGAAGCATCATTCCTTGACGTGCTGCAACTCGATCGCCACCGTCATGTTTCCCCCGGTTTCGGCACTTCCTGCTTTAATCACAGCTTCATGAACCGCTCTAAACAACGCCTGATTGGTCCGACCTAAAAGGTCGGTTGCGAGCAGATCAGCGGGAGCAGCGCAAGATGGATTCTTGTAGTATTTGTGAACAAATACCACAAAAAGTCGGCTTGCTGGGTGCAGAGGTAGAATTAAATGATTTGTTCAACTAAGTGATGTTTAAGGCAAAAAATAAAAGAACAGTATGACTTTGGCCATTTATTTTAAGATGTTGATGTTGGACTTTTAGAGAAAAACATAGAATTGTTGTCATAGCGTCATTTTGACATTTCAGTGTCTCAGTGGCTGCTCGGGAGACGACAGGGAGATCGGGACCATGTTTCATGTTATGTCTTTAGTTTGAAACCTGTGACGTAGACTAATTGATTAGTAGTAATACAGAAGTGCTAACCTGCTCGTGTAAGTAGCCTTGCTGGAAAGGGACCACAAAGACATGTTGATAGTTTCAACAAAGACATTGTTAGTCCTGGAAGATTAACGGGAGAAAAACAGCGCAAACAAATAATGTGTTTTATTGCTACCAGTAAAGTGACTGTGTTTAAAGATAAATTGGTCTCCACTGAGGGCAGGACATGATTAATTTTGTCTGCGATAGTAAGAATTTTATTATCAAAGTAGCTCATGAAGTCATTGCTCCTGAGCGTTATGGGAATTTGCGGATCAATAGAACTACAACTCTTTGTCAGTTGAGCCACAGGCTGGAAAGAAACCTCTTGGTTTTTATTTTTCTTAATTAAAGAAGAATAATGGCTTGCTTTGGCACTACAGAGAGCCTTTCTATAGATTTGAAATAGCTTGCTAGGCTAACCACAATTCAGCTTGATGGGTAGAATACTGGTTTCTCTATGGATTTTGTGAACCAAAACTCAGA
This sequence comes from Vanacampus margaritifer, assembly GCF_051991255.1. NCBI lineage: Eukaryota > Metazoa > Chordata > Actinopteri > Syngnathiformes > Syngnathidae > Vanacampus > Vanacampus margaritifer. Next base: position 21,993,051 of record NC_135434.1, read on the forward strand.
AAAGTGAGATACAAATATGGAAAATGGGTCAGAAATAAATACCACTATAACACAGTACAGTACATAGGACCAGCTTTTGCCACTAACATTTGGTCTCAGGTCCAAGAGTGCCATCATATTTATTCAATTTGGAAAATAATGTAAAATATATGTCAGGTTATTCTACACAACTTTAAAGGCACCCTCAACATACTTCTCTCTTCTGCACCATACGACTGATTATGAAAATAGGCACGTTCACATCCACGCAACATAGATTCAATCTTGATTGTCTGTCATTTATCAATATATTCATACTTGAATTCAGTCAGACCATGCATTCATACAAATAACGATGGAAGTAGGGAACTCTTCAAGTAGACTTTCAGATTTATGGGTGTTCCCCTTTAATGGTGTAGCTACTCTATTCTTCTCAATTACACGGCACTTACTGTTATTGTCACATGGTGAGTAGTGTTTGTTGGACCCCAAAAAGAAAAGGGCAGATCCAGCCAGGGCGAAAGTCATTCAGTTTAATTAAGACAACAAAAGGCGCACACAAGTGGTCAATGATACAAACAAGGACAAAAGGCGACGACGACAAAAAGGTGTATGTCGTGAGTCAAAACAGAAAAACACAAAATCACGCCGGAGGGCGTTGTACTAAAAAATGACAGAAACGGATGCTACAAGTCAAATAACTAGTGGTGTCCAAAACACCAAGAATAACTGCTTGGAAGGAAGCCGAGTCGAAATCGTTTTTATTTCAGCCTGATGACATGATGGGCAGAAGGTGTGTCGGCAGGATCCGCCCTCCATCCGTTTCCCCAGCAACTGCAAGGGAGAAAGCGGAAACAGAAAATAGCAGAGAACCAAAACATGACAATTATTAGCGACAGTCATAGACAGACAGGTTCATTGATTAGATGAAAAATCATAATTTATTTTAGCTACAATTTACAGCATTTGTTTATACATGAATCAAAAATGGACAATACTGTACACGTTACCTCACAATACGTTAGTGAGGAGGTGTAATATCAAACGTGTGTACTCTATTTCCCAATGACGTTGTTTCGAGTCACACAATAAGTGTAATTCCTAAACGGTTGTTTAAACCTCTGTGTTCTATATGGCCATGCGGCTGATGCAAAACCGGCAGCGCTTCTTCAAATAAAACGGTGAAAATGAACTTCAAAAGCAAATGTGTTGGATTAATTAACAAAGACTAAAATGAAGGTCGCGGCACCTTGTACCCTGCCTACTGCCTGAAGCCAGCTGGGATAGGCTCCAGTGAGGACAAGCGGTTAAGAAAATGGATGGATGGATGGATAAAAATGTAGGTCAGTTTTGTTATACTTATTTCATTAGTTCACTAAAATGTTTGTTAGTGATCGTAAAAAAATATATATTTTTTTGTATCCTTTTTCTTCACAATTTTTGTTTAAATTTTAGTGTTTTTTCCCGCGTTTTTTAAATTTTTATTATTCATTTGCATTGACTATACTGTAATAACCTTGCTGACGGTCCATACTAACAATACAAATGTGGAGGAGTGGCCAGCATACTCCCAGCACCTTCCAATCCAATCCTGCCTACTGGCTGAAGACAGCTGGGATTGGGGTCTAGCACGTCCGTGACACTCGTGGGTATAACTGGTTCAGATGATGGATGGATGGATGGATAAAAATGTAGGTCAGTTTTGTTATACTTATTTCATTAGTTCACTAAAATGTTTGTTAGTGATCGTAAAAAAAAAATATATTTTTTGTATCCCTTTTCTTCACAATTTTTGTTTAAATTTTAGCGCTTTTTCCCGTGTTTTTTTTTTATTTTTATTATTCATTTGCATTGACTATACTGTAATAACCTTGGTGACGGTCCATACTAACAATAAAATGTGGAGGAGTGGCCAGCATACACCCAGCACCTTCCAATCCAATCCTGCCTACTGGCTGAAGACAGCTGGGATTGGGGTCTAGCACGTCCGTGACACTCGTGGGGATAACTGGTTCAGATGATGGATGGATGGATGGATGACATGAACGCAAAATCTAAGTACCAGTTCACACATTGTAAGTTTGTAAAGAATGTATATTTTTCTTCATTTGTAAAAGAATAAACCTTTTTATACTTTTTCTTGTGTTGTGATTTGAGTTAAATGAATATGAATTATGAACCCTGAGCAAACTAGGAAACTTGACTGAAAACTCAGTAGATGGTGTGAATAAGTCTCATTATGCTAGGATTGGTTTAAACATCGGGGAAAAAAATGCTTGAGTGCTCAAGTTAAAGTCGCAGGGTGATTGGAACCTGATATTTGTGACAGCTTGGGGCCAGCATACAGCTATTTACACCTTGCTTTTTTGTATTTTGTTGACATTCAATCCAACTCAATTCTGCCTCAACGGTGAGTAAGCACTAAGCAGCCACCTTAGCATGAAAAGTGATTGGAGCAAACAGCTGCAGGCCACTCATCCAAAAGTTGCACCAACTTTATTTTTGTGACAAATACATTTCAAGGTTGTTCAGTAGTTAGCTTCAAGTTTCCACAGCTTGTAAGGTTATAATAATGAACAGAAATAGACACGTATGGAAATGAATACATCAGCACTCAAAATGTCTTTGGACTGCTTTTGAATGAGTACAGGCACAGATGTTTCAGTGCTTTTCCATACTGTATTCTAAATGAAATCTCAACAGACCAGAAGTCATACTGTATATGAGGACATAAAGCAGAACCTTCTTTACAACCATAGACAACTGTTTGTAAAAGAACAGCCAACCATGTAGCTATTATACCAGGGGAAAGATCATAAAATGAGGAGGCAGTCCAAATGTACAGATTACTTTCTTTACAACTAAAGTACACCCGGGGTGCACTTGTATTCCCCATCCCACAATTTATTCTTGAGCTTCAATTGTACATGGGCTGACATTTTGTTTTAAGCTGTGCATTTGCTAAATTGAGGCTGGTTACATGGTAACACATGGCAAAACGTACGACACACGTTTTGTGCAACTCGATTAATGGGTATCTGACTGGTGTGATATTTATATAAGCAATTTTATATATTTTCATTGTTGACATACACCCTCTACTAGTTATTTTCATCTCCATCTTGTTATTTTCTATGCAAATAAAGGAATACAATGGTTTTGTCGGGTTAATGACCTTCCACCTTAAAAAAAAAAAAAGTTTTACTGTATGTGCTTTACATTTCATTAGCCAAAGCCAGTTCATAGCTTCTATACTGGCTGTATATCACAGGTGTCAAACTCAAGGCCCGTGGGCCAGATTTTGCCTGCCACATCATTTTATGTAGCTCGCAAAGGCAAATCATGTGTGTCCACTTCATGTTTCTTGCTAAAATCCTACAATTGCAAATTGTCCTCTTTTTAGTAAGATTAGTAAAAAGCATTTTCGTTGTCAATCTCCCTTTTAAAATAAGTTGAAAAATAAATGACTTTTTTTTTTAACTGACTCCTGATTTCAAAACTAACTAGAGCAGCAAGCAGCTATAAAGCTCTCACAACCCTGGCCACGTTGGGGTACTGTTACATAGGACGAGGACCGTCTAAAATATAAACATTTTTCCCAAGCCTTGAGCGTGCAGTTTCATTAAAAGGCCAAAAATGATGCATTAATTCCCAAAACAAAATCAAAATGGGAGACTTCCTGTTAGGTTTAGCATATGGCTACAGAATTTATAAAATAAAAATGTTTGTAGGTCTACCGCCTTAGGCTGATAGGTATGCATCATAATTTTCACAAATCTAGCTGAGTCATACAATCAGAAATAGAGGGCGCTATCGAGACATTCATTGGAAATTGTACAAGAAATCTCTAAAATATTCATGTTCGTGACAGGTCTGATGTGTGCGCAAAGTTTCATGAGTTTTTACTCATGTTTAGAGCCTCAAAAAATGCTGCATTTTTCTTTGCAAACAATGCGTTGCTATGGCAACGGCGTGCAACTAAATAAAAAGCTTTCGATAACTTTTCATCTTAAACATTGTAAGATGTAACACACCAAGTTTGAAGACGATCAGATACATTTTGTAGGAGAAGTTCGTTTAAATATGACCCCTATGAAACAGCCCACAAAAATAGCAACAAATTCCAAAATAAATCAAAATGGCGGACTTCCTGTCTGGTTTAGAATATGGATCCAAGAGACTTTTTTGCACGTCGTGGGCTGTTATATATGCCTCCAAATTATCACAGTGCGAGGTGAAACGTACAACCGGGAATGCATCGTTAAAGAGAGATTTTGGATGCCCCGCCACTGGGGAACTTCCTGTTGGGTTTAGCATATGGCACCCAAATACTTTTTTGTACACCGTGGGCTGTTACATATGCCTTCAAGTTTTCGTGCCTCTAGGTGCTTTGTACAACCAGAAAAGCTTTGTTAAGAAGGATTTTATTTCCCTTTGCAAACAGTGCATGCCACTGCAACAGCGTGCGACAAAATGAAAAGCTTTCAATAACTTTTCATCCTCAACATCTTTAGATGAAACACACCAAGTTTGAAAACGATCGGATACATTTTGTAGGAAGAATTTGTTAAAATCGGACCCCTATGAAACATGGCATCAAAAGACTTTTTTGTGCGCCATGGGCTGTTACATATGCCTCCAAATTTTCGAAGCTCTAGCTGAAACGTACAACCGGGAATGCTTTATTATGTAAGAATTTTGGAAAGCAAAACGTGGTGCCCCCTCTTGCTGTATTTTGTTATTAATTTGTTTAGTTTTTTTTACTTATCTACTTTTGTTATTCTATTGACTTATTCATTTAACCACTTAAGATAATTATTAATTTATTTGGTGTTATTTTTGTTTTACCCGTCTTAATTCAATGACTGATATCTACTCCATGTACAGCACTTTGTATGAAAGGAAATTTCGAGTTGAGTAGTTTTTGGTCTGTGAGACAAATTACGTCAGAACCACAGTTGTGATTTTGCTGACCGTCAACTACACAATTGAGTGAGCTTGGTTTATTAAACTACTCTCTAGGAACAGCAAGTGTGTCCGGCTGTCAGCATCAAAGTGTGCAAATCATCCCGTCGATTAGACTGCCTTTGAAAAGTAGTCAAAGTCGCTAGTACCGCACCATGCAATACAATGTCAGTGTAATAATTTTTTCTTTTAGTGCCCTTAATTGGCGATTGAACGTGATTTCTGTACGAAGTTGTTTTGTTAACTTTGCTCGCAATAGTTAATGCCGGCACTAAGAACGGCAGGCAATGGCAACGTCAAGTCATCTGTTGCGCCGCGACTGGCAAAACGCTCCCGGGAAAAACTTTAAAACAAAAAAGTTTCTTGCCATTGCGCTCCACATATTACTTTGTATGGGAAGGTTTATTTTGAAGTTGGCCTTCTCTCCGCATTGGCGGTGTTTTGCCAGACGTGTATAGTATTCCCCACATGTAAACTATTTATTTCGCTGGATTTGTCATTGCGCTGGTGGCTCCTACGCCGGAAATCCGTCACCATGCCGGAGTACTTTAAGCCCTGTTAAACCCATGTAGGGGGTGCCACAGACCCATTTTTTGTACTTGTGTATGGCAACTTTAAAATATCAAATTTTTCGCCAGGCCTGATGTGTGTGGAAAGTTTGGTGAGTTTTCGTTGACGTTTAGTGTCGCTATCGTTTGCGGAGAATAATAATAATGAATAATAATAAGAATAATAAGAATTCCTGCAGGCACTGCCGCTGCCGCCACTGCTACTGCTCGGGTCCTAATTATCATCAATTTGTTGTCTACTGTGCGTGGTAATATAAGGTAATCATACAGTTAACATGCTTTCAAAGTTCTAATGGCCCTCTGAGGGAAACCCTAAGTAAACCTGCACCTTTTTCAGAAATAACCATGGTCAAATTGTTCTCAAATGTGCATCCATAAACAACAGATTCTCTCACCTGCCTACACATTTGCAGATCCACTAGCAGTAATCTAATAAATCGATTAGATATAAGAATAGATTTTTCCTGGTAAAATAAAGCCCTCAGCCCACATGCAGCAAAAAACCCCCACAGGTTTCACAAGTGGTGAGGGTGAATAAAAGATTATAGTACCATTTGACTCAGACAAAAAAATAAATGAGACCTTTATTAGACATAAGCCTCAGCTGTAGCTTTTCTTTGGAGTGCCTGAACACCTACAATATCATTGAATTGCTATTTGAGAGTACTTGAAGAAAGTGTGTTTGTACAGTGGCCTAAATAGGCTGGCCCTGGTGCTTTGGTGTGGTTGGTCTCCAGCTGCAGTTTACTTCTGAAGGGAAGATGAAGTAGAATAAAGTACAAAGTAGATGGAGAACTAACAAAACCACAAGGGGTGAAGACAGAAGGAGATATGCAGCAGTCAATGTAAGTATAGTATAACATGAAAAGACGAAGACATGGGAAGAGATTTTTTTTTAAACAACTAAGAAATGACCTAAATAAATGTTTATGAAAACCGATTTTATGCACTATTTAACAGTTTTAATTATTATTATTATTATTTATTTATTTATTTGTATTATCATTATTATTATTATTATTATTTTTGTGACGTCAATCTTTGCTTGCTACAATTAACAACTGTTATTAACGGTTCATTAGTCTGATTTGGCATTCATCATTTAAGTGCATCAATGTAATGGTTGGGTTTCATTTTCAAAATCCAGTGTCCTCAGTAAATCTATATGAAATGCATTTTATTGTGATAGTGACATTACCCAGACTATTGGTTCTTGTCTTTTGGCCAACACCCTCCAAAGTAGACTGCAGTGATAACCCATCACTACTCGGGATGACACCAAAAGACCGTCATCATTCACAGTCAACATTGAAACACACAGCCGATTCAGGGCCCAATTTACTATTACAAAAAAATAGTGGCCACTAAATTACTGTATGTGCTCACTGCTCACTATCACATATTGAGCAATCTGTTGGTGTGCATGGTGATCTCCTAATATTGCTCTCTTTCCAAATAGCAAACTCTAAATTGCATATTCACTCACTCCAACATGTGTACGCTTTTGACTAGTGTAAAAGTAGCACAGACTGCCATATCTAAAGGCGGGTTCAAGTGCTCGAGAATTCAAAGTATTTGCCCATCCAGTGTAGTATTACATTTAAAACTTTGGGAATGTCATGTTTGTGCTCTCAGACTGTATCTTTTGTGTTGCAACTGCCTGATGTAATCAGCAGCCTATGAGAGGCGACCACAGACTACAAAGGGAACAGCGGAAGACAGTCTGTTTGTCGGACGATTCATCTGCTTGCATCCACAGCCCAATGAATGATAGTTAGCTACGTAGCTCCACGTCTCATGATCCATGATCCCTTCTTGCTGTTTCTGGTCTAGTTTTTCCTGCCTCGTCTAGACGTGAGTACGTTTCGCATAAACCTGCTAGCCTAGATGATTGCGTGACCTTCGGTTGAAGTTTTGTTTTACAAATAAATGTCCAAACTATTATTTGTGTCTGCGTTTTTGGGATCCAACTTCTGAACATAAAAGGATGGCTGGAAAAACTGCACTAATTGATACAGTGTGTTGAAATGAGCCTTACACGAGGAAATGGAGAGATGAAAAGAGTTTAGTCATAAGCGATATGACATGACTCCTTCTTGTGACTCATCCCTGAGTCAGCCCTCAGATTCTTCAGAAGTTCCATAATTGCTTTTTGAATAGATGATACTGTATGTCTACATCATTTTTGTTTTTGTCTTCTCAAATAAGTTTTACATGGTAGAAAAAGATCCCTTTTACAGTGTGCCCAGTAATTAAATCTCTAAATCTAATACTCTATGTGAAAATATTCAGTAAAGCAGACCCTTACAGTTTTCATTGAATCCAAAATTCATGTCTTTGCACTGTGCGAGGAATTTGGAGTACATGACGACGACCTATATGAGTATATCGACGCCTTCTTAAAATAATTGCTGAAGTCATTTTCTTCAGATTTTTTCAGGAAACAAAAAAAATTGAACCATTTGAGGAGATGATTTATGACCTTTGCCAGCAGGATGAATTCTTGCGGTATTTGTGAGTTCACAAACTCCGGAGAATACATCTTGTACCGCTCCTGCTGATAAGTTTGCAGCCGATCTTTTTTCGATCTGACCAATGGATAACAGACAAATGGATGCTGCAATTAATCATGCTCTCGTAGAATTACTCACCGTTTCCTTGTTGAATTTGAACAGCGAGAGGAGTTTTGTGCATTTTTATCTGGTAAAGATGTTTGTGCAAGATGAGATTTTCATCAGTAACCTTGATTGGTCAAAACAAAATGTGGAAAGATACCGCATTGTCCAATCAGCTCGAAGTATTGTACAGCAAGCCCCGCCTTTCCCGAACGGGTCTGCCTTATGAAGTACCAGATTGATAATGCAAAGAACTCACTCGAGTGAATCACAATTATCAATCTGGCTGGCGAGGTTAGATGATTTAGGCAAAATAACATTTTCTTGGTCAAAAAAAAAAAAAAAAGGACTTAAGCAATTATTTTAAGAGGATGACAATACATGAATTTACTGCATAGAACACATTTCCAATGTGTTGCTCTAGCATGAGTAAAAGCTGACCAGAATAGAGGTGATGACTTCTGGAGGTTTCAACAAGAACTCTTTTCTGTTTCTGTGAGTCATTCAGCAGCAGACACTACAAGTCATTATACCTGCACTTTAGGCGTGATCATGATAATAACTAGGAGATGGCAGCAACTGAAGAGTCAAAATACCCATTTCGCAGATGAGCTTCCAAATGAACTCTTGGAAAAGGGATGGCATGCGGCTAACTTATCAGTACTATTTGTGTCTACTTTCTTTGCCGCCCTTGTCTCACATTTTCTTTTCTGCTTGTCACAGCCTCTATAGGACATTTTATTATTGAGTACCATATTGTCTCAGTGCCACCTTTGAAAAGTGGTAGGCCAGTGAATTGTCATATGTCATACACGCATTTACATCCAGTAGGCCTACTGATAACATGAAATAATCTCTCTCTCTCTCTCCTCCCCTCTTCCTCTCTCCATCAAAGACACACATGCCTTTTATATTATTATATACAGTAGATAGGCACATGGACAAAATTGTTGGTACCCTTCTGTTAATGAAAAAAAAAAAACAATGGTCACAGAAATACAGCAACTTGAATCTAACAAAGATAATAATAAATGAACATTTTGTGAAAATTAATCAATAAAAATCAGTCCTACATCATTAAAAAAAAAACTTATGAAACAGGCCTGGACAAAAATGATGGTAGCCTTAGAAAAGATTATTTGACCATAGTGATATGCAGAGGTGTTTGAAGTTGTCGCCTCTCCGTCAGTGATCTAATCATGGACATACTGCAATTCATTTTTTGTTGACCACCTCATAGTTTTTGTACCCAAACAATTAGAGGTGCAACGGATCACAAAAGTCACGGATCGGATTGTTTTTCAAAAAATAAAATACAATTATTTTTTTTCCTTAAATTTTTAAATTATATTTTTATATCCATTTTTATTTTCACTTTTAGTCATTTATTTATCTATTTAGTCATTTATTTTCAATTTTGGCAGTTTTGGTCCTCCATAAGTGCCCCCTCAAAGTTCCACCCTGCTGCTGAGATACTGCTCGAATGCCCCCTGGGGAATTTAATTACCTCGGAAATTGTTGGTGCTGGAAATACGCGCAAACTGAATTTTACCAAGGTAAATTGAAAAGTTCTCTAAAAGTTCCAGCGATGGAAAAGCCCCCATACATTTTAATCTTTTTGTTTTGGTGGGAAAAGCAAGTCTTTTAAAGTCAAAGGGCTCAAGTCCGTGTGAAGTCACAAGTCAGTGTTGTTAAAGTTGAAGTCGAGTTGCAAGTCTTTTAACATTTTGTCGAGTCTAAAGTCGTCAAATTCATGACTTGAGTCTGACTCTGAACTATTAGTTAATTTCCACAACATTTATTTTATTTTATTTTATTTTTTACTCTTGTCAGATTCAAGGTATTTGTCACTAGAGAGGTACCAACAATTTTGTCCATGTGTGTAATAATGTAGATATAATGCACAACTGATTTGCTGTTTCCACATTTGAGGACAAAAACTACTGCCATATGAAACATAAATAACACAGAGAGACACACTTGTCAGTGTAAGGCATAGTATGTTGTATATTCTTGTAGAGTGTCTGCAGGGGTTCTGCACTCCTTTAAGTACCCCTTGCAGAGATTGAAGTAGACCAATGAGAGAGTAAATACCAGTAGCATAAACAATTGAGCAAAGAGCACTCGGTCCTGTGGAGGTATGGAAGTGTCTAGGAGAGGCAGCAGTATAATTTCTGACTGGGTTGTTCAACAGGATCTTAGATAGTGAGAAGATGCCTGAGGAATGGAGGAGAAGTGTGCTGGTGCCCATTTTTAAGAACAAGGGAGACATGCAGAGTTGTGGCAACTACAGAGGAATAAAGCTGATGAGCCAAACAATGAAGCTATGGGAAAGAGTAGTTGAAGCTAGACTGAGGGCAGAGGTGATTATTTGAGAGCAGCAGTATGGTTTCATGCCCACAAAAAAAAAGACTATCACAGATGCAGTATTTGCTTTGAGGATGTTGATAGAAAAGTACAAAGGTCAGAAGGAGCTGCATTGTGTCTTTGTAGATCTGGAGAAAGCTCACGACTTGGTGCCCAGAGAGGAACTGTGGTTTTGCATGAGAAAGTCTGGAGTGGCAGAGAAGTATGTTCAAGTGGTGCAGGACATGTATGAGGATGTAGGGCAGTGGTGAGGTGTGCTGTAGGTATGACGGAGGAGTTCAAAGTGGAAGTGGGACTACACCAAGGATCAGCTCTGAGCCCCTTCTTGTTTGCTATGGTAATGGACAAGGATGACAGACGAAGTTAGACAGGAATCTCCATGGACTATAATGTTTGCTGATGACATTGTGATCTGTAGTGAGAGCAGGGAACAGATGGAGGAGAAGCTAGAGGTGTGGAGGTTTGCTCTGGAAAGGAAGGGAATAAAGGTTAGCCGTAGCAAGATGGAGTATCTGTGTGTGAATGGAAGGGACCCAAGTGGAAGAGTGAGGTTACAGGGAGAAGAGACCAAGAAGGTGGAGGAGTTTAAGTATTTAGGGTCAACAGTCCAGAGCAATGGAGTGTGTGGAAAAGAAGTGAAGAAGCGTGTGCAGGCAGGCTGAAACGGGTGGAGAAAAGTGTCAGGTATGATGTATGACAGAAGAGTTTCAGCTAAAATGAAAGGAAAGGTTTGTAAAACTGTGGTGAGACCAGCAATGTTGTTTGGTCTGGAGACAGTGACACTGAGGAAAAAACAGGAGGCAGAGCTGGAGGTGGTGGAGATGAAGATGCTGAGGTTCTCTTTGGGAGTGACCAGGATGGATAGAATCAGGAATGAGTACATCAGAGGGACAGCACATGTTAGAGGTTTGGAGATAAAGTCAGAGAGGCCAGGCTGAGATGGTTTGAACATGTCCAGAAGAGAGATAGTAAGTATAACACAAATACCAAGCAGGAGGTCCAGAGGAAGACCAAAGAGGAGGTTTATGGATGTACCGGTAGTTAAAGTGGACTTCAAGATAGTTGGTGTGAGAGCACAGGGTTAGATGGAGGCAACTGATTCGCTGTGGCGACCCCTGAAGGGAAAAGCCAAAAGGAAAAGAAGATAAACAGTTGAGCCAAAAAGTTGAGAGATGTTTCTACAGTATGCCTTGTATGTATGTAAAGTCTGTATTTGCAAAAGTCGCACATGAGGTAGAAATGATTAAAAACACTCGCAAATTGATTAGGCTTTGTTAAGCCTTGGCAGTCCTGATAATGCTAATGTGCATCAGTGCTGATCAGTAATATTTTGCTTTACTGGTTTTCACATTCCTGCTGCCCTAATTGTAATTAAAAACAACTAGACCAAAACTCACTGTCTTGTCAATTTTAGGTTTGCTTTGTATGATGATCCAGCCATCCTTTCTCTGTACACCGCTTATGTGTCCTCACCAGGGTCGCGAGCTTGCGGGAGCCTATCCCAGCTGTCTTTATGTGAGAAGCGGAGGTACAGCCTGTACTGGTCGCCAATTGAAGGTTGCATGGTGATTTTGTTCCATTAAAAGCAATAGCACTCTGCTACTTGAATTCAAAGTTGAACAATATAAATTCCTTCAATCATATTGAGAACAGTAGACAAATGTTTACATGTATAATCACCACCCTCCCCCCCAAAAATCTGTTCAATTGTTAAAAGATACAAGACTTTAAAAACACCATCTATTATGTAATGTGTGATTGTACAGTATTTTGACTTTCCTCAATATCGCCATTCGAGCACTGGTAATATTTTTGGCAAAATTAAACCCACAAGTAGGAGAAAACCATACCCGGATAGCGAGCACTAGAAAAACAGGCCCTCTCTTGATGAACACACCAAAAAAGGCCTTCAATTACTCTATATTCTTTTTCTTCTTCTACAAAGTGTTGACAAGACCTAAAAAAATTCCTGCTGAAGAAACATCTCCTTGGTGGCTGTAAAGCTTTCAGTTTTAAAGTTCATAATTGAATTGTCTAACAACTTAAAGGAATATAATTATCAAAAAGATGAAGAAAAAAAACAGTATGTGTTACTAAAGGTTAAAAAATATGTGCTGAAATGCAAATAAAATGTTTTGTGTACTATTCTTTTGGATTGTGTGCCGTGCTCATTCAGGTGCATTAATGCTCCTGTCGCAGGACAAATAAGACACTACTTGACTTTTGAGCCAACATCCTTTAAAATGTATTATGTTGAGTTGGAGCACTGCATATGTATGAATGAACAGGAAACAAAGGAGCTAAAATAGAATGAAAATTGGCCGTACCGCTCTTATGTATGCTCTCGCCTCTTCCGTTGAGACATCTGACCTTGGGATTATGAGTTGTAATAAAATGTGGCCAAGCACTTCTGAAATTGGTCCACTCGCTGTAATGCTTCAGCGGAATTAGCATAAAGCTTTTAAAGAGCCACGCACATCACACACATACAAGAATTGCACTGGTGGGATAGTTAAGAAGATGATGAGGCTGATGATGAAAACAAAGACTGGAGCTGGGGGTCAATGAGAGGAGGAAGGAAAGAAGATGTAACAGGAATGTTTAAGTAGAATTATGAGTTGTGTTAAGTGATAGAGGCACAGACAGTGGTAGTGATGATAGAGAAGATAAAATATTGTTACGGTGAAGGAATAAAATGAGGCCAGGACATGTTAGATTGATGACGGCAAAAAGGGGAGAGAGTGAAGAATGGTTCAAAATGAATATCAATGAAGATGAAGAGAACAATACATTAAATAACCATATAAGATAAAGCCTGTGAGTTTCATGGCACTATATTTTATTAATGATAATATGACTTGACACACTTCCATGAGTGAAATGTTGTGATGTTCATTCACTTACTACATCTCATCAAGATAAAATCTGAAATGTCACTTCTTAGCACAGGATGTTCTGTTCCTGCAGAGGTGGCAGCTGTGAGTGGGAAGATGAAAAAGACAGAGAGCAGAATTACTCCATCTATTTTATTACATTTTTAAATTTCTCCTTTGTGGCCTTCTCACACTAAGGAAGGCTAGCTTCTCTATCAAAATCACACTGTTTTTCTACTGCATTGGTAAAAACACACATCTTTTATGAAGGGCTAATAACAGTATGTCTCTCTCAGGGCACGTCAGACAATCTTCAGCCGTTATTATATTTTAGCAAGGTCTTAGTGTACCTCACCAAAGAGACATACCGTAATTGATCAAAAGATTCACCAATTCTGACCCCATTTCGATTTATTGGTCTTTTTGTTTGTTGACCCAAATATTTGTATATTTTTGCTGCAGCTCAGATTAGGTAAAATAAGATATACAATAGAAACTGCTAGTTCTTCCTGGATTTCTTCAGAAGCAAAATATATTTAAGTTAAGGTATGATTGAACAAAGCAAATCAATCAAGTGTTTGTAATTTCAAGACTTTATTGAAAAAAAGCACGTTTGTTTGTGTGCTTGGGACAATGGCACAGGGGACCTTGCATTTTTAGTTTTTAATAAATCTGAAAAGAGGAGCTGGGAAGTAAAAGGGCAACAGGTTTTCTTAATACTAAATTATTCTTTCCTAAAATTTATTAACAGACAAAAAACAAACATTTTAGATAACTCACGGGAAAGAGACCTTTTCGGTGTCCCCCTGCACGTTGAGACCTGGGGGATAAACATAAGCCCTATGATTAAGTCATATGTGAACTTTTTACATCTTTCTTCACTTGCAGTAGTAATGCTGGTTCAACAGAGCATTTTATATCGTACCATATTGGACTTGTTTGTGTGGTGTAATAGTATCTGTGTGGACACTAATATTGCTTTGCTAATCAATACACACAGTGATTCTATGCCCATGGTTTCTCCATTTGACATCATTGTAACTGAAGTTTCGGCAATGGCATATACAAGTCTGTAAAGTTTAAGTAAGACTCGGACACAAGTGGAAGGCAGTTCATTGCAGTATGCGTTGAACCGTGACCACTGTATCAAACCATTCGATGCAGATGCACTTTGTTGCACCACTAATTATGAAAACTAGCTGCACTCTGCGTGACAGTTCAGTCACATCCAGCTGATTTATTTGGTGTACGGTGGCCTTAAATAAAATGCATGCGTGAACCTATTGGGTTGAAATCAGATTTGACTTTGGTCATTGAAGAATGTTCAAATTGTTTGCCCTAAAAATGTCATGAGTTATGTTTACAGTATATTTAATCAATTAATCTGTACTATTGATGTCTATCTCAGGAATTACCGTGGCACACCCTTTACAATTCATCTTGTTACGTCCATGTGGGTCAAGTTGTGGCGGTGCTAACGGGTGCTTTTGCTCTCCCTAGAACACAAATAACATCCCCGTAGTACCAGCACGACATTTTGTGATTTACTGTTATGTTATATTATTATCCTTTTGTAATTCTCATTTTATTGTGTATAGTTTGTCAAAAATAAAAACGACTTAATAAAACAATGCTTACATCTGCCAACCGTAGCAGACAGATCATCAATAAGAACCAGTAAGCTTTTATCACATTTCATTTTATCGTCAGCTGGACATGCTGTCAAGACGTCGCAATAACAAACAGAAAAGTTGATAGATAGCACTACAGTAAATTGCTGAGACAAAATCTTAAATGACAGTCATGAAGTCAGTCATTCAAAAAAAAATTATGCATGCACCTACAGAGCTGGGAGTAAGGAGTGGAAGTATGAAGTGGTATTATTTATGCAACAATTGTGATTATTAACAGGTTGAGATAATCAAGAGGTTTTTCACAATGGGCAATGGGAGCAAAACCTTTTATACTCTCAATATGAATTTATACTGAATATTCAGTTAAATTCAAAACAAAAGAGTGGGTGTTCTCTGACGTAAAAACATCTTCAACCAGAAGTAGCTCAGTCCATGAAGATTTGGATTGGCTAATTTGGCTGATTCTTATTTCAAACAAAAAAGAATGTGAATATTGTAACTGATTGTTGTAGACATGCTAATCGGATTCCTCATTATGGCCAAGGCATCCTTGAGCAAGGCACTGAATCAAGACGGTAAGAATAACTATAGTCACTGTGACATCCTTCTTTTCCTGTATTGCACCCTGTGTGAGAACCGGCTCTCTGTGTTTTTAACAGGGGTGGCTGCGTCAATGAATTTTGAGCATCCGTCATTCGGCTATCATCAAGTCGGGACACCCTTCTGTCGTCGTCAATCCGTCAATATTTCAAGCCCAACCAAACTGTAATCGTCAATCCTTCAAAGCTATTTTAACCGGGCCAGGCTTCCGTCATCGCTAAATTAAAGCTGCTATTGTAGGATCGACAGTAAATCTCATGGGCGCAGTCCGCCAAGCAACAGTCCATCAATGCTTCTTTTTTTTTTACCATGCTCCCGTCATGTTAAATAACTTCTTGTCACCACGATTTTCTGCTTGAGATTGTTTGTTATGCTACTATTCTTTTACTCAATAATGTCACCCTATTTAGTATGTGCACACAGTCTGAACTGCCGTGAATACTACCCGAGCTCTACAACATGGCCAGCTACCAGTATTGGGACAGGGGCAGAAGAGAGAAGACTTATGGTGTATTCAGACCAGAAAAGTCCTTTAGTCTACTTGTTTGGTAAAACTCCAAAAGTGGACTTTATTTTTTTCATTTGGTGCGGTTCATATTCACATTGTGCTTTTTGCAAGTGGACTATATTGTGTAATCACATCGACCCGCGTGACGATCTGTGCTCTCATTGGACAAAAATGACGAGGGCTGAACGCATACCCAAACCCGGAAATAGGGGAAAACATGAAATTCCGACATGCTGCATTACCGACAAGATATTTGCGAGCGTCAATGGCAGCTCATTCATTAGAGGTTCCTGTGTGGTCGATTGCGTGCAATAACCGGAGGAGCCGTTGCGCTTTGCGTGCCCCGCCCCCACCACAATTTGATGACAGCAGCGTGGCTAAACAGAATACGCATGATTATGAATGAATTTAGCACAATATTTACGATAATATTTCCCACCCGCAATGCTTGGCTATGGTGGCTTGTTAAGCCCCAAAAGGCGCATATCTCTTGCAGTTGGAGCGGATCAGCCATGTTTTGTATTCAGACTGCGAAGCAAACCACACGCGTGCGTTTGGAAGTGGACCGACCTCACCTCAAAAAGTGGGTCTCGGTCCGCTTGTTTGGTTCACTTGGCACCAGGATTTGTTTGTGTGTATTCAGACCTGCACTAAAAATCCGGATCGGCGTGGGAAACAAAATCTTATTACTTTCCAGTTACTTTGTCTGCTAGCCTTATGAGCTTTTTGAGTCAAATTGCTGCTGCTTGGGGTCTACTGTAACACAACATTTTAATAAATAACATTTAATTACACATTCAGTAATAACCTTTTCCTCAAAGTAAAGGCTGTAAAAGGTTGGAAAATTGCCTGTTTAAAAGTGTTCAAAATGTTGACTTGTGGGACCAGAACACACCAATTTGTAAGTAGAAAATTGGATTGAAAAAGCTATAGCAAAAAAGTTAAGTTAGTTAATTGATGTATTCCTGTAGGCCAAGCCATCAGGGTAAAAAAAAAAAAAGATTAAAATTAAGTGTTCAAGAGAACAAAGAGCTCCACATCCTAAAAGACGAGATGGTGGTGAGAGAGTGCAGCACACAGTATATGGGAACAAAGTTCTGACAACAGTATAATTGCATGAGAATGTGGCAACAAGTTCCTAAAAAATATGTTCTCAGAAAATAAATTGTTTTGGTTTGACATTAAAAGGAAAGATTTGAATGTATTCTGGGGTTTTCTTTAGTGTTGGAGTTTACACAAGTCTCAGGCAGTCAAACCAGAAGACACTCAATCTGTCACGGACACAAATCATTTCTACTTTCATTTCTTTAAAAGAATCATCTTTTTTTTTTTTTGTATGTTTGTGAAATGTGTCCTCTGCATTTAATCCATTGCCGTAGTGAACACAGCAAACACAGTTAGTTGCACACACTAGAACAGTTGAGTGTCTTGCTCAAGGGCACCACGGTCGATAACTGGTGAGAGGAGCATTCGTGACACACATTGAGAGAGCACAAGTGCCCGTGCGTGACCAGGTGTGCAGTTTGGACTACTCTGCAAGATGGCTGAAATAACTAGTGAGAAAATCAATTGCGTCATTTTTAAACTACTACACATTCGCGTGAGGAATTAAAGCAATGGAAAAAAAATGCTGCACAACACACACACGCACACACACACATTGTTGGCTGATTGGGCTTATACGCAACTAACTTCCACATTCGGTAAAACAGGTCAAAGCACTTGAGAAAACGACATAATAAAGTTATTCTCCTTTCTCAACGGTTCAGGATAAATGGGCTCTCTTCACATCTGAGTGTGTTGCCAAACAACACTTGAAGCAGACTTAGAGAAAAAAAGGAAACATTTCTGGATTTTCCACCTTTCCGCACAACAGTATAATGTATAATATAATGTTACTAATTTTATGTAATATCGCATTGATATGCTATAATAAATTGTCCGGCATTGTTGCGGACATTTCATTTACTGTTTGTGGTGCAGTCGTAACAGTACAGCAAAATAAGTGCTTAATTGCCCCCTTATTGCTTACCTCTTGACAACGTTTACATGCAGTCAATATTCGGGTCAAGGTCAGAATTCCGGTTTCTGAAACAATCAAGGTAAGATATATTTTCCTTCAACTTGGTGTCACGAGCCCATAAGATTAAAACAAAACACCCAGGGCATCGACACACTAACATTAAACGTTAGATGTCAAATAGGGGGCCGAATGTTTGAGACCCCTGCTGTTGAGTGGCCTTATACGGTAACAATGGCTGCTCCTTACAAAGTTACTGTGGGAGAGTGTAGAATTTATGTTAATATGCACTGGCTTTTCATAACGTCACAAAGATGAATATTATCCTTATTTTAACACACTCGACAACTACAGACCAGTGAATTCACTATTAATCATATTTATAAATCTTTTGTCATATAGAGATACATTTGAACAGTGAGGGTGCCATTGTCCCATTTCAAAGAAACTTATCGGTTGTTTTTTTTGGGCCTGTTTTTGCGTTATACAATTAACCACAATACGCTTTAATCATTTCTCTCTTTTTTTGCTTATATTATTGATAGTGGGCAACCCTACATTTTTACACTTGTATGACAGTTAAGCACTTTCCATAGTAAAACAAGGATTTTATGGTGGTGTCAGTTTCCCTGGAACAGATTTTATTCAATTGCACGTTGCTATTTTATATAGGTTTTAAAATCTTGTTGAATGAAAGTTTGCATGAATGGGGTGGAAATACAATAATTCTTACATAAAAAAGAGGTTTCCTACAATTGTTTCTAACTATTTTACATCATATTTGATACCTGTATATTTGTCTCTGAAGACTGCCACCAGCATGTGTATTCTCTCGTTCTTCTATTCTTTTCCTGGAGTCTTTGTTATACATTTTGTTTTATGTTCTGCAATTTCCATGTAAAGAAAAAGGAGATATGAGTCCCCTCTTAGAGAGAGACTTATTGTTGCAGTTAGGTTCCCTTGAAATGTCTTCAAATGTGTTTCTCTCCTAGTGCCAGACAGATATAGTACTAGCAGCTAAAAGTTTTATTTGTAAAAATGACACTTGCTTTTCCTGGAATCTTTTTGCTGATGCTACAATCAATGGTCACATCTTGATTCACAACGCAAGAATAAAAAATAAAAAAAGAATGTCAGTATATGCAGTTAAATTAATTAATATAAAACATTGAACTGCTGCAGATATAATTCCTCTTAGTTTGGGAAACATTTTCAGTTGATTTTCCTGTTGAATAGTTGGATGTCTGTTGACATTTCTGAAGCGCTGTCCTTCAAATAATGCAATTTTATGCTCCTTATATTGTAATGTCCTGTGAAATTTTGTATCCCAGTGTTGCCGCAATATATTTGAAATACCCAAATACGCTGCAAATAACTTGTGTGTCTTTTATCCCATTACACGGTGCAAACCAATTAAAAGAGAGAGCATTTAGTGGAGAGAGATAATTAAAATGTTTTCCACATAGCAGAGAAAATAACATAAAACATGCACTCTAGAAATGCACATTATTTTCTTTGTGCACATGTTGCACTGACATCTTCTGGTCAAGAGACTATGCGTCTATTTTTGCACACTTTGCAGGAGACACACTAGTTTCTTTGTTTTTGTTTTGTTTTATTTTTAAAGAAGATCACTGCATTGGAAGCAAGAAATAAAAAAATACAGGAATATCAGAACTTCATAAAGATTCTGCTATAATTCTTTTTTCTTTTATTTTTTTTCTGGAGAGCTCAGTATTTGGCAATTTTACAGATTTGACATGTCATCATCATTGCTCTCACTTTTTTTTTTAAATTAATTTTTATTTTCTATGTGGGTAAGAATGTGTATGTGCGTGTGTGTGCGTGCGTGTGAGTGTGTATTCATTAGTTCACCTAAAACCTAAAATCCCATACCGTTCACCTAAACCGAACACTTCAGAATCCAGCCAGAGTCGTGAGGCCGTCAGGAGACCCGAGGAAGGACCAAAGAAAAGAAAGGAAAGTGAAATCCAGCACCGACCAGACACCACCCACCACCCACCGGGCCACCAACCAGAGTCCTTCACCAACCCCAGAAACATCTAAATTCCAACAAATCAGGGGGACCTCAAGAGACTGTTAAAAACATGCAATAGCAGAATCAACAAGACCAGGGGGTCACACAACTCACTGATTCCGGTCCTCCAGGGCCCCAATCCTGGATTTTTAGATGTCTTTTTATTTTTTTTACGACTGCACTAGCCTGACCACTTAACGCCTTGTTGCAGGAACTGACGTGCCTAACCAGCCCAAATGACTTTACACTGGCTAAGGCAGTGTGTGTCTGCAGATGTAATCTACTACAGGTGGCTCATTGATCAAGCAGAATTAATTGTAACTTTTTTTGGGTGACCCTCAGTCTGCTCTAGAATAAAACATGGTCAACAACCGCATGCTGGTTGAAGTAAACACAGAGGCTTGCCTTCTACCCTCTTCCAAATGGCACATTTAATGATATATTTTTCAAAATGGTCCACATTATTGTAGATGTGGCAATAATCTTCAAACATATAACGTATAATGTATTTAAAAACAAATTTCTAAATTCACATTACAGGGTCATTAGGCTTAAAAAAAAAAATATGAGAAAGCTGACCACAACTAACTCGCCAAGATTGTCAAGTGCCCCAAAATTGTGAGAATCAGTATGAGATGAACCAAGAAAAGACAGATAATCTACTTTTTGCAGCATAGCCAAAGAGGGGGATGATAAAAAGGTGCAAGGTGGAGATGAAGGTGAGGGAGGAACAATCAATTCTCTGACATCTCCAAATGTGCACTTGATGATGCATACCTAAACAGGGCAGAAGTGGTCTGCAGGGAGTGGGGCATGCGGGGAGAATGTGGTGAAGGATGAAATGGGGGGACAAGGGTGTGAGGATGGGGAGTGAAAGACTAGATTAATGAAGAGGAATTGGAAGGTAAGAAGATAAGGAGTGAACCTAGTTGGAGAAACGATTACATCCGTTCATTTGGGCTTCAAACAGCAGTTGGTTCTCAGACGACTTGCCGGTCATTCTTGGTTCCCATGGAGTAAAAGCAATTAATGAGTAAATGGATAGAATACAAAGGTGAATACTAATGACGAGTCAGCAAGAATTGTTACTGTTCTCTTCCTCATCACATTTTGCTTGTAGCAAGGGCTCAGTCAGTCAGATAAAATGCACAAATGGGAATCATTGCCTTGGTGTGATAAAAAAAAAAAAATATATATATATATATATATATATATACGTGTCATTTGTATACCACACACAATGGGAATTTTTAAAACATGTTTTATGATATTTAATAATCAAGTCTATACTTAGCTACTTTTTTTTCTAAATGCAAGTAAGGATATGTGGTTCCATATAATGGATGGATGGATGGATGAAAGTCTTTCTGTATAATACGTATGGCGGCGAAGATATTAAAGATGTATTGTGGAGTTTAACATGTTAATTTTAAAGATTTTTCTACATTACACATGCTTCACCAATGCCCAGATGAGTACAAAGAGCCCTGACTTTTTAACCCCTGGGCGTTATTTGTCCATTTTCTGGCTTTTTTCTGTTTTTCTGTTTTTCATCAAAGAAAAAGCATTTGAAAAAAATACACTAGGGACCTGACATTTTACCAGGATTGTTTAAAAATGTAGAAGTTCAAATTGGCGCCATGCTGTAATTTATAATTATTACCAAACAGGAGGGAGAGATTCACACGAAGTTGTTGTAATAATGCCCGATTTTGGCTCATTGACTCCCATTATAAATCACAGTTTATGCTGTAAACCTGATGTGTTATAATGCATTTTCCGTGATTACTGATGCAATCGCTTCTTTGACGAGTCATTAACATGAAAATAGAGGAATTCGTGTGTTTAGAGTGTTAACACAAAAATCCACTAGGTGGCGCCAAAGGCTAATAAATGAATACAAAATGCATGCATAAAAAAATTATATTGTTATGACTTATGGACTTGTTTGAGCCTCAAACTATGTCATATGAAATATTCAAATTATTATTTTATTTTATATATATATATACACCATAGTTAGTCTTGCTATTAGCATAATACTGCTATTGTTTTCCATAGGGGCATTAAAAAAAAAAAAAAAAACTATATATGTGTAGATAGGTCTGATGCCACTGAACATTTTGAGTGGTTGAAAGTGAAAAAAATATTCATAAATGACTAAGTTATCTCACTTCAAAGGAAATGCCGGATTTTGGCAAAATTACAAGAGTTTTCTGCTATTCGGAAAACTGCCATTGTGTTAAAATTGGGCATGCAGAAAAAATTCTATTGTTATGACTTATGGACTTATTCAAGCCTCTAAATATGTCATATGAAATATTCAAATTAGTCTTTTATTTTATATATATATACAGCATAGTTAGTCTTGCTATTAGCATAATACCACTATTATTGTCCATAGGGGGCATTAAAAAAAAATAAAAACTAGATATGAATAGATAGGTCTGATGCCACTGAACATTTTGAGCGGTTGAAAGTGAAAAAAATATTCATAAATGACTAAGTTATCTCACTTCAAAGGAAATGCCAGATTTTGGCAAAATTACAAGAGTTTTGTGCTATTCAGAAAAATGCCATTGTGAAAAACTGGGCATGCATAAAAAAATTATATTGTTATGACTTATGGACTTATTCAAGCCTCTAAATATGTCATACGAAATATTCAAATTAGACCTTTATTTTTTCCTTTATACAGCATAGTTAATTTTGCTGTTAGCATAATACTGCTATTATTGTCCATAGAGGGCATTAAAAAAAAACTTTTTTTTTTAAAACTATATATGAATAGATAGGTCTGATGCCAGTGAACATTTTGAGCGGTTGAAAGTGAAAAAATATTCATAAATGACTAAGTTATCACACTTCAAAGGAAATGCCAAATTTTGGCAAAAATCACAAGAATTTAATCAAACTCTAATAACGCCCAGGGGTTTTAAGTAGGACTGCAACTTTCACTAACAAAACAGCTCGTAGCTTCCCTTTAGTGTGGAGTGGTCGGGGCGAACACAATTGGGACGTAAACTGAGAAAAACAAAACAAGAAGAAGCACAGCCCAAACTCCAGCTCAGACTCCAAGAAAACTGAAATAATAATTTTTTTTTTAAAAAAAACGTTTATTCGAGTGCACATACTCACACACACACACACACACACAGAGGCTGCAGTTATGCTTTAGGCCAGAGGTGGCTGTCGTGAATAAAGAAGTGTCTCCGGGCACATATGAGCAAACAAGCATTCATACTCACATTCACACCTATGGACAATTGAGAGTCTCCAATGAGCATGATTACGTTTGTGAAAGCCAGAGTACACACAAGCCAGCGGAGAACATGCAAAATCCATTAAGGGCTTGAGTTGAGATCAGAACCCAGAAAAAAGAATCTGAGAAGGCCCTGAAGGAATCTGCGACCCATCACTGATGAATTTTGCTGTGGCTGAGGATCAGTGAGAGGAAGCTTATGCTTACGACTGAGAAGGATAGGCAAGGCTTACAGTATAAGGTTTGGCAAATGAGCACAGCTCCAGGGAGTTATCTGAGGATGGCTTTGCCACAACTTTGCTACCAAGAGGGGTTTCGGAGTAAAAGAGGGTTAAAAAATTCACGAGTGGCTCATGGCCCTGCAGCTGTACCAATAGTTGCTGTTGTGTCCAGTAGGAAACACAATCCACCTATGAAATGTACTTATGACAAATAACACTGCATAAAACATTGCATGTGGCTTTTCAGAGAAGCAAAGTGGATGCTGTTACTGTTCTTCTAGAGCTGGAGAAGTTCTGAATGTAATATAGTGGCCACTTGCAACTCAAACACAATCCATTACGGGAGGCAGTTTAATCATCATTTTGTTTCAATATACTTTTTCCAAAAATCAATATTTTCATATGTACATCAAAATGTTTTTTTTTTTTAATGCAGGCCTACGGGGGCGCAAGTCAGTGCAAACTGTAGGCTGATCACAAGCCCTGGTAAATGAAGAGGCTTTTGTCAGGAAGGGAATCTGGCATACATGATGTGGGTTGTGTAATTTTTGTGCATTTTTATTATAAAGAGCCATGGAATGTCCGATCCGTTCTCCAGCAACCTTTTGTATCAGATTGCAGAACACAACAATGCACCCAGGCCTGTACCAATAGAACCTCATAGCACCTCCTACCATAAAAAAATCATACCATATGCTATCTTGCTGATGTTTATTGCTGAACTGAGTTTTGAGTGTCTAATGTAGAGTCATTGATGGCTTAGTAGCTATTTCGCCTGTCTGACGTGCAGGCAGCATTGGTCCAATTCCCACTCAGGAATGGTATAAATGCAAGTGCCAATGGTTGTCTGTCATTATATGTCACCTGTGATTGACTGATGACTGGTCCATGGTATAATACGCCTTCCAACCAAAGTCAGCCTAGAATCTAGGATAGTCTCCAGCTTTCTGTCACCATGGATGGATGTAAGGACGGATGGACGGACGAACGGATGGGTCATCTGTATTCTGCTCAATGTCTTGATTTACAATTTGAGATAAACCGTTATTGCAAATATACATTTAATTGAGTCGTTCTGCTTGAAATTGTGTAGTGTGGCCCTAGTTCTTTGTACTCTAAGTTCCAAAATAGTTATTCTGCAGGGTTGGCATTCATCTCTATGATGAAGAACTGTAGTTCGTCTCTGGCCATTTTGAAATAGAAAGTTGTGACTATTTTCAGTGGAAGAAAGCTGTACTGCCTGTTTCAGTTCCTGCCAGGGGTCTGAAATATTAATGGTATAAATATTGCAGGGCTCTGTGTCTAATAAAAGCACAGGTCTTTATTAACAATGTGAATGAACAATCCATTGATCAAGCATTATGCTTCGGGTCATGAAAATTGTCTTCTCTGTTACTTCTGACTGCAGTCATGCTGCATAATTATGTCCTGCTAACTATCTCTTTTATGCTCAGTTTTTGGGGCTCTTATGCAAACTTCCTATCTCAAGAAGTACTTGTCGCTTCACAAGTCGACCATTTATTAATGATGATCCACTCGCATTGTCTTGTCGCTCACTCAATCTTTTCATGTTTCTCTCCCAGCCCACAATTTTTTTCTCTTGGTTAACAGGACTTTATGCAATTAGCAGGCCAGTCTGAGAGAGAAAATGAGCTAAATAGTTGATGTTAGATTGAAACTTTAGGACACATGCATACAGAAAATGAGACACGCTATGAACAATGATGTGCACTGTGTCAACAACAACACACACGCAGTTGGGTTTATAGTGGATACATCTCATTGACATAATGCATTTCCTATACCCTTCCCCTAACCCCAGCCATAAAAATGATTGACTAACCTGATTCCTTACCGTAAACTCAACCATAACCTAATTCAAATCTAAACTCTAAAACCAAGTTTTGACCCTCAAAAAGAGGTTTGAACTCATGGGGACCACCAAAATGTCCCCACAAGAACACGTAGTCCCCACAATGATAGTAAAAACCCAGAAAATGGTCCCCATAATGTGATATAAACCCGTGTGCGCGCACATACATAAACACACACACACAGTACACAGCGAAAGCAAGAGATGATGAGCTTATGTAAGAGTTTTTTCAGTCGTTGAATGAGGAGAAATTGTATTTTCATTCAAATTAATTGGAAAGTAGAAGTTTTCACTTACAATGTGACACAAAATACAGTAGAAGCAGACAAAGCATATCCTGCGCCTTGGGTCAGTCAAACATTTGTGTGTCCCCAACCAACTTCTGGGTGATCCATACTGTGGTGGCCGTGGCTCGGGAGGTAGAGCTGCTCGTCCAGTAACCGGAAGGTCTGATGTTCCATTCCTGCTCTCTCCAAGTCATGCGTTGTTGTGTCTTTGCACAAGGCACTTCACACACATCCCCTCCAGTGCCAATCACAGTGGTGTACGGATGGTGTGAATGTTTAGTGATGGTCACAGGGGATGTAGGCGTACATTGTCAGCCATGCATCTGTCAGTCTGCCGCAGGACAGCTGCGGCTGCATGTTTAGTTTACCGTCACCAAACTGTGAATGTCTGAGTGCATGAATAATTTAACCATTGTGAAGCTTCTTTGAGTGTCTAGAAAAAGTGCTATATGAATATGATGCATTATCTTTTGAAAACCATTTTAATTGATATAATATAGGGGAGACCGGGGCTAGTTGTATACATTTTTATACTTTTAGATATTTCTTGGAATCAATACATCATATATAAACAAAATGTATACCAGATGAAAGACCAAAGTCTTAGGTATATATTTTTTGTATACATGTCATTTTCATACCTTGTATCAGTGCAGAGTTACGTATAAGCCATCAAATAGAGTGAACATGTAACATTGCCCCACCAATGGGTAAGTTGTCACACTATATGGGGTAAGATGACACACTGGATTTTCCGACTAATAAAACAAGGACACAATTATCCTTGGTCTCCTGTTTTTATGTTTGTTTTTACAGCCAGGTAAATTGTTTATCATAGATTGAAAATGTACCATGTATTGTAGTCATTGAGCAAACTTTAACATAAAATATTATGAAATTGATTAAAGTCCTTAGGAACTGCTGGCATGAAGGTCATAGCTCTCAGCCTCAAATGCCTGTTTTGCTTCCCTTAAAATGGAAATATGAGATTAAATTGAATTTTAAAAAAGTAAAGCATGGATGGATGGATGGTTCATCATGAAACTTAAACCAGTTCTGACATGTGGGCGTACTGTAGTTACAACAACTGCAAAATCAATTTTAAAACAATGAAACAAAACCTGGCAAACCAATTTCCTCACTCTTCAGACTCATCATCTGAAGAACAATTCTGGCATACGTAAACCAAGTTTATGTGACAACAAACCCCAAAATGTCTGAGATAAGTTGCCTCAAACTACCATGTTGGCTAATACTTGCTCTAGTTTAAAGTTGGCTTAAAACAGAAGCAGTGACTGAGGCATAACAAGATGCCTGAATCTCTCCTCTAACATGTCCACATGATTTGCAGCTAGAATTTGTCTATGTATGACGCCTGTTTCAAAATATATGAAGATGAAAATTTTTACTTTGGGTTGTGCAAAACTATTATATATATTATATATATTATAAATATTTTCTTCTCAGACAGTACACAACCCCTGACCATTTATACAAAGAAAACTAGTATTCCACTTTTTTATTGTACCCTCTGGTGAAGAAGAAAATTGCAATGTGACAACTTACCCGTGATACAGCTAGCCCCGATCTCCCCTAGTGCTGTCAAAAGATTTTTTTTAAATTAACTAATTAATCACACAATTTTCCACAATTAATCGCGATTAATCCAATTTTTCTACTTTTGCTTCTACTTTTTTCTTCAAAGCTTGTAACAGATAATTTCTTGAGTAAAATCTTGGAACTAATGTAAAATCATCAAATAGAAAGTATATTTAGAATCAAAGACCGTTCTAATAGCATTCTTTGAACCTTGCATAGAATACTTCTGTAAAATACAACTGTTAAACAAAATGATTAAAATGGACTCAAACAAACAATTATGAGAGCTTCTCGCTTACAGGATTAGTTTTGTTCACGAGCACTACACTCTAACAGCATTGGTTTGCGAGGCCCCTTGGAGGTAAACCTTAAAGGTCCCATAGTATGAAAATGCACTTTAGTGGGGTTTTCTATCAATAATATGCATCTCCGGGCTGTCTACAATCCAACCAGATATCAAAAAAGTCCGGCCGCTACTTCTTTAGCTTTCTCCTCCTTTCTAAAATGTGTGCTTCAAATGGGCAGATTAAATTTCCGTGATTTAGTGATGTCAAAAAGACACGGAAGTGCACTCGACCCAGCCCCCTCGGGTTAGTGGCACCACCTCTGGTAAAGGTTTGTTACGCCCACTGAGATTCGAGAAGCTGGCTGCTACTTTCTCTTTCTCCCAATGTTCGTAAATGCTCCGTGGAGAGGGGGAAACAATGATCAGGAAAAAGTGGTTGCTTCCTTCGTCCCGTCTTTGAGAAGACAGTGGATTATAATTTTTTTTGGAAGGACGTGCACCGACATCATTTCTCAAAGGACAGTTTTGTTAGTGAAAGCCTGTTCGGAGCTGGATTTGGACACGTTTAAACATAATGGATCGGTCCCAACAGAGTGACACGACTGCAAACGGCAAAGATGTAGGTTTAACATTTTTGATTTAGCCTTCCTATCCTTTCTAATAAGAGATGTGCACCTTCTACCATATTACTGGCGTATTTTTGATTGGAATCAGCTGCAGTTCAAGTAGGATTCCGGCCCTCGGGGACCGCAGTTTGCCCTCACTGGCCTAAACAATCACAAACTAATGCTACAACATAATCTCTGTAGTAACGTTATGCTACTTTTCTTATGGTAAAACGTTATGCCACTTTTCCACATATTAAAATTGTTCTCAAATATGTGAAAGACATGTCTGTATTTTTCTTTTCTTCTGCTTCCAAGGGCCAGTCGTTTCCATTTACAACATTAGCACATGGCTAGCGGAGCCAAAATCACAGCCCCTTCGAAAGAGAGAAGGGTATGGCCTAGGCGCGGCTTGGTTTCGCTATTTACATAAAAGTGACACACCCCTAAAACTGGCAGTTTTGAACAGGGCATTTTTCTGCTGATTTAGGGACAGCAAAAATATGAGATCCAAAGTCAATTTTGACGAATGCATGTCACAGACATATCTTTTACACATTTGAGAACTATTTTAGCATGTGGAAAAGTTGAATATGGGAGCCGTACGGCAGGGAATGTTTCTCTGAGATGATATTCCAAAGGCTTACAACTACCGTATACACATCTTTTTTTGTTGGTCAGGTTTTACATCACTTTATTTCTACACACATAATGTACACATCATCTCAAGAAAAGGGGGAAAAAGTGACTTTATAGCGAGGGCTGTATTCCATTGCCTGCACTAAGAGTCAGAATGACAATGAGGAGGTGCCGTACAAACGGGCGGCTCCAGCAGCATAGTTGATTTACCTTGCTGTAGGGCACCTGCATGCTGAATTGACATATCTCCAGAAAGAAGGACTAGAACCTGGGGCATTCTGATCACCAACCCAAGTATAGACAGGCCAAGCTAATACCACCAAAGTGTTTTTTATGTGAACTGAGAACTGTAATTTCAATTCCTTTTTACAGTATGGCACCACCGTATACATTTTTTGTGTGCTTCACATAATAGATTCATGTTTATTTGTTTGTTGTTTTTTTGCATCTGCACCATATGATGTCCTTGACTATGAATATTTCATTCCATCACCTGATTCAGATCACTGCTGGAAGCCATTCTTTCAAAACATGTTTCAAAGCATTCAAAAGACTTGAGTTGAATATCAATGAGGTCTGCCTGTTTTCTTTTTTTTTCTCTTTTTTTTTGTGTGGCAAACATAGACCCGCACTTTCTATAACAAGTCTATAAACTATGCCAGTGATTCCCAACCACTGTGCCATAGCATATTATTGTGCCCTTGAAAGATAATCAGGTATGCTCGCGGGAATAATCACATTTCGTCAAATTTGGCCAAAAACTATCACTTACTTACTAGCATCAAATGATATACGCTGTCTTTGTTTATCCATCTATGCCAGTGACGTATGAGCTAGTGACTGGCAGAGCCATGATGCACATGCGCACTAGGTTGCAGAAGGTACAATAAACTGCAATATTTCAGTATAAATACTTTTTTGTTTGAAGGTGTGCCACAAGATTATCAGGCTAAATAAAGGGTGGTAAACACTGCACTATTCATATTAAACAGGGGTGAACTTACTGTAAGGCAAACACGGTCAATTACCAATTGGGGCCCTGAGATTTTGCCCAAACGTCTCACAAAAACTGCGCATCGCAGACATGTTGTCATTTTGATGTTTGTCTTTGACAAACATCCTTAATCAAGGATTATTTTTGCATGTTCATTACAAACTTCCTTCCAGTTTCACGTCTGTAATATCGTGACGACCTATAGAGCAGAGGGACTGGAGAGAGGAGCAAATAAGTTACCATGTGGACGCCATGGTTCTTTGGTTTTGTCACATACTGACAACCATCTACATATACCAGCCACATGCACATTATTTCAGATTTTTATTAAGTAACTTTTACATTGTTTCTTTAATTTATTGATTCCATTTCCTTTCCTTCTTTTTTTCCCCCCAGCGAACATTTGACAAGGAGATGTACAACATCACTTTCAATAGTTTAATCCATTCATTCTCTATTGCTCATGTTGTTCAGGATAATAAATAAACAGTAACCTTGCCGATCTTCTTGTGCATACACAAACCACATTGCATTGTCTATGATGGTAATACAAGCTATTTCCAAACCAGTTTGTAAGTCTCAAGTGGTCCTGCATATTAGAGCGATAACATGATTTAGGAAAAGTGGCATGTGCTAGAATTTTATATAGAGCAATTACATATGAGGTAACAAGCTCAATTTGTCCTGAATGTACACTTTGGAGACTACTTCTTGAGTTCAATGCTATAAACTGAGATAGAAAATGCGATTATTATTTTTTTAGAATGGAAAAAAACAAGTAATTTTGTAAAACAGAAAAACTATTTGTTGAACAAACTGAATAATATTTAATTGCAATTGGAGAGATTCATCACGAGAAAGGCACCACAGTGGTGTAGCTATAAATGGAAACTACTATCAAGAGAGAGCTAATTCACTTCTAAAATTTGACTAATAAAGAAGAAGTTCAAACATTAAAAAGGCTGAAAACCTTACATCAGAACCAAAGGACCATGCCAAATAGAGAGCGAGAGAGAAATAATGGTATATTACATTTTCGCCTGTGAACCATCAGACACTCATGATTACAGCATGCATGGGTGCCACTGGATTTGGCTCAGTGGATTCTACTGATGTTACTGGTAATGGCAACCAAATGAACTCAGCAGCTTACACAGAGATCTTGTCTGTGCTGTCACCTATAATTATGGAGTCCAATGGGAGAAAACATGGGCATTCGGAAGCATGCTCTTTTATGCCAGCATGCATGCAAGATTTAAGCTTAATGGCTTTTTAGAACATATAATAACGGATTTCTTTCTGTGATTTGGCTTGCCGTTTGAGGGAACTTACCAACCATGACAGATATACTTTATATATGGACAAATGTAAGTAGACACAACACTGATACATTTTCTAGTCTACTGACTAGGGTCACTAAGAGGCTGGAGCCGATCCTAGCTGATTTGGAGTGATATGGGCTGCATGATGGGCTGACAGTGGAGGGTACCAAAAAGTGGCAAGAAATTGACGTATCGCCTTCTGGTGTGTGATGGCAGCTTTGTGTGAGGCACACTGTCCACTGCTGTCAACTTGTCTCGTGTTTTTACTGCTTCTGTCACTTTTTATCCAAAGTCAAGTTGGTTACGAAAGCATGATCACCAAATATTGCTGGATGATGAATAGACAAACTCTTGCTAACCGCTTCTGTCCAACATCCCTGCCCAAATTATCTGTGCACAAGCTTGAGCCCCATTAATTAACGACGCAACACAGATGCCGAGGTAAACACATCGGCCTGTTACGAAAGCTGAAGGCCTGGTTCAAGAGATTGGGCCTCTAAGAACTCTTTTGTTGACTGGGTCATTCCTTCCTGATTACCTTTACGCTCCCCAGATCAAGTGGCTAACTGAATAGAACCGGTGATTGACCCAAACTGTCACGTGAGGTGTGAAAATAGGACCCAAATACAGACAAGACACGGGATTTTGGAAACAGAGAGTCTTTATATATGAAAGCAGAAAGCAGGGGTGGATTCAGATGTCCTCAAAGGAAAATGCTTGACTGAGATACCCAGTAATGCTGATCACTCTTTTTTAACCTGTGATGCATTTCTTATTTTTTTTCTATATCCACAATTGCAGTTCTGCATGCCCATATCCTTAAAGATAGTTGGGACACCATCAACTAAAGAACCCATTTACAACTGTGTTTTGGGTTGGGTCATTGTGAAGTTGTCAGTTGCTATGCAGTTGCTCCTGTATTTGTCCCTTGTGATGATGATGTTGTCGGTTGCTATGTCAACACCTAAACTAGTCAAGGTAAAACAAAAAAACTTTTTTGTCTTAAAAAAACAACAACCCAAAGGACTATATATATTTTTGAAGACAAGATTAACTTTTTTGACCATGTGTTGTACCCATTTGTTTTAAACAGGTTGTGGTCTAGCTGCTAATTTTAGACCAATTTCTACTGCTTTTTATGTGTAAAACATTGGGCAATATTGAGCAACTTAAATACTATTTAAATGAAAATCATATTCTCGAAGGTCTTCCAGTCCAGTTTTAAACCCCTCTACAGTACAGAATCTGCTCTTTTATGGGTTTATAACGATCTGTTTTTAGCCACATGCACTGGACAAAGATCTGCTCTTATCCTTTTAGTTTTCGCAGCAGCCTTTGACATGGTTGATCATGATATCTCTCTCTCTCGCTTGGAGAATAATTGAGATCATTGGTATGGCCTTGAGAGATTACTTGACCAAAAATACATTTTTAATTTCTTTAGTTTGTTTTGGTGGATTTCATTCATCTGTTCCATTTTTACAAGGAGTGTTCTAGGGTTCCATTCACAGTGTAATTTGTCTTCTCTCATGCCCTCTCTGGGTGCTGTTAAGAAAAAACAAACAAACAGTGCATGTCATTTAATCCTTATGCAGATGTATGGAGTAAGATCACTGTCAAAAAGACGTTTGCGTGATTAACGATTCGTATCCGTAATAGTAATAATCCATGTGTTTTCAATGTTTCCATGTGAGTAAATCAAACTTGTGAGAGTTTGAATTTCTTTCTTGTGACTATGAATCTAAATATTGTGTTGTCAGATTTTTTTTCTTGTGACTACAAATCAAAGTTGTGAGGATTTGAATTTCTTTCTTGTGAATCTAAAACCTGTGAGTGTAAAATCTTTTCAATACAACTCTCACTTCTACGACTACGAAGCTTCACTACACAGAAGTTCACGGCTGTGCATGAATCTCTTTTGTGAATATTGCCTTTTACGGGTACAAATCTCAACATGCAAATTTGGATGACATCACGCCTGGATACAGCCAAGTCACAGGGGAAACTAGTCGAGCTGCGATTCTTCCAACCGCGCATGCGTCAAGTAATGTGCAAAGACTGCGGACGCTAGCGACCGGGAGGGACGGAGCTTCGCACAGCTCCGAGGAAACGTCATCACAGCAGGTAAAGTAAACAACGTCAATGTGAATATCCAATTCATTAGCAATTTATTTTTACCAATATGTACTTTTTCAAATAATATATGGTTTTAGACCTGCAAGCTTACTGCTATCGCTTGATGACTGCTAGCATTACGCACGTCGCTGACTCGCTAGTGATAATTAGCACTATTTATATATTTACATTTCTCTCTATTATTTCAAACCTTTCTCCTTTAGCCAAGTTGGTGATTAGTTAATCCACACGTAAACCCCAGCATTTCTAAATATTACTGTATACAAATTTATGATTGATATTTCTACCATAGGCCAACACAACACACTGGTGTGCAGTGAAAGAGGCTAATTATTTGTCCTCTTTTGCGTGTTCCAAAACATTTGAAGACAGATTTCTTGTAAGAAAAAACACCTTGCAAGGATGATTTATTAAACAGAGAATTCTCCGGTCACGGCAACAACACTGAACATCACGTATGAGGTGGAATTTTCAGAGTGCCCATGTGCCCCCTCCCTCGGGGAAGATGGCTTCTTATAGTAAAGTAGACCGCCTCTCTCCTCCTACAAAGAATGAGTAGAACAGATTGGTTCTCACACAATATGTTACATAATATTATTTTCGTACACAGACTGCACCTGTTTTCATTTTTAGACAAAATATACTCTCAGGGTACTTTTTCCCAAAACAAAATCTAGAGTGGCCGTGAGTGATGATGCGAACAGAGTCAGTGGTGTGTGTGTGGGTGTGTGCGCTCCCCTGAAGCAGAGTACGCTCCCACGAAGAGAATGTGTGTGCGTAAACACTGAGAGGGAATTTTAGACCAAACAAGGTGTACCAGCTTAGGTTAAGGTCAACTTATACTAAGTTCAACACTATTTTACCTACTCTACATCTATAAAACATTTCAACATGGTTAATATATAAAATAAAGAACTAAAAATGTTAATAATGTCTAACAGCAGCAGGATAAACCACACAAGTTATTAGCTATGCTAAAGCATACTGTATATCAAATGTGACAAATGTTGCAAGTATGATTTCCAATTTTGTCTCCCAGCAGGTAATCAATGGCACGCACACATAAACACCTGTCAACGTGACAAGCAGGGCACAAGGTACTGTAATTATTAAGTATAACAATCTTCACAATGGTAACACTGTTGAGTAAAAATATTCATTTCAATATCCCCCCTGTCTGCTGCTTTACAGATATGTAATTTATGAAATTTATTTCTCTCCCCCACTAGACACAGGAAGCGACACAGTCTCATCCATACTGCTTTCGGTAACAATTTGATTATTGTAGTGATCACAATGGTGAGTGTTAAAAAAAAAAAAAAAAGGGAAAAAGAAAAGAGGCATTTAATTGCCTTTTCTACTCCGCAGCCAGTTAGCCCACAAGGTAATATTTGTGCCGGCGGTGATTGCAAAAGTGATTCATAGGAGTGTACATTTTCATCAACAAACATTTGCACTCTATTTCAGAGATTTTTTTTATTTTTTTTTACATTTTATATCGGAGTCTGAATCCAAAAGCTGTGATAATAATGGCAGTGTTTTTGCAGATGTCAGCAGCCAGCTTTCAAAAATAGCCAATCAAACAGTAAATGTAGATGACAAAATTGAGAAAAAGGCAATCCACAGAAAAGATTCGTGCACAGCCGTGATCTTGTGTGTAGTGAAGCTTCATAGTCGTAGAAGTGAGAGTTGTATTGAAAATACTTTACACTCACAGGTTTTAGATTCACAAGAAAAAAATTCAGACCAACATTTAGATTCGTAGTCACAAGAAAGAAATTCAAACCCTCACAAGTTTGAATTGTACTCAGATGGAAACATTGAAAACACATGGATTATTACTATTACAGATACGAATCGTTAATCACGCATACGTCTTTTTGACAGTGATCTTACTTCATACAGATAACTCTAAAATTTGTCTCCAATAGGAGAAACAATGACCAGAGTATCTTGTTGATATGCTTGAATGGCCCTAAACTTTTGGATGTGCTATCTTTACCCCCTTGCACCTTGGATAAAACCAATCTTGGTATAAGATTTAATTTATTTCTATTTTATGTGCTATCGTCAAATTAACACTCTCAACTTTTTTAGCATCTACTTGATAGCAACACATACGCCACACGCACGCACACACACAAATAAATAATAATTGGAAATACATTAAAAAGGCAGGGTTAATAACAGTGGTATTCAGTGTTTTATTAACTTTATTACGTTTTATTGTTATTATCTTCTGCAATGCTATGTAGTTTTATGATCCTGTGTTTTGAATGAATTGTACAGGACTGGATTAGCTAGACAGGCTACAGCCTAGTCTGAGAGCAGAACTGTTTGACCAGTGTAGCACAAAACAAAGCTACACTATATAAAGTCTAACAGTTATAAATCCACCAAATGTTTTTGTTTTGCATTTCTAGATCGCCAGCTTCCCTTTCTGTTTACAAGGCAACATGGTAGATACCTGATGGAAGATGCAAGGAAAAACTTTAGATTAAAAAAGGACAGTACTGAAAGTAATGACAGAGTGGACACAATAAAACATACAATATGACCCACGAGGGATTTACAGGGATAAATTATGTTGCAGTCCCTCCTAGCAAAGTTTCCACTACTTTTAAAAGTGTTCCGACCTTCTCTAATCCCCGACAAAAGTGCAAAATTGGATACAGTGTTGTTCATCATTATGTTGTTCTTCTGCTGTGACGTGTTTGTAGTATCATTTGTTTGGTTTCTCTGATTGGACTGCTAAGAACTGATTCTTCTTCTTTGCAAGACATCTCCCAACAGCCAGTGACATGCGGCTGTTATTAATGAGAAGACAATTATTGTTATCATTATTTAGTGGACATGGACCGATACGTATATCATTATCTGTGTCAATCCTGTACTTATACTTGGACAAAAAAAAAAAAATTCCGACACCGCATTATTCCCTCACTATATAGTTGCCTAATATATAGTGCCCTCACTCTGTTTGGCGATTCAAACTGCCAGCTCACCTCTTGCTTCTCGTCACATATGACACAGCGGCGCATAAATCTCATAATATTTATTGTGAATAAAAAAAAATTAAACTGTATTTTATTTCCTTTGGTGTACATATTTACTACTAAAATGAATTAATTATTTCCGTAGTATATAGTTAATGTATGACTTTGATTCTTGCACTGTCACTCGCATCATTTTTTTTTCCATACTCGCAATGCATTGTAGTCTATATCAACCGGTTGAGTGACCATCGATGTTTACTACTTTTCAAATGTGGGTAATTTTTAGTGCATTGCATTTGTTCCCCCTACAAAATGACATGACCCCTTAGTAGTGCGCTATATAGCGAGTAGTGTGTAGTGTTACTGTACATTCGGACACAGCCATAGTCTTAGTTCGACTCGAAAAGGGCATCAAAAAGGTGTTCGTACGGAGGCCGACATGCGCCTAGGTTGGCATGGGTGGGGTGGCTGTTGGGGATGGGTGGGTTTTAGGTTGTGTGCGCGTAGGTTTTCCGATGACAAATTGATCAATCACAAACTGATGCCGCTGTTGTAATGGAAATGCAATTGAGGCCGTTTGGTGTGGTGACGGGACTCACGGTGTAGCGTGGGGCCGTGCCGTTTGGGTCTAGTGGAAAAGTGGTTTATGTCAACACTTTAAGTCCTATCCCCATTTGGTCTTATCCCAAGAAAATTTCCCTGATCTGAAAATACATGAAAGTCTTCATTCATTCATTTTCTTCCACTTAACTAAGATTGGGTTACGGAGGCAGCAACTTAAGCAGGGAAGCCCAGATTTCCCTATCCCGGGCCACTTTATTCAGATCCTCCTGGGGGATCCTGACACGTTCCGATGCCAGTTAGTCCCTTCAGTGTGTTCTGGGTGATCACCGGGGCCTCCTCCTAGTCAGGCATGCCCAGAATACCAGGGTGGTGTCATTGTGGCATCCTAACAAGACGCTCGAGCCACCCAATCTGGCTCCTCTAAGGAGTAGCAGTGGCCCCTCCTGGTTGACGTGAGAGTTTGTACACTGCAGTGGATCGCTTGTTTCCGGGATCTTGTTCTTTCGGCCATGACCCACAGCTCGTGACCATAGGTAAGGATAGGAACGTGGATCAACTGATAAATCGAGAGCTTTGCCTTTCGGCTCAGCTCCCTCTTCACCATGACAAACAAATACAGTCTGCATCACTGCAGACGCTGCACCAATCTCCTGCTCTATCCTCCACTCACTCATGGAGAGGACCACAAGATCTCCTCCCCTTGGGGCAGGATCTCATTTCTGACCTGGAAATTGCACTCCACCCTTTTCTGACTGAGTACCATGGTCAGATTTGAAGGTGCTGATTCTCATCCCAACTGCTTCACACTTGACTGTGAACTGCTTCAGTGACAGTTGAAGATTGCGGCTTGATGAAGCCAACAGAACCACATCTGCAAAAGGTAGAGATGTAATACTGTGGTCACCAAACCAGATCCCCTCAACGCCTTCTGCATCTAGAGATCCTCTCCATAAAGGTTACGAACAGAATCTGTGACAAAGGGCAGAGTCCATTACAAAAATCCCACTGCTCCTCCTGAATCTGAGATTCGACTTCCGGACAGAGGGTCCGCCTCCCACACCCCTGAACAGACCTTACCAGGGAGACTGACGAATTTGATCCCCTTGTAGTTGGAGCCCTTCTGTAACCACCACCCGACCTACCAATCCAAAAGCACTGTCCCTGATGTCCATGTGATGTTGCAGAGGTGTGTCAACTAGGACAGCCCCACAATATCCAGGGCCTTTAGGAACTGGGTCGAACTCATCCAACCCTAGGGCCTTGCCACTGAGGAGCTTTTTAACCACTTTGGTGACTTCAACACATGAGATAGCCCACGTAAGCACCGAAATACCCCCACAGAATGAGGTGGCTCAGGAAAAGGTTAAATTTATCAAATTAAAAACGTTTTCTTAAACTTTACTGACACACAACATAATTGTTGATTCCCCTCTGTTAGTTACAGAAAAATCCACAGTGGTAACTAGGGTTGGGCGGTAAAATGATAATACGGTATCCCGGGGTGTCCAAAAAAGGCGACGGTGTCACTTTCAATACCGTCATTAAAAAATAAAAACTGCAGCGTATAATGACCTATTATGGTATTAAACATAATTTTTAGATAACACGACATTTGTATTTCTGTTTTAGTAATTAATATTTTAGTACTACTATAACAACAGTTTAAAATTAATACTAAGCTGTTAGTCATGTGACAGTCAAAACAGACAAAATGACCAGTCGGCACAGCTGGGTTAAGCGGTCCCCTAAAAAGAAAAAAAAATGCAACTGCTACAATTTGGCAGCAAATGTCGATGAGGCCGGTATGCAAAATATGCATGAGGACTGTAACGGTGTGAGATGGAATATACTTTATATCTCCGGACTTATCTGAGGAACAATATCCCCCGCTCACTGCTGCAAAGAGATGAGTTTGTCGCCGAGTCCACAATTCGTTTACCAACTACCGGTACTATTAAGTCCATATAACCTCCAGAAGTGCGCCACAATGTGCTTTTATTGATACAAAAAATCAGTAAGTGATTTTGTTTTTCGTCCATAGACACACACCAACCCGATACTGCGGCACTTAGTTGAGTGTATCTGTGCATGCTCTGGGGTGGGGGTGGGGGGTGCATGCGTATGTTTGTGTGTCGCGTAGATGTCGAGTGTGAGCCCACAGCGGGGTCCCCCGGTCTAGTAAAGGGTCCAGTCCACCGGGAAACAGTTTGTAAGTGTGTAGTTACGATAATGCTATCTAAGCTTGGCTCCGCAGCGTGAAAGGAGCGCATGCACGTCAGCTGCACACTTTTGCCAAAGACGTGATGTCATGGAGTGACAGACATTCAAATGTGCTCCGTCACACACAAGATTATTACACAGATTATTACAAATGCAACCGGAGCACACAGTGAACAGATCTGTAAACATTAATTTCTAGACAGATTGGCTGTTGACAGCGCAAGATAAGTCTTAAAAAAAAAAAGTCTAATATTAGCAACGGTATTAAAGTATACCCCGGTGAAATGTGGAGACGGTAAAAGTAGGATTTATATAATCTTTACTGCTTTCTTACAAAACATTTACATTTGTACCTAAGTTAAAGCTCATCAAAGTCAGTACATTTATTACAGTAGAATATTTGAGTACTCTTTTTCAGCTTTGCTTTCTCATACTGTGTGTACTCAGAAGAATGGCTCTTAGGGAGTGTAGTGTGTGTGTGTCTGTCTCAGCAATTCTGTGGACTGTGGTTGCTTCTCTGTGTTTCAGATGACAGGGGATTGGTAAGGTAAACTTTTAGTTTGAAGAAATCAGTGTTTTCTTTTAATTGCTTGGAAATGGATTAGTTTGAATGTGGCCCAAGGTTAGCAAAACATGCATGCACTGTGTTGATGATTTAGATTAAACTTCCAAGTCTGACCAAGTATTAATGTCACTTGCCAGTTTTGTTTGGCACAGTGCCATATTATTTTGGTTCAATTTGGAGCTTATGAAGCTGCTCCCTGTAAATGTGTAAACATATAGAATCAACATTTCACAAAGCAGGGGCACCAGTTTGTAATCTCAAGCGTATTAAAGGTTTTCAGTGAATCTGAACTCACTCAAACTCATTTTTCAAACATGTTAAGGCTGTTAACTTCATGATGTCTTTAAATGGAGCCATCAAATAACTTACTTTAATGGGAT
The DNA here is from genome assembly GCF_051991255.1 of Vanacampus margaritifer. Classification (NCBI taxonomy): domain Eukaryota; kingdom Metazoa; phylum Chordata; class Actinopteri; order Syngnathiformes; family Syngnathidae; genus Vanacampus; species Vanacampus margaritifer. The sequence continues at coordinate 22,033,168 of NC_135434.1, forward strand.
CAGGTGTGTGGTCAGCAAAGCAATAATACATGGAAAGGTCAGGTGCATGCAAAGTTCTGAATAGGTTGCATGAAGAAAAGGGTGTCCACAGTTTACACTATGCGGACAAAAGCACAGATTTGTGAGAACGTTTGGGAATGTGATCGGTCTTGTAGTTTCTCTTCTGTGCTTCCATTTTGTGGGTTTTGGAAAAGCCCGCTTATGCACAAAGCTATATCCATAAACATTTTGGTTTGGGGGGGAAAAAAACTTCAGGCCTTGAACCCCCATTAAAACACCTTTGGGATGAATTAGAACACAGATTATAAACCACAAGTCATTTATGAGCTCAAAAATATTTTAGTCATGTTCACATCGCACAGAGGTACAGCAGCTGTTGTAGTTGCTCTCACCTAAGAGGGAGCCTGTGTTGCTTTTTTAAACAACTTTCTAGCTCAAAATCTACTCCTTAAATGCAGATAGGATTTATTTATGATTTGAGTGCTAAGAGTCATGGGGAACTGTTTCTAGATTTCAAAGGCATTCTAAGGGCTGTGTGTTAAATAGCAAAATAGCAGCTATGTCAATTGGTTAACATGTCAGAGGGTAAACTCAATAGGAACATATTTACTGTAAGTGGAGCAAACTACATGAGTCTTCTTGGTAAAAAAAAAAATCTACATTTTTTGAAGAATCTGATTATAGCAATATATTTGTGTTGTAATATTAATTTTGTGCATTGTTTCAAAGGATTTTGGATTGTTTTTGACATGAGTTTTTGTTGTACTTTTAAATCCAGGTGCCGGGTCATTTGATTGGTGTTTTATAACCCCGAGCAGGTTGGGCATACTATTGTATACATGGCACAATAATAAAATGCAATTCATTCATAAGAGTATGTACACTCAAAGCTTATTTTGTTGTATGTTTTGTGGATGGCAGCACGTTGTTATCTCTGTTAGCACATCCGCCTCAAAGTTGGGAGATCCAGGTGTGCTACGATTGACTGGCAACCAGTCAGGTGTGTACACTGCCCAACTAACCAGCAACTCTAATGAGGCAAAGCAGCACAGAAAATTGATGTTTTGTTGAGCCTCTTTACTATTTGTGAATCGATGCTATAGACTTCATCCACATTTTTGAGCCAGGGTTGTGTTGTATGTCTGTTTTCTTTCCCAGTCACACTTCATGTATTATCTGTAGTTAAACGGCTCACACGTCATCACGTTCGCCTTCGAGAGTATGCTCATCTTCAGCTCTTCAGTGTAATATAGAAAACACGACGACCCTTTTCTCTCTCAACCTGTTTCACACTCAGACTTCCCCACTTAACCTCTCTTCATTTTCTGCTAACCCATCTCTCTTGACACTCCTCACTTTCTCTATTAGCCTTACCAGTGAGGCCACCGCTGCCGACTTTACCCCCCCCCCCCCCCCCCCCCCCTGTAAGTTTCCTTCCTCTAGCTGTCTCACGTTTTCTTTTCTGAATGATGTTCCTTCCACCTCATCACATCATCGTCGAAACAGAGATGGGTTGGGTTCAGTCAGGAGTACCGTGGTAGATCGAGGCAATTCATTTTTAACCTTAGGGCTTTTCTGTCTGTCTTCTTTTGATGGGCTCTAACTCTTTTCTTCCAACGGGACGCAGGCCTTCATCACATTCCTCTTGTACAGAAGTATCACTGATTGTCTGCTTTGTCCTCTGCTTACCTCACTTGGTACCCGACACTTGATACATCACCTTGCGTGCCAGTGGTTTTGCTCATTCATTTTTTAATTAAATTGTTTAAAAATATATATTTTTTCACCTTTATTCTATATTGTTTTAGTATTGCCTTCTTACTGGCTCCACAGGTTATTTTCTGTATAATTTTTTTTCACCAGTAAGTTTGGCTGTGCATGAAATACACAATTCAAAATGTTATAATTTTTCATACAAATAAGCCTCTAAATTTGCAGAGAACTGTCAGAACAGACCTCTGTTTGGCAGTGATGTGCAGTGAGCTCTAGGTTTGGGTAGGCAGGCAGTCGCAAATTGAGACACACACACCAATTACAAATTTGTGTGTCGGCAGGCGAGTGTACAACGTATCCTAGGGTGACCATATTTGCGTTTCCAAAAAAAGGGGACACTCAGCCTGACCTCGAGATACAACATGCCATACATTCAAACTATTTTAACATATGCCTCCTCTGTATGGGCAAAAAATAAAACAAAAAAACATTACTCTCTTTTTTGCTCCGCAATCTTTAAAAAAAAAAGTTTTTTACTTCGAGAGGGGTTTGTACCCATCGCCTCCAGTGCGGCAGCTCAACACTTGCCACTCAGCTAAAGTTCTGAGCCACCGTCAGCCAGTGCGCAGTCTGCCAGCCACAGTAAACGTTGCAGTGCACTGCCTCCCATTTGCCGCACAACAAAAAACTGACAATTTCAAACCCACCCGGACGCCCGGAAAGAATGTAATAAAGTGAATATCTCCCTGTAAAACAGCCTAATTCCTCACAAAAGCAAGATAGCAATAGCAATGCCAAACTCAATTTAAAGTGAAACAGCCAGTTAATCGAAGCACATCCACAAAGCCAATCTTTCCTTTTGCACCATTCTTTGTGAAAAGTACGAATAATTCTTTGTACCTTACTTTGCTGAAGATCCGGTAGCTAAGGCGTTGGTCTCCCATCTTTCAAAAGATGGCATTTTCCCTCAAAAGAAAGTCGTGAAAATAGTTTTATATTCTCCAAAGTGGCGTCATCTTACCGCTTTGCTGTGCACTAAGTGTGTTTTGAATTCACAGATGCACTGTGCCAACGTACGTTCGCATAGGAATAATACAGCGACGTAAAAAGGCTGCGTAGCGATCTGCTTTTTTGCATAAAGGACTTTTCTACTGTTAAACTGACTACGCATGCGCGAACACACATCACTACGTGGACAGGGTTGGGAAAACCACAGTAGCGGTGTGCCTTCAGGAGGATAATTTTTGCAGCATTTTTGCTTGCAGGCCAGACAAAGTAATGAGTGATTTTAAATTGAGGTATGAAAATCACCAAATGTTGACACTTTTAAACCTATAGGTAGAGTAGCTTTCTGAAATGAAAGAAATAATTAAAATAAATAGAAAAAGCCAAACGGTTTCAACTTTCATTTCACTGCTGTTTGGTTGGTCAGCTGCTCATGTGTGTTATATACTTCTTTTTTTTGGGTAGCACTTAAAAGAAGGAACAGTTGCAACAAGAGGTGAACAAGATCAGAGAACAATATACAACAGATGCTACCTGAGGTAGTAGAAAGACTGTATTGTTACTTGCTATCAAAGAAAATATTTTTGTCTCATTTTTATAGTGGTTACCTTTCAAGTGTTAAAAAAGGTATGTTGGAGGCGCATCTGTGAATTGTTTCCGCATTATGCCTTTTTTCATTTATCATTAAACTCAAGACACTCAAATATTTATAATATTATTATATTGCATTTTTTTGTCAACAGTTGGTCATGTTGGGCAATTTAATGGTTCCACCATTGTAAACAAAAGTTAGGTGTTTTTTTTACAGTAGACGACTGATATCTTGATTTCTCAACAGTTTCAAATCTTAAAAAAAACAAACAACAAAAACCATAATTTAAAAAATGAATGAATACCCAGTATAAACCATACATGCAGTAGAACAGGGGTGGCCAAGTTTGGTCCTCGAGAGCCACTATCCAGCCTGTTTTCCATGTCTCCCTCCTTCAGTGCAGCTGAATCTAATGATCACCACATCAGCAAGCTTTGCAGAAGCCTGATCACAATCCTGATCATGAATCAGGTGTGTTAGTGGAGAGAAACATGGAAAACAGGCTGGGTAGTGGCTCTCGATGACCGAACTTGGCCACCTCTGCAGTAGAGGTAGAGATGTGACCATATATATATATATATATGTGTGTGTGTGTGTGTGTACAACAAAAACAACCATAAAGATAAGAAAAATTAAAAATATAAATAAATAAATTAAGTGTAGTTCCACTCGTCTTGTTCTTTTATGTATTTTGTTGTTGTTGTTAGAACATTTGTTTTCCAATATGTCATTTGCAATACAACCCTCAGACTGAATCTCACCGAAACAAGTCTATTATTTGTCCTCCACCCCCCACAGCCCATCTTCCATTCGGTCCACTTGGACCTCGATGGCCCATCTTTCACCCCTCCCAGGTGCAACATGCCCATCAGCCTGTCAATCATTCCTTCAGGGGCCTCTGTCTGCCTTATTCTCTTCTATCCCTCTCTATGTATTCAGTTTGAACTCTAGGGAGGTAAATATTCACAAGGTCTGCATGAAGAAATATTTCCCTTTTCACCACTGCCCACAATAAGAATATTAGTATTCCACACAGAGCGGCACTTTCCAGCACTTGCTAATCGCTCTGCATCGCACTGTTTCCAACCAATGAAGAAAATCAATGACATCATAGCCACATAATAGCAGAGACACAAGACCCAAGTGTCTCAGTGCATGCTCGTGTAAAAAAGAGGACTTGTGTCAGCGCTCTGTGAATGTTCATGCTTTACTGCTGCTTTTCATCATGTTTGTGCAACACCGAAGGTCATGAGAGATACTTACACGGCTCTTGTGGTATGGAGGAGCCGCTCAGAGATAGTAGAAGCAGCCGAGCATGGCGAACATTCTGGTAGGCTCGCTCTCCTGGGTTTCTTAATATCTGCGGGCGAACATTGCACCATCTGCACGGCTCAAAGCAGAAAGGAGGAATGAGAACGCTCTTTTTGAGAGATAGTAGCCTTAGCCGCCATCCTGAGCAGTGACCTGCCACGCTGGTTCCAATTTCAAATTCAAATGTAGAACTCATCCTTTGGGGAAACGGCACGCCCCTCCCCACCCCAACACCGCCGCCACCTTTGTCTCGCTCTTCTTTGGTTCCCTCCATTGCGCTCACTCACCTTTCTGTCTCATCCCATCCTGCTCTCAATTCGCCTTTTCAATTTCAAAATGCTTTGAAGCCAGTACCAACCCCCATGAGACCGAATTGAGAGACTCCTTAATTTTTTCTTCCTTACATCGCTCCATACCGTGTCATCAGCCCTGCATCACTATTGTCACCCTCCCCTGCATATAACCCTCCTATTTTCTTTTCAAGTGCCTTTATTGTTCTTCCTAGAAAAACTGGTTTCAGGAGAGGTGGCCCAGTATTCCCCGCTGCGCCTCTATTTCAGTTGGCCTTTCTTTGACTATTTTAGGTAAGCTCCTCTTGGCCGACACAGGCATCAAGCCGTAACGCGATACAGATGGAATATAGTATAAACACAGAAGCTCTACTAAAACAGAAAGGCCCTTCCATCCCAGTCCTCCCCCAGCTTTGTGTCTCAGTCTAACTGCACCCTCTGTTATCCTTTCTTTTTCAACAAGCAGGTTTTTGTTTCGGCTTCTGTGGTGTTTCCTCTGGTCAATAATCATGGAGAAACAAAGGGTTCTACTTGTACGCTTTGTCCAATTGTCTTGTTTTGTGCTCTTTTTATCTGTGCACTCTCACCTCACATCTCAGAGACTTTCTTCTTGGCTCAGAACTTTACTAGCTTACAGGATTTTATTATTATCATTTTGTTTTTTTGGATGGGGGAAGTCCACTATTGAAATGCATTGAGGCAAAGTAAGTAAAACTTTGAAACAAACTTGTTTTCAGGCACAACTCTTCGTTCGCTGGCAATCCTCCAAATTGCAATGCATATTTGGCATTTACTCGCCAACGGAAGTGAATGAGTTGCAATGCTAAATTAATATAACTGACTTTGTTAACTGAGTCCTTGAAGCAGCGATAATGTATATTTGAATTACATGACAAGTGCTTGTCGGAGTATGCACAATTCATCTCTTCCCGCAAATCGGGGCCTCCAATGGCTGATGGTGCCCTACGCACTGTAGCGGCACTGGGCCTGTTTTCTGAGACACTCACAAGCGGATCCGCTCCACTCCGGCGGCAGAGGAGATTCGCTTCCTTTCTATATCGGCTTGTTCAAATTACACCAGCTGCGTATGTGCTGCAGATCGGCTGCAGACCAGCTTCGTCGTGCCGGAGCCCGCCAGACGAATAGACCTATTTTCTATTTATGCCAAACGACGCATCTGTCAGTATAGCAGAAGCTATGGGAGTAGGCCCCGTCCACACTAAAGCCAGTTTCAATGTATCCTCACAAGTTGCTTACTCTTTAGGCCGTTGGTCCACACGATGGCGCGGTTTCGGAGCTTGAAACCGATTACTTTTGAAACCGGGCTCCAGAGTGGAAAGATTTCAAAACGCACCTCGTACGCGTCCGTCTGGACACCATATGCAGGATACTCCTCCGGTGATGACGTAATGGTCGCAGCTTGATGACGACGCATTGTCACAGATTGACGTATGCGGCAATTCTCATCGTCAGTCCGTTAACAACAATGGCGGATAGCCGTGTCATAGTCGTTTTGCGCAGCCTCCTTAGCTTGCTTATGCTTTTGCAGCAAAATATTTTGTACTTTATTCCCACGTTCAACAAGCGGTGTTGTTCTTAAATAACCTTCTTTTTTCTTCTGTGTCTTTTTCATGTTGTTTCAACAAATCCAAAGCCATTTTTGTTCTGTAGATTGCAATAAAGTGAGAAAAAAAAGTTTGTCTTCTTCGATGATTCTTCTTCTACGCTTTCCGTTAACTCACTGTAGCTGCGCTACAGCTCCACTCTAGATTTGGCATACACATTACAGCCGTTAAACGTCCTCAGCATCTTCTTTTGGACACACGCAAGTCTTGAAATGCTTCTGTGTGTACGAGATTTGTTTGATGAACGAAGCCGGCTTTGCTTCCGCTTAGACGGGGCCTTACAATAAGAGTGCCATGGCTCTGCTCTTATTGCAGTGTGTGAGTTTTTTTTTCAGTCTTTGATTGAGCAGAGGGGTGTGTCCTCCTGCGCCGCACCTGTTTCCTATTCCTAATCAACTCTTTATAAAAACTGGAAATACCGGCACTCCCTGTTGGAATGTTGATCTTGTTACGTCCAAGTGCAATTTTCAGATCTTGTGTTTCCTATTCCTGTTCTAGTTTTCGTTCTTCGCAAGTATGCCTGTGCATGGCGGGTGCAAGGCCGTCTCGGACTGAAAAGGTCCCGTGAGCTATTATACACCTGCTTTAATCTATCCTGTGTAACTGAAACACGTTTGGAAGCAATTTTTCATGATAAACCATATACAGTATTGTTTTTTGTTGTTTTTATCTGACAACCACAGGTACGCTTTAACACAAAAAGACATGTGGACCACATGGTTGGCTGGTGATGAATATTTAATTTAAGATACATCAGAATTTTAGGAAAAAGCAGGTGTTTTAGTTGATGACTGATGGGAAAGCATTCATTACCTTTATTATAATCAAAATGCATTGAATAAGACTCCAAAATCCAGCATGAGAAATGGATCAAATCCACACCCTGTGGAAGGATGTGCACCATCACAGCCACAGGGCAGGCTGAGAAAATGCAGCTGGAGAGCTTCTAGTATCTCATTCAAGATAAGTGTTTAAAAAAAAAAATGCAAATGGAAGAGAATCTTAGTCAGAGGGTTTCTGAAATGCAGAGCCGTCATTTAGAATTAGAAGCATTTTAAAATGCAACAACTGCCACTGAGCAGCAAAAAGAACGGATTACATAAAAATAAAACTTAACTAATTAATTAATGACAAAAAAATTATTGCATTAATCATGTATTAACGCAGACTAATCACACTATTAATTTTGACCTTAGATGACATTACCTGACAGTGGATGGTTACACTAAAGGCAGCATGGGTTGTGTTTAAGCATTAAACATAAGTACATGCATCAAAGTAAAGCATTTAATAAATGTTTGACATTCTGAATATTTGTTCATGTCAAACTATTGGGGTCGTTTTTTTTCCATTTTAAATTATGCAAGTAATTGACTGATCAGAATAAGAGGATGACCGTGTGCAGTGGATAAAACCATTAAATGTCGGAAAAATTAACACAAAACAGGTGCTTTTTAAGTTTGGCTGGCAAAAAAAAATTGATAAAAAAAGTATATTTAATTAAACGATTAATCGAAATTCTAAGACGTGATTAATCTGATTAAAATTGTAAGCATTTGACAGCTGTAATTTAAACATGAAACAGAAGAAGACTGGAAGTAAAGAGAATCAGAAGAGAAAGCAGTGGCAAGGCTAATTGGCCATGCTCAAATAAATAAAAATTAAAAAATCCCGATATACAGTTCATGGAGTGAACAATATTCTGGTGGTAAAAGACAAATAGTTAATACAGAGTAGCTCCAACCCTTCGCAATTTAGAAAAATGTTTCCCCAGAAAGAAATGATTATGACGTAGTGTCGTCCATCCTTTCCTCATAATACAGTACGGCTTGTCCTCAATTTATCCGAACTGACTTCACGACTTTTGAGTAGTTGCCAATGAAATATTCACTCAAGTATCTTTCTGGAAGAATTGTATTTGCCTGAGTAGTTTTGATGCAACATACTTTTTTCTTTTACTCCATTATATTGAGCTGCAATATCTTAATAAAACATAGCTACTATAAAGCATACACATGATATGCCATTTTGGTGAATAAATATCTTCTGTTAGAAACTATAAATGTATTGCTGTTGTTTTAAATGTCTAGGTTACAGAATATTCCACTATACTTGGTGTGGTGATGACTTTATTTTGATGAATCAATTCCCTGTAGCCTCATTGATATTTGTTCTGTCAACAAAGGGTCCACGCCTACAAGCTGTAGGAGTACACTGACTTAATAGAATCACACAGAAAGAAAAAGTTCTCCTTTGAACTTCTCCTATGAAGAAAATAGCAAATTTCATTCTTGTTTTTTTTATTATTGTTTATATTATAAACATTGTATTTGTTTTAGTTACACAGTAACTTGTTGTCCATTCTTTATCTACCACGGGGCAGAAACATTAGCAGGGAATCCCAGACTTTCATTTCCCCAGGCACTTCGACAAGCTCCTCTGGCGGAAAGACATTCCCAGGCCAGCCGGGACCCATTGTCTCTCCATTGGGTCGTCCCCGGGGCCTCCTGCCAGTGGGACATTCCCGCAACACCTCACCAGGATGGCGTCTAGGAGGCATCCGAACCAGATGCCCAAGCCACCTCAGCTGGCTACTCTCAACACGGAGGATCAGCGACTCGACTCTGAGTCCCTCCCGGATGACCGAGCTTCTCACACTAGCTCTAATCGAGAGCCCCGATACCCTGTGAAGGAAACTCACAACCCACAGCTTGTAACCTTAGGTGAGGGTAGGAACGTAGACTGACCTTTCGGCTCAGCTCCTTGTTTACCACAACGGACTGATACAGAGTCTGCATCACGGCAGATGGTACACCGATCTGCCTGTCGATCTCCCGCTCCGTCAAGATATTAAACTCCTCCACTTGGGGAAGGATCTCATCCCCGACCAGGAGGGAGCACTCCACCCTTTTCCGACCGAGGACCGTGGTGTCGGATTTGAAGATGCTGATTTTCATCCGAACCACTTCACACTCGGCTGCAAACCGCCCCAGTGAGAGTTGGAGATGAAAAAAATGAAAATCTATAGACAACTACACATGGAATACTGTATTCTGATGTTTTCATTCAGTCATACTTGCAGGCCTGTGTGAACTACAATTGTGTTGACAACGTTGTCTCAAATGAAAATGTCGTCATCTGACTGGTGTCAATGTGTTGAGGTACGCTATGATCCACCCTCAGCATGTACTTGTGTCAGAGCTCTTTGAGCCAATTCCCTTAATGGGTGTATCCCCTACCACTTCATACTCGGTTGTCCACTTAATTCCCCTGCCAGTCAGTGGCTGAGAGCAGTGGGAGAAGCACCCCTCCCTTGTGTTGGGGTAATTGTGCTTTTGTCAAGCTGTCCAGATGCATCATAGCGGCCAGCACCGACTGCAATGCCCACGCCGCTTTCATCACGTCAACTCCTGTGGCTCGACAAAGTTGGCAGCGAGCACTGCGCTGCTCTCGCTTTCCCGCATCCAGCAATTTGAGCGAGAGCTGATATTGCATCGGAGGTCAGACACATGCTTGTAAGTCTTTACTGAGTCTGAATTGCAGAGGTAAAGTGGTAAAGGAGAGGGGAGAGCCTGGTTGCCTTTTGGACCTTTTATTATATCAGCACCTGGAGTAATACCACCAATGAGAGCAATAATTATAGTGTACTTTATTACTGGCATTATTATATTGTTTTCAAATCTGCAAAATATATGCTGGCATCTGAACTGGCCAGTGAGTATATTAGCTTTTTGTAACTGATCTGGCTAGGTTATTTAATAAGTGGTGCTGAATTTAGCTTTGAAACACTTTTACACCCATTTATAATTAAAAATACTGTGGCAAAATTGGCAAAGTGCTTATTGAGTAAGGTCAAATAATGGATGTCTTTCAACTTCCATAATGAGTCCACCCTAAAACAAATGTTACAATAATGTCCATTGATGATTCTTTATGAAATACAGTGTACTTAAACACTACAAGTAGACCTATGGTTCTTAAAGCATGGTGCGAATATATGTATGAGGGGTATGTGGGCGCCCTCTAATTGTATGAAAACAAATCACTCAAATGTTAAAACCATGCATGATTTATTGCTGCTAACTGTGACTTTAACTTTGTTAAGTATAGTTATGTTCGATTCTATGAGAAATACATTGTATTGAATTTTTTAATACAGGACCTTATTTTAAGTGCAGCACTTAACGTTTGAACTGCACATAATGTTACAATGGTTTAATAATATTGAAAATAACTTTTAGGAATAAAATCGTAATCTAGTTTTTGATGAACATTTAGACCTGCAATGCTCCTGTACATTATTGTAGGTCATATTGATGGTACTTGATACATTATTTGAGGTAGAACCTGGTAAAAAAAAAAAAGGTTGATTTTGAAATTGACATTGTAATAGTTATACACCAAACTGAGGTGTTAAGGTGGAAAAGGTTGAACATGTTTGCAATCAACATACAATATTCATTTTAAAAAAGTGTCTGACATTCAGTTTGGGGGCTAAGCAACCTTAAAGTTTAGAGTGTAGATTTGCTCCTGGTGCAAAGCCAAAGCAGGGGTTGGATAAATGCTGATAAGATATATATGCTCCGACTGGTACACATACGTGATAAATAGAAAGGGCCTCAGGTGGCAGAACAACTGTCTGAATACAAGGACAGACAATAGGTATGAAGATGGCAAAGAAGATAGACTGCAGATGCTGCAAACAAAAGGTTTGACTTGTGATGAAAACAATGACAATACATACCTTCGGCTTACATATGGGAAGAGAATTCAAAGAGAAATTACGGCTAGAGTGGTACACAAATGGAAGGAAAACAGAAAAGGTTGTGTTAGAAAGTCAAAAAAACCCGAATGAAATGCAGTACACTTGACTTTGTGTGAGAATGTGTTTCTTGGGCTTAGCTGGAAGACGATTTATTTCCCTTTATTGACGGTAGATTATTTTTTTCCCTGCTAAGTAGCATCGCAAACACAATGAACCACGCTGCAGGCCGTCTGTGCATACATATGGAATTCCATTAACCTTTGTGCCTGTGTTGGTTAAATGTCAGCATGGCACATGAAATTAAATTGGTCATCGATTCAGGAGGAAGCTCATTCTACCACTCAACAGTAGAATGGCACATTGAATAAAAGCCTGTTTTGGTTTATCTTCTTCACAGAAAATTAGCGCCATTACTGTATTATAATTAGAAAAAAACCTCCAGGCACATATTGAAGAGCTGTGGACTGACATGAGCTCAAATGTCGTATGATGAGAAAAACATTAGTCATTAAACATGCATTCAAATCTGTTTTTACTCTATGTAGTCTATGCCGAATAAGTGCCTGCTAAATGAAAAGACTTTGTAGAGCACTGATGACCATTTTTATTTTACCTCTGCCCAAGTTTTTTTTGGGCCGTGTGTGTGTGTGACAAGCAATATTAGCTCACAAACATCAATTCAAACTTCACTTTAGTGAAGACCTTGCTAACACAATGATTCAATGTGACTTCACTCATTCAGCATATCTTGAACGAGTGATTTAATAATTCGGACTTGATCGATTGAAGTGGTCTCTTAAAGCTCACTAAGTGTCCTCTCTACCCCTTAAAGTCCTTTGGAAATAAGTTAAGTGTGTGTACTGTTATATGTGTGTGTGATTGTACCATGGTAGTGCACAAACACACATCAACAAATACAGTACATATTTTTTGTTAAATCCTGTTAATCGTTTGGCCTAGGCAGAGCTGTGCTTTTTAAGAGCTCTTGTTTTGCAAACCTTGGCTCAACTAACTGCTGTGATGTTCCACCTTATTCATACTGTGATATAACCTCATGCATTAAAAATGTTTCATCTGAATATAATGAAAAATAGAGTCTGTTTTAATGCACTTCTCAGTGAATGTAAGAAGATTATTCAGTGAGAACAGCCCTATATGCTCTTTCGTTGTTATTGATTTGGCACATTAAAAACATGAAATAAGCGTGTGGTTTGAATCAAAATCCCACTTTTGCCCCAACTATTGTGAATGGCATGATTCAAATTGAAGTCAACTCTTAGTGCTGAATCACATCAAGCCAACTGTCATAAAAATGGCAAAACAAGTGCCAGATGAGTTCAAATTAGGGGTGTGCTAAAAAATTGATTCTCATAAGAATTGCGATTCTCATTTAGTACGATTCAGAATCGATTTTAAATGTCCCAAAATCAATTTTATTTTAATTTTTTTATACTGTCTTGCCTTTGTCTGTGTATGCCTTTATTTGGAGCGCTGTTTATGTTGTACCCGCTTTGGCCACTCAGGGACAGTGTGGTTCCACACAATCTAATACACTGTTGAGTTACATTAGAGAGTAGAAGGAAAAAGTCACGATCAAGTTATTCCAATAAATGTTTTTTTTTCCTGTCAGCGTGGAGCCGTTCTTTTGAGTGATACAAGTGCCGCGAGTAGCGCGCTAATTAGCATTAGCGAGTCAAACTGGAGTAGTTCATTACAATTCCTTGCACATCTATAGATTGAAGCAAAAATCATTGTCAATCAAATAAATCTGAATCGAAAATCGTTCTGAATCGAAAAGTGATTCTGAATCGAATCGCAGACCCAAAAATCGGAACTGAATCGAATTGTGAGACATTCAAAGATTCCCACCCTTAGTTTAAATATATATCACATCAACTGTTGGCTTTGTTTCCAAATGTGTGCGCTCCTGCACTCGTACCACAAGTACTTTGTACTCATTTGTGTAAGCTGAGTACAAAGTGGAAAATGGTGGTTGAAAGGTGGTGCGTAGGAGTTTGGGGAAATAAAGATCTCAGACTCAGAAACAATGAACAGCGGCAACAATGGCATCTCCAGAGGTTAGCCAATCGATGTGTGGAGATTACCCATTGTGATGTGAATGTCGATAGGTCAGGATGCATACGCGCTAATGAAGTGGAGTCATGCATATGGCTATATGTACCATAAACCTCCTAGTGATCCTGTGTTTTGCTTTTTACGTTGCTTGAATGCAAATATATTCAAGTCATTTTTCTACACCGTGTATTTTATTACATTAACAATCATCCTTTGATGGACAACCTACATTTGCTCTTTGCATCGGCCCGTTCTCTCTTAAAGCTCTCAAGTTTCTCGTAACCAAATCTCAAGATTCTCCATTTCCTTCCTGCTAATGCTCACCTAATACCTTCTCCCAAGCACACACTTGCACTTTTTTTTATTAACACACGAAGGCCCAAGGGTTAAGGGGATGCTATTTTTTTTTTTACCTTAAATAAAAACGTTTTCTGTGTCTTCTTTCACCGAGGCCAAAAACCCTCTGTTATAAAACGGTGTTAATTCTCAGGTCAAATGTTTTTCATTCGCTTATCATTCGTGCTTAATGATTAAGAAAATTGCGCATTTAACAATAACATCCATGGAAGTCATTTGGTGTTTTTTTTGCTCCGAAATATAATTTAATCAGCATACAAACTATGCATCTTTATTGTGGGGACAACTCCTCCAAACATCGTATGAGTCATCATACCCCTCGGTGACGGAGTGGTTGTAAATCACTTCCAGTGGAGGAGACACGTGTTTCCAAAGATGGCTCAGCAAGCACATTAGCTATGATGTGTTAGCTGTTTGGCTTAAGACCAGCATCATCATAAACAGGCAGGTAGCCAACAAGGGAAGCCGATGTGGAAATCCACAATTTCCTCAATCCACCACATACAAAGTATATCTGATCAATCAATTAACTGGTTGATTGCAATGATTTTAGAATTGATATTATAAATATTTAATTATTTACTCTACATTACAATATGAATTTTTAAAATGTACGTATATATGTTCACGCTCGTGTGCAATTTTGTTAAACCTAAATAGTTCATCCACAGCGGATATTCATGTCACATAAGCATTAATATGAAACCTCTTCACCGTTTGCTATCATCTAGTTGTCACATTTCATTAGCGTCATTCACCACCTAATATTTGTTATAATGTCAACTTTTTGTCAGCAAAACGCACATGCGAACGGTACCAGCCCATCTCGGAGAAATTGTTTAAATATTTGTGTTTGCCCAAATAACATGTTGATATTACCGGACATAACTGTTGCATTTGTACTGAGTCTCTTCCTCAAAAGAGCTACAAATCAATATCTATCGCTTTAACTATAATAGCATCGAGTGAAGCTGAGGACGGGTATGTGTGTAAAGTAATAAAAGTCTGCGGCCAACTCTTCATAACATTCACTTCACTTCCGTGCAATTTCCAATTTCAGTTTATAGATGTAGTAAATCAGAATTGCAGTAGTTGTAGGAGGTTAATCTTTTCACCAGATATGAAGGCTCTTTTCTTTTCGTGACTCAATGTTCAACACAGTGACATGAATTCAACATTAAGGACTAAAAGGTTTTTAGTGCTCACACTATAGGAATCTCATATATTCAATAAATTATTCTTTTCACTCATGAATGTGCTGAACATAAAATGTATTGATCCTTCATGCTCTACTATACAATGGATAGATGGATGTGTCATAAATGACAAAAAACAGACAAATAAAAACTCAGAAACAAGGGAATAGATTTAAATGAATGACTACAATGAAACTGGATTTGGCGAGATTGTCAGTTTAATAACGCATGGGATTTATATAGCGCTTTTCTAGACACTAAAAGACGCTTTACAATGGAATCGATACATTATTCATGCACTCACACATTCACACTGTGGTGGCGGTAAGCTACTTACTTAAGTACCAACAGCTGCCCTGGGGCAGGCTGACGGAAGCGTGGCTGCCAGTGTGCGCCTACGGACTCTCTGACCACCACCAAACATTGGCACCTTGCATACACCAGTGTGAGTAGCACTGGAAGCAATGTGTGTGGAGTGCCTTGCCCAAGGACACAATGACACGTGACTTGGGGAGAGCGGGGGTCGAACAGCCGACCTTCTGGTTACTGAACGACCGCCTCTAAACCCTGAGCCGCGGTCGCCACCGCCAGTTTGTGTGCAGTTACCACAATGCTAAAAATATTAACACTGTGACCAGCAGGTATTACATTTTAATAACTGTTTAATAAGAATGCGTTTTGAAGGCATCTGCTTTAGCCAAGCAAAAAACTCCACTACCAATGGTCATAAACTCTTTTTTTTTTTCTCTTTTCTTTTCTTTGGTCCTTCCTCGGGTCTCCTGACGGCCTCACGACTCTGGCTGGAAGTGTTCGGTTTAGGTGAACGGTATGGGATTTTTTAATAGGTTTTAGGTGAACTAATGAATACACACTCACACGCACGCACACACGCACATGCACATACTCACCCACATAAATAAAATAAATAAAAAAAAGAGAGCGCAATGATGATGACATGTCAATTCGGTAAAATTACCGAATGAACAATACTGAGCTCTCCAGAGAAAAAAAGGAAAAAATAAATTAAACTCTAACTCATTGATTTTTAGAGCGACAATGTGTATTATTTAGTGACATCTAGTGGTGAACTAATAGAATGCAACAATTTGGAAGTACGCACATTACAGTGCTTCAGAGAGACCACATTTTGTAAGGCTACCACCAATTGCTATAAATTATTATTTGTAGTGAGCCAGCAAGCGAGTAGGGGCAAGCAAGAGTGGCTAGCAAGAATTTTCTGGAGTGGCTAACAAGAGAGGCTAGCGAGAGAAGCTAGCGAAAGCGAGTGAGTGCAAAGCAGAGGGAGAGAAGTGGCTGGATCCTGAATTACGGGACTCAGTGACAACCACCTGCAGGCCCCAGCTGTGGAAGGTAAGCGGCATTCGACCCATTGGGTCCGACACTACCCGCAAGCACCACTGGATGCTAACTATGTTTGAGAAGTTATTCTCCTTTGAATATTCAAAGCAGAAATATGGCGGCGAAACTTGTCAGCCTTCTGTAAGGTGTGGTGTGACCTATGTAATATAAATAGTGATTACTAGACCTCCGATTATATAAAAAAACATATACAGTATGTTGATGTTATATAGCTGTTGTTTTTTGCATATTACTGAAATGTATAGTTTTTTCAAATGTTTACACCACTAGAGGGCGCTAAATAATACACACGGTCCCTTTAAATGTTATATCTGAAAAAATGTCTAATTGCCAGTCAAAATCAAAGCACTGCAACAGAAAACAATGCAAAACAGAATATCAATACGACAATACAATGGACCCCTGTTGGAGGTGATGGGAACAGACCCCAACTGCGAATAATGGACTCTTACCTAAAAGTTATTATACGGAACGGGTGATAGCCTATATTACGTTAAGCAATAATAATTACACCACAAACTACAATCCCAAAACACTGTTTATTTTATTCCAATGTCATACAGACATTTTAAAATGTTGCTGTACACTTAGAAATACCTTACAGTAAGTGACTTACAGCTAAGCAAGCAGATACACAATGTACAATACTTTAGCGGTGCAGTCTGGCGTAAATCAATAAACATTTGACTGCAAAAAAATTGGAAGGGTTATATCAATAGTGCTGTCACTCCTAGGGCAGCCTGTGCTGGTGGGAATATGCATTTCTTTGTAAGATGCTAGGTTCGAGCGATGTAGCAGTTAGCGTTAGAATGGCTAGCATTTTGGTGTTTACTGACTCAAAATTGCTTGATAAATTTAGCAATGTTTTAAAGCTATATGCTGCAGAACAGAACTATCCTACAGAATAGACACCATGAAAAAAAAAAAAATTATTCGATTTTTTTGCCATGTTAAAGAAAATGGACTCTATGCACAAAGCGCTGTGGCGCATTTCCTGGAAATTTTCATATAGCACCACCTTTTCCAGTAGTGGCCATCGCCGTTTGTTTTGCTTCAGAGAATCTCGACCAGTTGTCAGCGTTTTGGAGTATTTTTCATAATTTTTTTTATGAGTGTGGTTGTGTGCATTTGTCAAGGCATCGAAGAAGAGGAGAGACGACAGTACACCGAGTGATCACCAGGTGGGTTTCCATCCACCTATTTTTATTCGAATTTTCAAGAATTGCGAAAAAGAAACTGAATGGAAACGCCAGAAATTCCCCCAAAAAAGGCCCAAAATTTGCACAAAAGTTTTTACGCTTGGAGGGGGTGGTTTTTGAAGCGTATCGGAAAAAGGAAAATGCGCATTTTGGCGATGGAAACAGGTTTTGCGAATAAGCAACTACAAGACCGGATATACGTAGCACGTTTTGACCGATACTACGTCAGACGCACGTTTGTAGTCACAGTAAATGGCGGATGATAAAGTAAGATATATTTGGGGAGACGAAGAAACACAATTCTTTTTTACAATTAATTAAAGGAAAAAAACATTGATGCAATTCTAGATGGTTTTATTAACATCAGCTCTCAATGTAGCAACACACTTCACTTACATGCGGGAGGGAAGCCAACAAGACAAACTACTTCCCTTCAGTCCGTCAAAACCAACATTCCCACTTGGAACTCCCCATTGTTCCAAAGTTCCGTCACTACAACGTCATCTCGCAGCACATATTCGCAAAAGAAGAGCGAATGGAAACGGGCATAAGTTGCATGTCCGTTTTGTGCATTTTAACAAAATTCACACACAAATTTCAAAACATTTGGCTGGAAACTGACTACTGCTGAGTGTCCACATAGACAGGTTATAACTCTGCCTTGTTTTTTGTTCTCTTATACTGACCACCGGAGACAGTTTGTTGTAACTTGTTAACATTCGCAGGGATAACCACACAAGGCCGCCGTTTGTTAACAGTAGAACCAGAAACTTTGATGTGTTGTTACTCTGTTTGCGAAATTATCTAATGTTTCTGCCTTTCTGACGTATATTCATGTGCCTGTATGTACAGTATATTATTCCTATGCTGCCATTTTATTGTATTAAAAAACATGAAAATATTTATGTGTCAATAGTCTTGCACCACTGACAACGCGGTCGGATTTCCATATCAAGCACTTTTCAGCAAGGCATTAAGAGAAATGTCGCCATGGGCTGACATAAAAAAAAACAGTAGAGGAAAGGAGCTACAATACATAATTTACGTTTACATAAAAAAATGTAATAAACAAAATAGCTTTAGTAGCAATTCAAACGGCTTGAATTTAGCGTAGTAATAATTTTAAGCAATGACATCATTACCAGAGCTCAAGCCGTTAAAATTACGGTTCTGGGTGATCTAACTAGTAGTTTTAAAATTCTGATAGACATAGTGTAGTTTTACATCACATCAACAGAACGCTCCGCTGAAGTCTCCCCACACCGGAAGGTTGGGTGCACTTATATGTCGAATGCCCAAGTGTTTTGTGCATATAGTCCATTATAAACAGGCAAGTTTTTCTGTGATTGAGGATTGGTAAAACAAAACAAAAAAATCTGCAAATCGACGAATTCGTAAATGCCCACAAGAGAATATGGAGGGTTCAAAAATAGCCCTACATGTGATTAGTTATTTTTAATTCTATTGTACTTTAAATCTGAAAATAGAGGTACTCTATATAAAATTATGATCACTCAAGATGAAAGTTTGCATGTCAAGCACATCTTAACTGATTAATTGTGAATACATTGTGGCTGTGTAAATAGCCAAATTTATACTGTACAATGTACAGGGAGTCCTCAAGTTACGAACAAGTTCCGTTCCTACGCTCGCGATGTAACCTAAATTTTCGTGTAATTCGAATTTCACCGTTAAAGACAAAATTTCCATCAAAATACTTTGTATTAAAACAACTAAAAAAATACATTAAACACGCAAAGTTGAAATGTCGTAGGTCGAGTGCATCATAACTCGAGGACTATACATTTGTGATACATATATAGGTAACGTGACTAGCATCATAGGCAAACGTTAGAAATGGAATATCTGGCCAGAAATGTTTTTCTCTCATGCAGGTACTTGAAAAACGTGCCCTTAGTTCAATTGAAGCCTCTACACTTCACATAAGTGGGAATGCTTGGTTAACCGGCATAACCACGAGTCCAGGTGGCAGGTAGTATCCCAAGGGTGTAACCTGTTGCCCAAAGCGGCAGAAAATCACCAGATGGATGGATGGACCATGGAGGAATGGATGATTCTTTAATACATTTGACCCATTTCCAGTGAACACATTTACACAATTTGTGGGGATTAGAGATCAAATCTTTGAGTAATTGACCCCATCTAAACAACTCAACAACTTAAATATGAACACTTTGAAAAACTTTCCTCCTTCACTCCATGCCTCTCCTTGGTTTGAGCCCACAAGGCCACAGCTGCCCCCTCAGGACAGTGAGACTAATGGTGGACAATGCACAATTGTGGCTGCTTGATTTCCTATTACCAGAGCTCGAGAACTCTTTTGTCTGTGGATGGGTGGCATAATGGAGTGTAATGACAGAATTGAGGTGTTTGTGCAGGAGTGCAGTGCAACAGGAGGGACGATTTCTGTTGTCTAAATTAGTTTATGTTTTCCTAAAGCCTTTTCCTCTTGGTGTCAGCCCCTAATACTGTCAACACATCAGTAGATACCCAGGGAGAGTGAGTGCTGTTGTCTGTGGAACCAATGTGTTTATAACAGACGCTGCAAATGCATTATCTTTTTTTTGGTCTCTGCTTATGGACGCAGACCGCATTTTCTCATCATTTTCCACGTCAACTCTCCCTTGTGCAGCCCCCACCCACCATCTCCCTCATAACTCATTCAGACAGAGTATCATTTATGTTTTCCACACCCTGATCAGATGAAATCTTCCCTTCATCATCATTTGATTTCCTCAGAGGGCAACAAGAAAGTCTGCGACAGTCCTTGTGTACCCAGACTCCTGCTCAATTTAGTCCAAGTGGTTTACCTGATATGGTCCTCGTGTTAAATCCTGGATAATCTTGCTATACGTATCTGGTTTTACCAGTAGTAATGGTATATTCACACTTGAATGTACTTTCCAACCGCTGTATAGTGATTAATAAAGCACAATTGTCATGTTTGGGTTCTGTTTTTCCTTATGTGTCTCCCTTGGTCTTGTTAAGTGTAATCCTGGCCTTCCTTGTGTCAACCAATCAGTGCCCTCAGCCAGTGGTGTCTTGCCCCAGGTGTGTCTTGTTGTGTCTTTAGCGTGTGTGTGTATTTAGTCTCCTGTCTCCCCACTGTCTGTGTCGGTTCATTGTTATTTTCCTCCTGTCATGCTGCCAGTTTTTTGCCTTGTTGCCCTCCCCACGTTTTGTTTTACTGCCATTTTGAGTTGTCTTTTGTTTTGAATAATTAAATTCCCTTTTTGTACATAAACTCTCCCTGCTTCCCTGCGTTTGGGTCCTCCACCAAACTTTACCGTCGTGACAGAATGAACCGACCACAGAAGGACCCACCGGGGTCATGCCACAAAAAATACTTGCCTCCGGAGCTCTAACAATAGCATTATTGGACGAAGCCCTGCGGCACCTGGCTTTGGCTGGTGACGCTCTGGGTGACAGGTCGGACAGTCCTCAAGTCCCCGAACCACGTCTGCCGCGGCCTCAAGTCCCCGAACCACGTCTGCCGCGGCCTCAAGTCCCCGAACCACGTCTGCCGCGGCCTCAAGTCCCGGCTCCACGGCAGCATCAAATCCCGGCTCCACGGCAGCCTCAAATCCCCGTCCCGGCTCCACGGCAGCCTCAGTCTCGAACCTTTTCGCTTGTGCCGCTACCGCCCCGGACATCCTCGCCTCTTCCATGGCAGCTTCAAGCCCATGAGTGTGGACATGCAGGCGGCGCTACCGTCCTCTACTCTTTGGCTGGCGGCGCACATCCTGCGGCCGCCTTCTACTCCAGTGTGGCATCCGAGACGCCCTCCGGACAGGTTTCCGCTTCCGCCCGCCCTGTTTTTGGACTTTTTTTTTGTTTTAGGGACGTCTGGGAGCCGTCCCTTGAGGGAGGGATACTGTTATGTTTGGGTTCTGTTTTTCCTTGTGTGTCTCCCTTGGTCTTAATTGTAATCCTGCCCTTCCTCGTGTCAACCAATCAGTGCCCTCAGACACTTGTGTCTTGCTCCAGGTGTGTCTTGTGTCATTATTGTGTGTGTGTATGTGTGTATTTAGTCTCCTGTCTCCAACTCTGTCTGTGTCTGTTCATTGTCATTTTCCTCCTGTCATGCTGCCAGTTTTTTGCCTTGTCCTCCCCACAATTTTGTTTTTCTTCCATTTTGAATTTGCTTTTGGTTTGAATAATTAAATTCCCTTTTTGTACATCACCTCTGCCTCCTGCCTTGCTTCCCTGCGTTTCTGTGCGTTTCCCTGCGTTTGGGTCCTCCACCAAACTTCACCCCCGTGATAACAATAGCCTAGACAAAAAAATGTTACCCCACAAAATGATTCAAACTAATTTGACAATAGTGACACGTTTCAACTAATGTGTTTTCTAATGAGCATCACAGACGTCTTCAAACTTGTAACCAGTGTGCCTATTTAAAGGTCCCATAGTATGAAAATGCACTTAATAATATGCATCTCCGGTCTGTCCACAATCCAAACAGGTATCCAAAAAATCCGGCCGCAACTTCAGCTTTCTCCTCCTTTCTAAAATGTGCTTTAAACGAGCAGATTAAACTTCCGTGATTTAGTGATGTCAAAAAGACACGAAAGTGCACTCGACCCAGCCCCCTCGGGTTAGTGGCACCACCTCTGGTAAAGGTTTGTCACGCCCACTGAAATTCAAGAAGCTGGCTGCTCCTTTCTTTTTCTCCCACTGCTTGTAAATGCTCCGTGGAGAGGGGGAAACAATGATCAGGAAAAAGTGGTTGCTTCCTTCGTCCCAAGTTTTTGAGAAGACAGTGGATTTTTTTTGAAGAAGAAGAAGAATGTGTACCGACATCATTTCTCAAAGAACTGTTTTGTTAGTGAAAGCCTGTTTAGAGCTGGATTTGCAACACATTTAAACATAATGGATCGGTCCCAACAGTGACCGCACGGCTGCAAACGGAAATGATGTAACATTTTGGATTTAGCCTTCCTTCCTGTCCTTTCTAATAAGAGATGTGCACCTTCTACCATATTACTGGTGTATTTTTAGTGCCTATAGTGGGAGCTACATTTGTCGTGTGGAGGTTGTTTGGTTACAAGATGTCACATATGATAAAGCAGATGGTGGCTGGATAATATGAAGCAGTTGTGTATTGTTTTGTCAAGATACAACCCGTGGTGGTTAATTTGCCGTGACTGGCAACTCGCCACCTAGTTGACATGACTTTGTGATACTAACCGGCCGCTAAGTGGTCTCGACGAGACGGCTTGCACGTTACGACTGCACAGTGGCGTAAATGTGCACATTTGTGTTATTCATAACTGCTTCTAAATGTCTACAAGCATTCATGGCAAATTGGAGACATTCACGGCAAAATAACTTCAGTGGGTGATTTGCCGGTTATGGCAAAATAACCAGGGATGGCGAGATCCGGTCCTCGAAGGCCGGAGTCCTGCAGGTCTTGGGTATTTCCCTTCTTCAACACAGTTGATTCATGATCAGCTCATTAGCACTGCATAAGCCTGATAAAGATATTGTTGATTGGAATCAGCTGCAGTTCGAGTAGGGAAACCTCTAAAACCTGCAGGATTCCGGCCCTCGAGGACCGCAGTTTGCCATCTCTGGCCTAAACATTCACAAACTAACGCTAGAACATAATCTCTGTAGTAACGTTATGCTACCTTTTCTTATGGTAAAACGTTATGCCACTTTTCCACATATTAAAATAGTTCTCAAATGTGTAAAATACATGTCTGTATTTTTCTTTTCTTTTCTTCTGCTACGATGGCCAGTCGTTTCCACTCACAACATTAGCACATGGCTAACATGACCGAAATCACTGCCCCTTCGAAAGAGAAGGGTATGGCCTAGGCGTGGTCTGGTGCAGCTATTTACATAAAAGCGACACACCCCTAAAACAGGCTGTTTTGAACAGAGTGTTTTTTTTGGGCTGATTTAGGGACAGCAAAAATATTAGATCCAAAGTCAATTTTGACGAATGCACATCACAGTCATCTCGTTTACACGTTTGAGAACTATTTTAGTACCTATGTTGAATAATATGAGACCTTTAAAGGGTTACAAGTAGTTATTGTGCTGTTTGGTAAAGGAGATTAGAAAGACAACTATAGAAAAGCATGTTATAGATAAAGACCTTCTCCAAGGAGCCTGATGTTCCTGTGACTATGTTGTGTAATATGTATGTAACATTGCACTTGGTATTCAAACGTTAAAAGGGGGAGTTTGCAGTTTTCAAATTGATTAATTTCACTTCTACCTCTGCATCTCTGACCGAAGCTTTGCCCCTCACGATTGTGAATGCTAACGGAACATTTGCCAAAGAAAAAATAAAGGTCAACTCCAAATATATGAGTTTCAGATGTTACTATCTGTTATTGTTTGAGCAAAGTGAACTTAATGCGAGAAGGCCAAGGAGGACACCATGTTGAAACCAAATCCTAAAAAACTCGAGACTGGAACTTGCCACAATCCATATCGGTATTCTAGAAGAATGTCCTTTGGACAGATGAAAACTCACTTGCCGCTTTTCGGCAAGGCACATCAACTCTATGTTCAACGGCACAAAAATTAAGCATACCAAGAATTGAACACTGTTCCTACTGTGAAATATAGAAGAGGCTAGGTTATGTTCTGGGGCTGCTTTGCTACATTTGACACATGGTGACTTTAATCTGTGACTGTTACAATGAAAGATCAAGACTATCAATGCATTCTGGATAGACAATAGACATGCTTAGTGTCAGACAGCTTGGTTGAAGTTGCTGGTCGTGGGTCTTCCAACAGGATAAAAACCCAAAACGCACATCTAAGAAGACCCAAACATGGCTAAGAGAAAAACATTGGACAGTTCTGAAGTGGCCATCTCATCGGTGGCGGGAGCTGAAACAAACCACTTGGAGAAGGCACACTACAAACCTGAGACAACTTGAGCAGTTTGCTTACAAGTAGCACGTCAAAACACCTGTTGTGACAGCTGCAGAATTCTCCTCGATAGTAACAGAAATGGTTTGATCCCAACGATTGCCTCAAAAGACTGCAACAATATACTGTATTAAAGTTAAGGCTACCATGTGGTGGGCAAACACATATTTTGCCACCCTTTGATTTCAGCGATAACTTTGTGACGCAGTCAGCATGGTGACGTTGGAATCCGGGTATGTGTAGCATGACGTCCAGGATGAGTTCGCTGAGCCCAGTTTCAGTGAAGTTGAGAGCAGCAGAACATGCAAAGTGTTGGACCTTGTAAGGTCATCCACTTTGTTGGACGAGTAAGTTGCCTAGTTTTGTAAGAAATCCCTGCTGTTGAAGCTTGACTAGCACGCTGGCTCGCTTCCCCCTCCGGCGTCGCCGTCACCTCCATGAGGGCTACCACTCCACCACTTACTGTCTCCCAAAAACGTTGTGGGTTTGTGGAAGTTGACAAAAAATGCAGGAAGTAGACTCCTAATGATTCTTCTCTCATGTAAATAAGCAGTGTAGGGCACAGAATAAAGAATGAGGACATTGGCTTGAGTAGGCGCATTTCGGGTGAGTCCGGTGTACCTTGGCAATATCTCTGGTGGCCATTTTGTTTTGTTGAGAGATGAGTCAATATTGTGATTGTTTCAGACAAATAAACACAAAATGAATAATGGATCATCTAACAAACGCTAAAAAATGGTACAGAAATTACTGCAACGTCTTTGTTAAAGTTGCTCTGTCTACGACGATTGACGAACCAACTGGAAAATTTGTTAAAATGCATCGGTTTCCTAATCCAGGAAAAGAGAGATATGGCTATTTGTGTTTCAATTATAGCTAACATTCAGCTGTGATTTTATTGGTTATTTCCATTAGTTACTTTCTCCTGCGATTCGAAGACGTGAATGCACTTAAGCATTAAGTTATGGAATGTGCTGATTACCATCAACATCAATTCAACATTTTCATCTTGATGAACTCCAGAATGATGTTTGTATATCTCTGGAAGTGTAGTAAGGTCACTGGTTAAGGGAATGGGAATATATCTGTGAATTAGTAGGCCTCTGATTGTAATTCTGACACCTGGTCCCAGCACCACTCGTCTCACCAATCCTCCAAGGACACACACAGCCACACGTACACACACATGGGGTGGTACTTGGCCGCACTGATTGTGCTGAAATGCTTAATGTCGCGATCAGACGATTCCACAGAAAAGACAGATCGTGAGGCCTACATTTCTTCTGATGATCTATTATCGTCATATCGCCCACCCCTAAAATAAAGGCATAAAAATTAAAAAGTGTGTTGATTTCTCGGTAACTAATGCAATTTCGAAAGGAAATTTTGTTCTGCTTTCAAAGTGTTTGCGACAGATAAGGCAAGCTCTGATCTCTTATTCTGTGGTTCACTCAACAAAACAAGATGGCAGATGCAGGCGGCACTTTTTCTTCTTTTTTTTTTATTTTTATTTTTTACAGCGGCTGCTTATTGTGATGACATTCTGTGGTGTAAGGTTGCCAGAAAAGAACGAAAATGACAAAACCAATAAACCATCGCCATGGCAACCACACGCGTCTGCACCATCGTACGAAAGTGATATTTTGGACTTGTATGCAACTAGTCTTCATAAAAGAATCCTTTCACTTTCAACCTGAGACCTGAATAAATTTCAATTTTAAATTGATTGATTTTGATTTTTTCCATGACCCTTTCCACATACAAACGTACACATATGCATACGCCACCCCATAGCCTTACTGATATTTCTTGCATCAACTATTTAAATGATATGTTTCTTTCCCCTTTCCAACATTCCAGTCAATCTGTAATGAAAACATTTGTACAAAGATTGTAATTGGCTCTTAATGATTGGACACTAACTGCTAATGAAAACAAGCTTAGCTTGCATACTGCCTCGATGCGCTCCACTTTTTTCTATAGCCGCTTCTATTCTTTAGGGTGCTTTTGATAATTTGTTGAGTTTGGAGGCAGATTCATCACAGGCTGTCAAATTAGGGAAATATGTGCAGGCTACGTGACTAACTTGTTATTTAAACAAATCTAAAATGATGGTGCACAGACAGATAAAGAAAGACAGGTTACCATACAGTCACTGCACAGTAAACAGTTTAAGAAAAATAGAAAAACAAAAGGAAAAATGCCTAAAGAGTTGCTATGGCATTGACAGATAACATCCTGGATTTAGCTTGTTGAGTATGGAAGACCAAAACTGCCAATATTAAAAAATAAATAAATTACTAATTAAATAAATAAATGGATAAAAGTGAGAGAAAAATGCTATAAAAATATAATTCATAAATTAAATACAAAAAATTGAAATAAAAACAACCAAGTTTTTATTTTTTGTATTTAATTTATGAATTATATTTTTTGTATCAGTTTTCATTTTCACTTTTTAAAATATAAATTACTAAATAAATAAATAAATAAAAATGAAAATGAAAACTGATACAAAAAATATAATAAAACAATTAAATACAAAAAATAAATATAAATGGAAATAAAAACAACCTAATTTGTTGGAATTTAGATGTTTCTGGGGTTGGTGAAAGACTCTAGTTGGTAACCCGGTGGGTAGTACAGTAGGTGATGTCTGGTCGGTGCTGGATTTCACTTTCCTTTCTTTTCTTTGATCCTTCCTCGGGTCTCCTGACAACCTCACAACTCTAGCTGGATTCTGAAGTATTCGGTTTAGGTGAACGGTATGGGATTTTTAATAGGTTTTAGGTGAACTAATGAATACACACACTCACACCCACACCCCCCCCCCCCCAAAAAAAAGGAAATAAAAACAACCAAGTTTTGATTTTTAGTTTTTGTATTTAATTTTTTAATTATATTTTTTGTATCAGTTTTCATTTTCACTTTTATTTTATTTTTTTATCTAGTGATTTATTTAATTTTAATTTGGGCAGTTTTGGTCCTTCATAGTTGAGATAATGTTAGTCTACAGTGGATATAAAATGCATACACACCCCTTTTCAAATGCCACATGTGTGTTTGGGAGTGTGTGTCCAGACAGGTCATCCTGTACAGTAGCTATTATGCTGCCTGACAAAGCCACGCTCCATTAATGAAACGGGGAGAAGCAAAGGAAGCCTGAGGTTTCTTCCTGGATAGATGGCCAGGCTTTTCCTGATGTGTGCGTCTGTGTGAGTGCACGCACGCACGGTTGTGTGTGAGCAAGATTGTAAGGAAAGCAGATGTGTCATTGACAAAAGACCACATTGGGTTGGATAGAATACTATAGTTATAGTAACCCCAACGAGCTGCACCACCCTGCTGTCTCTGTGTGGTCCTGACTCATCAGTCTTTCTTTCAAACTCACACACATGCACACACACACACGCACACAGCGTTACAGGGCATGCAGCAGCTGCCCAGCAGTGTGTATGTCCAAAACGACGGAAAGGTTGAGGTTTGTCAGCATGTGGTATGGAAAGTCTGTGTGGGCACACTGAGGTAAATTGTGTCACACGTATGTGAAGTGGGCGGTCCTAAAACTCAGGGGGTTTCCTGTCCGGCCTTGCTGAAGGATTAAAATAGGACCAGTAAGGAAAAGGTTTAGGAAATAATCCATCCTGTAGGATATAGTAGAGGATAAACACACACACAGACACACCCAAAAAAAAACAACACACCTCTGTGCTTCAGACTTGAACTCCCTCACACGCAGATTTAAGATTTACCTTTAGTTTGAAACACATTTAGACCAAAAGTTGCACAAATCACTTTGCACTAGACTTTCACCCTCCCTTATCTGTTAATGCACGAGTTAACTTGTCCAACATGAAAGGTGAAAGTCTGTCCGTGATGAAGCGCTGTGAAACAACACCACTAAAATAAATAGTTACTCAGGCTGTCACTGCATCAATTACACTGACACCCTCTTTTTCACGCCCACACTTGGACTAGCTTGACTTGATTTGTCCTCTATCCAAACTGTACCGTTTGTCCTTCCTCTCCTCCCCACAGTTTTAGGTCTTTTTTGGCCTTTTTTCTCTTCCCCTGCTGCTCCCTTATTATCTCTTCCAGGCAACAGTTGTGTCACTGATCAATAACTCCGGCCTTTTCTCTTTTATCCATATTTCTCTCTTTTCACCCAGGCGATCTCCTTTGTCTCCCTCACTCAGTTTCTGATACATAACAGCCATTTGTACTAAGACCGGAATAATTGCAGTCAACCAATCAGACTGTTGCATTGGCTCAAAATATCTCGACTGGCTTTACCCACTAAGGGCCAAATCCACTAAAGGTTTGTGTGGCTTTTGCGTCATGCTAACCATTAGAATTGTTAGAAATGCAGCATAAACATAGTGTGTCATTCACAAAGCATGTGCTTATGGAGAAATTCCTTACTAACTGCGCTGCCAAGCACAATGCATGTCATTGCGCTGGTGGTATTTGCGTGTGTTTAAATGAGATGAGATGCATATATTTGGCGCAGAAATGTCCCACCTCAAAGCAAATGATCCTCATTGATAAACAGTGTCTAATTCACACCAGCGCTAATTGCCACATGCAATATCCTTAGAAAGGGGATAGAAACAGGAAAGAATGAGAGCACACAGCTGTTGTCTTCACCCGTCTGTATTAAATGAAGAGCAGATGCGAGAGATGCGCGACTCACCACTTCCTCCCAAGACATCACCAACTGATCGCAGAACAATCTATCTAAAAAAAAACTTTTTAAAAACGGCATCGTCGTTTAGCAACTATTTGACAGTTAGAAAAAATGTGAAAAATTATAAGAAAAAACAGTACAATAAAACCTACTGAAAGACATTCAGTTAACTAAAGTGATTTAGTTCCAATCCAAAATTGACTGGCTATGCCTGCCACACACACACACACACACACAGTTTGAGAGACGCAAATAACGCCTAAGGACTATATGCCACGGAGGAGGCGGGACTTCCGACTTCTGTGTTTTCACCTATCAACTTTGTTTCAGTTTCCGGTTTGCAACGTGTGGGCCGCGTCCCAGTACTTGCGCTTCCGCTTTTGTGCGCGTTCCCGTCGATGGGTGCGAGGCTGCGAGTGTGTAGTGTCTGTCTCAGTGTCCTGAGCATTTCAGATAGCCCAGACGCCCTCCTGCCGATGAGCGGGAGCGCGCGGTTTGGGGGCACAGGGGTGGGAGTGCAAGTGTTGGAACGCGGCCAGCAGTGGCCGTAAACAGCGCTGATGTGTAAAACCCGGAAGTCGGAAGTCCGTGCATCTACCCCATTGAAAGCTACTGTAGTGTAAACTTTGTGCTATCAATAGAAGGTAGTTACAGCTGCTGGGTAAAATTAGGAAAATACACTGTGCTGAATAAAACTAAAATAAACACTTGTATTGTTTTTTTCATTTAGATTTATTAAACCTTTATCCAAAATATTTTGTTTTGCTTCACCAGTATGTGTAATTTAAAAGTAGTAAATTGATCTACACAAAAAAAAATGTCAGACCATGGCTGCCATGCTGCATTGACGAGGAAAACGCAAGGACGATCTTGAGGAAATACGTCGATCCCCCAACATGTACGATGAGTTGAATAGGGTGGCGAAGCAGCATGCTGCTCTGATGGAACTTATGAGCGAAGTCAGACAGTTGAAATCTTGGGGTGAAGGAGAAGGATAAAATAATTGACAGCTTGGTGCGCAGGATGGAAGATTTGAAACAGTACTCATGGATGGAAGATGTTATCACTGGACTGAAAACAACACAACACATCTGACTTACGCTCGGGCAACAGCGAATGGTCAAAATGACGGAGAAGATGCGTCAACTGAAGCGAAACTAACATTAGAAAATTAGACCAGTATTTGCCATTTTTCAGAATGTATTTAGGGATAAATTAAATATTAATACTGCTAGCTAAAAAAATTATAGATATATAAGGATTAAAACACCTGTAGCAATAGAGGGTCTTAAAGATGGTTTAAAAAAGCAGTGCTGGTGGGAAGTGTATTCCAAATATGATCCAAATGAATCATATTAGGAATTTTTGAAAATCTTTAATACCCTCTATGACTTCCACTGCCCTGTAAAAACATATCATGCAAATAATAGACATGAATATAAGCCCTGGATGACTTAAGGGCTTGAAAATGCTTGTAAAAAAATATATCAAATGTATTTAAAAATGAGAACAAAAGAAGCTAAAACTAAATATAGGATACATAAAAAATAAATTGATAAACATTATTAGCGTCACAAGAAGAATTATTATAATCATCTATTGGAAACATATAAAAATAATATTCAGGACACATGGAAAGTGATTAATTTGGTTATTAAAAAGTGGATGCTAAAACTAGAGTACATTCACTATTTGATCAAAAATAACACAGCAATTCTATCCATATCTAGAGAAACTGCAAATAAATTCAATGAATATTTTGTAAATGTTGGCTCTGACTTGGCAAAGCAGATAGCTCATCCTCTACAAAGAGATGGAGTAGACATAGATATTATCAAGAAAATCCTCACACCATTTTTTTTTAACCAGTCAGTGAGAAAGAATTGGTAGATTTGGTTCGCAAGTTTAATAGTAAAAAATCCAGTGATTGTTGTGATATTGATATGGTACTAGTAAAATACATTATAGAGTATATAGCTAAACCACTTACATACATTCCTAACAGGTATTTTTTCCAATGCAATGAAAATAGCCAAGGTTACCCCAATACACAAGAGTGGAGATATCCATACTTCTTTCAAATTATAGACTAATATAACTTCTGCCCCAGCTCTCAAAAATTCTTGAAAACCTTTTTGTGACAAGATGAATTCATTTTATTGAAAGCCATAATCTACTGAATGAACAACAATATGGATTTAGACACAATAGGTCAGCTACCATGGCATTGACTAATCTGACAGAGCAAATTGCAAATGCTTTTGATAATAAAGATTATATAACCGGAGTCTTCATTGACCTTAAAAAGGCCTTTGATACAATTGACCATAAATTGCTTATAAGAAAATTGGAAAGCTATGGAATTAGAGGGAAAGCCTTGTCATGGATAACTGATTATCTTGCAAATAGAAAACTGTTCATGAAGGAAAGACTTAACAGAGCTTCTGAACACAGTGCAAGTGGAATTAAATACTTTGAAATGATGGTTTGACATTAATACCTTATCATTAAATATAAATACAACAAAATGTATATTGTTTGGATATCGTCAGACTAATAATCAAGTACAAATTACAATCAATAATAAAAAGAGTATATGAAATAAATTTTTTGAGGTGTTGTTGTTGATCATAAACTGTGCTGGAAGTTGCATGTTCAATATATTCAAACGAAATTATCCAAAGCTATAGGAATACTACATAAAGTAAAGTATGTATTTATTTAGCCAAAATTCTCTACACTTGTTTAGTTCTTTCTTAGTTCCATACATGAGTTATTGTGTGGAGGTTTGAAGACATACATATAAATCAATAACAAACAGAACAACAAACTTGATTTTGATTTTGAGAGCTATTAGAATAATTAACCTTGTTGATTATCATGCACCTACTACTAATAATCTATTTATTAAATCACATATACTTAAATTTAACGATCTGGTGGACTTTAAAACCGCCCAATTTATGTTTAAAATTAATAATAATATGCTGCCTTGCCAATGCTGTCGCGTGGCTTCCACTCTGCTTGCGCGCTCCCGTGGAGCCTTAATTAGCGCTTCTCAACAAGGAGTGCACGTCCAGCGAGTGCTTCAGTACATGAAGCCATCTTCCTGCGCCCTCTCGCACACACGCTGAAACAGGCGTGTCGCTTACTTAAGATATGTGTACCTGTATGTGTACCTGCCTTTAAAACAGAGTTGGCGGGCTGTCTCGTATTTATTTTTTTAAGTCCTGGTAAACAAAAAAAAAAGAAGATTCCGAGGCCTTTTTGACGGCAAAACATCAAGGTACGGTACTAGTACCGGTATCCTGTGCAACACTAGTCCAAGTTCATAAACGTAACACCGTGCATGAGTGAAAGGAGAGCGAGATCTCCGTGAAGGAGCGCGTTCGATGTCGACTCGTTTGGTGGCATACAAAGACTGTTTTGGTTATTAATAAATTCAAGTTCACTGACTGAAACCTCTATAATCCATAATATACCTTACAAATATGTTAGCGTACATGCGTCATGTTACACACACGGTGCTAATGCTAGCTTCCAGATATCTATGCCAGAAATTCCATTTGGCATCAGCCACAAAATGCTTTGTTTTTAAATGCTGCTTTATCACTGCTGTGGTGCAGTGAAAGGGAGGTTTACCTCGTATGAAGTATTTGGATGAAATGTGCTTTAAGTTTCCGATTCTGTTGCTAACACGGGTTAACCATGACACTCCACTATACCTATATTGCTTTTGTTACCATCGCGGATGACCCGGATGACCACAACTGTGCATGTGCGTCACAGACATGGCATCCTGCCATTCGAAGAAGTGCGAAGCGAGGCAGTTTTCGAAAAACAGAGCGCCAAATAAATAAATACACAAATAAATGACTCGTCGACAATTAATAATCATTGTGATCTTCGACATCGTCGTGACTAGTCGACTAATCATGGCAGCCCAGTTGACATTCCGTTATGCTGATATGGAAATCCACGTGCACTTCTCTACATATGCCCTGAAAATATCAAAATGATTGCACCAATATTTGGTATTTTATCGACATTAAATGAATGAATGACGTGTATTCCTCTCCCCTTGCGCTTATGTTCATCATTTTTTTTCTGACAGTCTCGTTCGCACCTCCTTGGTTCAAAATTGTGCTTTGATCATTTCTTATTTCCCTCAACAGCTATTGTTCTGCCACGGTTTTCTTGGCGCAAATCCAACAATGCGATGTGTGGTAAATCAGGTGCAAACTGCACTCAGCTGTCAAAATTTGTGGGCGTGTTTGTGCCGGTATATGCGTAGAGCATTATCCTTTGTAAATAGGATATTAAGAGGGAGCAAACTGCAGGCGCAAATAAAGAGCAATTTATGGCGCTGTCAGCGGATGCAGTGCATTCTTAGTGGATTTTGCCCTGAGTGTGTTATTGTTTAGCTTTTTGTGTCGATAGGTAAGAAACAGGCTTGTAGTGGCAATGAATAAGAACACAGGTTTCGTTTAGTCGGAGCACATGGCGCCCATTGCAGCTGTATTTTATCTCTTTCCATCTCATGTTCTGTTACCAGAAGCAGAACACTGCATTGCTTCTTTTGATATTGTCGTAGTATATTTTGTGTCGGGGATTTGCCACTCATTGGGAAACCATATTAAATAATAGTGTGGACAATATAAAGGTGCTGTATAAGGAAACTTTTTTTCTCAGGATATGAAGTTGCTTCATAAGCCCTGTGTGGTGAGTGATCGGTACTGTATTGGAAAGTGTGTATTTTTAGAAACTGAAGTTGCAGTTTTGTCCAGAACTATGTTATTGGTGCTGCTGTTTCAGCAACTAGAAAGAGCTTATTAGAGTCTAATGGTCGTTCTGAGGGACATAGTTTTAGGAATTCATTAAATGTGGACAGGTGGTATACATACATAGCAAGAATCCAGTAAATGTCGTTGCATGGATGAATGCACATTTAAATAACATAATTTTATAATTTATTTGGGGAATTTATTTTCTTTTATTGCCTCAGTTGAACCATTAATCCCCTGTGGAAAAATGCAAATGGTGAAGTGTGATTCACACTCTGTCACACTATTCAGCATATGATTTCAACCCTGATGTGACTTAACCTTGAGGAGCTGCTTGTAGCAATAATTCACCAGAAATGACTAATTTTGCTTCAGAGTAAAGATTACTAAATCGCTCACATCACGTTGACTGAAACTCTTCTTCGTTTGTCTACATGACTGTGTTGTACTTTTGCCCGGTGGCCAAGTCACTGTTAAATTTGTTGCATTTGTTATTTAATGTTTTTATAAAGTTAAATATTAACTCTTTCACTGCCAGACGTTTTCAGAAACGGGATGTCGCCAGTGCCAGCCGATTTAAGCATTTTGACTGATCTTTCAAGGTCCACAGAAAATGTTGTGTTTGGACTATGGAAACACACATACTACTACTCTCATCTTTCATCAGAAAAAAAAGTTTGTTTCTACCTTATTCCGTTCTTCAGTAATCAACAATAGAAAATGGTTACTTTCACCGAAATGCTCTGTTTTGAAACAAAAAGCGGAGAAAAAGAGCTTTTTGTGAAACGATGTTATTTCATGCACTCTAGTGAATTGTACACTTATTTTTGTCCATGAATGATGCCACAAACACCTAAATAGTGCTTTACTTCTGTAATACACCACCACCAACAATGAAAAAGTGTTTTTAGTTTGCAAAATACGTTTATTTCCATTCAACAGTGTAACAATTTGACAAAACTATTTCGCAAACTATTTACAAATGTGTGCAACTGTGGTACTATTTACAATTATGTGGATGTTTCAAATACAGTTTTTCTTTTTGGAACGCTCTCCTGCGTGCAAGGAGAGGGAGCAGGGTTTGCACAACAGATTACTTTCACTTTCCATTATCCGTTTCGCGTGCAGACGGCCTTTTTTTCCGAGGAATAGCAAGTAGCAGACTGTACACACTCCTCCGATGAATATGCATTGGACTCGGGGCACTCTTTGTCGTCCGATTGAATGTCGCGCTGAGCGTGCTCGGTTGTGCTCCGCGTTTTCCGGTGTTGGCATCGTTAGCCCGTGAACCTTTTATGACGTCGTCATAGCCGCCGCGTCAACGCTTCCAACTTCGCCGTCAACCTCGGAGTCACCATCATCATCATCGATGATGATCATCGTCGTCATCAATGTGCTCTTTATAGCGTTGGTCGATGCTTTTCGTCTTTGAAAAAAACGGCTCGACCGTGAGCTGCTTGCAAACCGGTCGCCATTATGGCTTCTTCAGCCAATGTCCCCTCAACACTCTAGCCCCGCCTCACGTCTTCTGCTGACGCCTACCTAATCTTGTCAAAAGAGAGTCATTGCTGCCATCTAGGGGCCAAAAATAGTCATTAGGCTCACTAGACCTGCTTGAAACTTTCAACACAGCTGGGGAAGGCTTTCCTCCACCCGTTTCAAAAAATAATAATTTAAAAATTGGATGACGTCTTTTAACGTCATTGGCGGCCCTCCGTAGGTTTTTACTTGACGTCTTTTAACGTCAGTGGCAGTGAAAGAGTTAAAGAGTATTTACCCTATTAAAATCCTTATCTTAATGTTATTGTTTTTGGAGGGTGCTGAAATTGATTCATGGCATTTCCATTTTATCTCAAAAGGGTAAGATGCTTTGTAATCAAGGTTTTTTTGAGCTACGAATATGGTGGAAATTAATTAAACAGTTGTCTCAAGGCATCACAGTATTGGAATTTGTGAATGCCAAACCGCAAATATGCGGCGGTTAGTTGCACTTGTCGAAAAACAAAAACAGAAAAGGAATAACAGAAATGCAATCTCCGCAACCAGATGGACCACAAAGCAGTTTTTTAAATTTACAGCAACTGACAACATTCTGACCACTTGCACTTTCTCCATAGCAACTGTAAAAAAAGTAAAAAAAGTTGAGCAACCACTGCAAACAACAAGAATGATAAACATTACTAAATGTTACTATATATATATATATATATATTATTTTTATCTTCAAGACAGCTTTAATTTCATCATGCAAATGGTCATGATGTCAGTATACGTGTAATTACAATGCTATAGATTAGTGTAGATCTACAGAAAAGATAACAATGTATTTTATTTTATTTCTTTTTTTTTTTACAACGTACCAAGTATGTTCTTGACTGGAGCGTAAGAAGTGTTGGTGAATAAGACCTATTGTTCTTTGCCCAGCCCATACTCCTACACTGCAGCAAACTGAAGGCCTCAGTCTGCCATTTTCTCTCCAGACATCCTGTCGTAACAGCTGCAGTCCTTACAGAACAAATTCATGACATGATGTAGTCAGCATCACAATGTGTGCTTGTGTGTGCTATAGTGACCTAATTACAGGGATCTGGGACTGGCTGTTTCCTATGTTTATTTATTCTAAGCAGCACACACAGGGGGAGGCAATTCCTGCACATTGGTCACTTGGACACTCACTTGAGCGGAGGCGAGGTGAGAGGAAGCTGACTTAAAAGTCTTTATGCAGGGATTAGTGAAAACGACACAGTGAGGATAATTACACATTTGTCCGTGAACTTAGCTGAAAGACGGCTGGGAGTGAGTTGGCCTTCATACGAAACGTCACTTTTTGACGTTAACGTTTCAAATGATTCCTTTTAAACAAGGACACATGAGCAGTTCTGACACAACTTGTGTGCTACCAAGAGAAGCGGAGTTGACCCCCAAGTTGCTGTTTTTGTTTTTTTAGGCCAATCTGATTAAAAATCTTTCATCACTGATTCATAACCTTGTGAGATTTATACACACATTGATTGAACCCTTCATAATTAGTTTTTTCAAATTCCAAACAGATTTACTGAATATATTTTATTAGTGTACAAAATAAACCATTTTAGGGAAGTCTGGTCCTCAAGAGCCGCAGTCCTATCCCTCCTCCAACACACCTGATTCAATGATCAGCATCATTATCAGACTTCTACAGAACTTTTTGATGGCTCTCGAGGACCGGCGTTACCGACCCCTGGTGTATATGATTTTCTATTTTCCTTGTTTTTTTTTGTGCAACAAACGCTATGAGTAAGCTGCTGCACAGTATGACAAGGGCTTTCTTCGAGTGACAGTACAGACAACAATTTGGTGACACCAAAATGTTGAGTGCTTTGTTGTTCTGACAGGTTGAGAGCATTGGTTTTCTAGAAATTCACTGGAGGGCAGGGAGCAGGGACCAAAGCCATAAAAAACAAAGTCAGGACAATGAAATGCGCGAGCTCCGTACTGTCACCCAGCCTGGCATACCGTCTCCATGCAATGCAATGTAACACAATTATTTCCAAAATGTACAGTCAGGTCATAAATATTGGGACATGGACACAGTTCTCATCTTTCTGGCTCTAAACAAGACTACAATAGATTTTAAATAAAGCAAATGAGATGCACATCAGCTGCAGACTTAGCTTTAATATGAGTGTATTAACCTAATCGGGTGAACCGTGTAGGAATTACAACAGTTTGTACATGTTCCTTGCCATTTAAGGGACCATAAGTAATGGAACAAATAAACCATCATTAATCAAATTTACACTTTTTAATACTTGGTTGCAAATCTTTTGTAGTCAATTGCAGCCTGAAGACTGGAACGCAGACATCACCTATTGGAAATGTTTGCAAGCCATGCGATGTATGTGATGTTTGAAATGGAGATAAATTGCCATTTGTGCTTTAGGGTTTTCTTGTTTCTTGTTAGAGAGCAAGGTAAGAACCTGTTTTTTTAATTTCAGCAATCTTAGAGTAGGGTAGAGTTGTTGCTTTGGCAGTAATAAATGTTTTGTTTCTTGTTTTGGCCATGGTTCACCCTGACTTATTTTCTGTTAAGTTATGAATTGATGATAAAATTCAAACTGTAAATATTCTAAATCAATCACTCTCCGTACTCAAAGAGAAGTGTTTCCGTGGCTACTCGACTTGAGGGAGTTGGGGACCCCAGCTTTGGTGTAATGTGCTGCACTCCTCTAACGGGGCATACAGCTTGTTTTGGGGGAATTTTCATTCCGTATTTATCTTCGGCAAGTGACATGCATGCTCAATCGGATTCAGGTCAGGTGATTGATTTGGCCATGGCATAACATTCCACTTCTTTGCCTGAAAAGCTTTATCAATCTTGTTGGTTTCATTTCAAATCGATTGTGGCGTTTACAGCTAAAAGATGAGAAGTGTGTCCAATTATTTATTGACCTGACTGTGAGGGATATTTTTCACAGAAAACTCACAGGATGTGTAGTATAGAGTCCAATTCCAATGAAGTTGGGAAATTGTGTAAAATGTGTGAATCCTTTTTTACTTCTATTCCATTTAAAACATTACAAAGACAAGATATTTAATGTACAAACTGATTTGTTGTTTTAATAATTATTGCCTCAATTTGAATTTGATCCCCAAATTTGGAACAGAGGCTTGTTTGAAGTACAACTTAAGTTGCTCAACAGTCCAGGGTGTCTGTTGGTGTATTTTGTGCTTCATAATGGACCACACATCTTCAATGTGAGACAGGTCTGGACTTCTGGCAGGCCACTTTAGCACTTTTACTACGAAGCCATACTGTAATCTGCAGAATATGGCTTGGCATTGTCTTGCTGAAATAAGCTTGCTGTAAAAAGATGTTGCTTGGATGGCACCATGTTGTAATACCTGTATATACCTATAAGCATTAATGGATATAAAGCTGCACTAACACACTCACAAATTCTGGCTTTTGAACATTGATAACAATAATTGATAAGAATCTGAATAGTCCTATCCCTCTTTGACCTATTTCCATAAACCGAGTAAAAAGTCTTGAATAAATGTTTTTACTTGACTTTACCTTCTAACTGTCAGATGTGCTTGGGGGCCTGCTGGACGCATATAATAACCTGGACTGCTAATGCCGCCTACTCACTGTAGGGAGAAGTAAAGCCACCAGCGGAGACCTTAAGCACAGCTGACTTGAATACATTGATTTCTCCTCGGCGTTTTCACATTATTTTCTCTCTCTACTGCAAAATTGCCACAGAATGTGCCGTATGTTTGTACCAATAAATCTGCACATTTCGTTTGTAAGAATGCCATTATTAATTTTATCTATATAGTATATCTCTGAGTGCTTCTCAAATATTTGTCTGCATCATGTTGTCAGAACCATGAACAATGAAATAAATGAAAGCAAAATCCATGAAAAATAATCACTGTGAAATGTAATCCTAAATTCTAAAGTCACAGTTCACAATACTAAGATAATAAAGCCTACTCTGAACGGTTGAGGCAAATGGGGAAGTTTGTTCTTTGAGAGGCAAATTTTATATGTCCATTAGTTTGTGGTGCCTGTGCTGACCGATGACGACATACCACGGCAACTCCAATCGGACCAACTACATTATGCTCCATTAAATAAGAGTCTTATGAACTTGTCCCCCCGTTTGTTTATTGAACCTTTATCTCCATGTAGTAAAGAGAATTAAAGCAAATGTTGTTGTAATTTTGAGTTATTTATTTATTTTATTTTTTTATGAAAAGGAGAAGAAAAGATGTACTCGGGTCGGATATCTCTTTATCAGTAGATGCTTGCTTGTATTACACATTCCCAATGTCTCTCTCACGCTCTCTACTATTATTTGTTTTATACCAATGGGTATAGAAACACATGGGTTGCCACGTTTGCATTGTAATTAAAACCCCCGAAAACCATGTACATGTGTAGGTGCAAGCTGGACATTGACAACACGAGTAACTGGGGCCTGTCTGTCTGACTTGCTAAGAAGAATTTAAACATAAGATTTTAAATATTTATTTATTTATCTAACGTAACATGGTACATGTTTGTTAATGTTGCAAATATTTTATATATTTTATAATTAAATCGATTGACACAGCAATATTTTTGCTTACTTTTTTTTTTCCAGGAAAGCTCAGTATTGTTCATTCGATTTGACATCATCATTGTTCTCCTTTTTTTTTTTTTTAAATAAAAAAAATTAAAAAAAAATATTTATTTTTTTTATACATATATATATATATATATATATATATATATATATATATATATTTTTTTTTGTATGTGGGTTTGTACGTGTATGTGCGTGTGTGTGTGAATGCATGCGTGCGTGCGAGCGTGTGTGTATTCATCAGTTCACCTAAAGCCTATTAACTCATTCACTGCCATTG
Organism: Vanacampus margaritifer; assembly: GCF_051991255.1. NCBI lineage: Eukaryota > Metazoa > Chordata > Actinopteri > Syngnathiformes > Syngnathidae > Vanacampus > Vanacampus margaritifer. Next base: position 22,073,459 of record NC_135434.1, read on the forward strand.
ACGGCTATAAAAATTCATTTGAAATATTTCTATTAGTTTAGCATTTTCCCCCCACTTTTGTTAACAAGAGTATGAAAACCTAGAAAAAAATATATAGTACATTCAGAACAGATATAAAATTTGTGATTAATTGTGAGTTAACCAGTGAAGTCATGCGATTAATTACGAAAAAAAGGACGCCACCAATTTTTAATAATCTTTTTTTTTTTCTTAAAAAAAAAGGAAGAGTTAGGAAGATTATTAAAAATTAGGGGCATCAGGCGATTACATTTTTTTCTCATAATTAATCGCATGACTTCACTAGTTAAATCATGATTAATCACAAATTTTATATCTGTTCTAAATGAACAATAAACATTTTTTTCTAGGTTTTCATACTCTTGTTAACAAGAGTGGGAATTTTTTAAAACTCTTTGACTGCCAAAAACGTTAAATAACGTTTAGTAAAATCCTATGGAGGAGTGCCAAAGACGTTAAAAGACGTTTGTTTCAAAACAGAGGTGAAACTAACCATTTTCTATTGTTGATTACTGAAAAACGGAATAAGGTAGAAACAAACTTTTTTTTCTGATGAAAGATGAGAGTCCAATCTTTCATTTGGTAGTATGTGTGTTTCCATAGTCCAAACACATAATTTTCTATGGACCTTGAAAGATCAGTCAAAATGCTTAAAATCGGCTGGCACCCACGGCATCCCTTTTCTGAAAACGTCTGGCAGTCAAAGAGTTAAAAAAAATCCCATACTTGCTAAGAAGAATTTAAACATAAGATTTTAAATATTTATTTATTTATCTAACGTAACATGGTACATGTTTGTTAATGTTGCAAATATTTTAGATATTTTATAATTAAATCGATTGACACAGCAATATTTTTGCTTACTTTTTTTTTTCCAGGAAAGCTCAGTATTGTTCATTCGATTTGACATCATCATTGCGCTCCTTTTTTTTTAAAAAAAAAAAAATATATATATATATTTTAATTTTTTTATACATATATATATATATATATATATATATATATATATATATATATATATATATATATATTTTTGTATGTGGGTGAGTATGTGTATGTGCGTGTGTGTGTGCGTGCGTGCGTGCGAGCGTGTGTGTATTCATCAGTTCACCTAAAGCCCATTAAAAAAAAATCCCATACTAATAATATAATATAATAATAAATTGCCAAATGCAGAAACATCAATGTAAGTTATCACGATGTAGTGGCTCTCTCTAACAGACAGAATTAAGTAACCGGAATTAGGTTAAAAAATTCTATATACGTAGACCATGTTTCTATAAATTTTGATATTTGGTTTTTATTTGAGGCAGATATTTTTTCCATTAAAATGTGATTTATGAGGAGGTTAGACCATTGGTCGATATTCAGAGTTTGTTTATTTTTCCCGTTAACAAGAATTGTTTTATTTGCGATAGTAAGGGCTACAAGTGTAGATTGAAATTGTTTATGTGGTAAGTCAATTGTTGTTAGGTCACCTAGCAAACACAAGTTTGGAGATAAAGGTATCCTACAGTCCAAAATAGCGGAAAGTTTTTCTAAGACTTTAGTCCAGAAATACATAACCGGAGTACATAACCATAAAGCGTGAACATAAGTGTCTGTAGTGTTTTGTAAGCATTGGAGACAAATGTCGGAGTCTGAGAGTCCCATTTTCTTAATCGTATATTGAGTAATGTATGTTCTGTGAATAATTTTATATTGGATAAGTTGTAAATTTGTGTGTTTTGTCATTTTAAATGCTTTTGTAATTTCTAGTGCCTTCCACCAGGCAGTCAGGGTGGCGGAAATCATTGGGGTTTTAAAACAATTATGTCGCTTAATCGATGTTGTAATAAAGAGTAAATCTAGAAGTCTGAGGTTATTACAATCCTTCTGTTCTAGTTCCAGCCAACAGTTAGTGTCTCTGTTGGGTTGTGCCCACAGAACGATATATTGTAGCTGGCTAGCTATATAGTAGTACATAAAATTTGGTGCCTCTAGACCACCTTTGGATTTACTTTTCTGAAGAGTAGATAGACTAATCTTTGCTTTTTTTTTATTCCAGTAAAATTTTGTAACGGCTGAGTCCAACAACTGGAACCATTTAGCCGTAGGTTTAAATGGAATCATTGAGAAAAAATTGTTTATTTTGGTTAAAACTTTCATTTTAATGGAGGCTATTCGTCCTATTAGAGAAATAGGAAGATTATTCCAGCGCTCCAAGTCACTATAAATGTTATCCAGAAGTGGAGAAAAGTTTAAATGAATTAAATCAGTTAATTTAGGTGAGATTTTTATGCCTAAGTATTTTAAATTACCTATAGGAAATGAGTAGTGTGGGTCCTGGCTTGCAGGGTTCCATTAATTTTCTGTAATAGGTAGAAGTGTTTTGTCCAGTTAATAGAATAATCTGATAACTGTGAGAATTTAGTTATTAAGTTAAATACTTCCCCGAACGAAGTAGCCGGCTTTTCTAAATAAAGTAAGATGTCATCGGCATATAGATTAATTTTATGTTCCAGAGTGAATTCCTTGAATCCTTCTTTCCTGGCGTATGGCTAATGCAAGTGGCTCAATAAATATTGCAAATAATAAAGGGGATAGTGGGCATCCCTGTCTTGTGCCTCTCTGTAAAGTAAAGCTCTGAGATATAATCCCATTAGTAGTAACTGTAGCTTTAGGAGAATCATATAATACTGATACCCAGTGGATAAATGATTTCCCAAAGCCAAATTTATTTAAAACAGCAAAGAGGAAGGACCAGTTAACTTTGTCGAAAGCTTTTTCTGCATCCAATGATATAATAACTGCCTTTTTATCATGCCGCTGTGACATGCTAATAAGGTTAAAGAGTCTCCTAATATTATTAGTAGAGTGACGATCTTTAATAAAGCCTGTTTGGTCGCTATGAATGATTGTCGAGATTACTGTTTCTAGTCTAGATGTGAAAGCCTTAGTGATAATTTTAATATCAGTGTTAATTAGTTAAATCGGACGGTAACTTGATGGAAGGGTGGGGTCTTTTTCTGGCTTTAATAAAAGTTTAATTGCTGCTGTATTCATGTGTGGGCGTATGTAACCATTAGTTTTGATTTCTGTTACTACTCTTAAGAATAGTGGAGCAAGCATTAACCAGAAGTGCTTAAAAAATATAGCCGGATAACCATCCGGGTCTGGTGCTTTGCCATTAGGCATACTATCTAGAGCGCTGTACAACTCGTTTATAGTAAGTGGCGCATCTAACATGTCTTTATATTCAGTAGTTAACTGAGGTACGTATATTTAAACTACTGAGGAATGCCTCAATATGCTCAGGGTTAGGCTTATTAGTTTCTGAGTATAGGTTGCGATAATAGTTATAAAAAAATTGATTAATTTCTTCTGGTGATTGTGTGCATTCACCAGTTGTCCCTTTAATAGCCGTTATAAGAGATTTTTCCCGATTGCGTTGAAGTTGGTTTGCAAGAAATTTACCTGATTTGTTATATTCAAAGTTGTTGTATCTCAATTGTTGTATTATAAATTCTGTCTTTTTAGTTAGCATATCGTCTAATTGTATTTTTGTATTTTGTAAGTCAGTCCATATTTGGTTATTTGGGTTTATTGCGTACTCATCCATCAGTTGTTTAATTTTATCTTCCAAGTCTTTTTCTAATTTTTGCTCCTGTTTCTTTTTATAAGATGAATATGATATAATTTTACCTCTAATTACTGCTTTCCCAGCTTCCCAGAGAAGAGATGGGGATAGGTCTGGAGAATCATTTATTTCCAAAAAGTCTGCCCATTCTTTTCTTATAATTTTATCAAACTCTGCGTCGTTTAGCAGTGAGATGTTAAACCGCCATGTCGGTGGTGGTTTAAAGGTATAATCAACTTGTAGGGAAAGGGAGACTGGTGCATGGTCACTAATAATAATAGGATGTATTTTTGTAACAGTTTTATCAGCAAGAGAGTTATTTGTAAGAAAACAATCGATTCTTGAAAAAGACCTGTGCACAGCGGAAAAGAAGGTCAATTCCTTCTTATTTGGATTTTTAAGTCTCCAGCTGTCAACGAGGCTAAAATCATCCATATATTCCCCTATTACTTTAGTAGATTGTAATCGCCTTATACATGTTGTATTATTAGAACGGTCAATTAATGGATTTAAGACTGTGTTAAAGTCTCTTCCAATAATAATAGTAGAGTTCGCTGCTAAATCAAACAGCTGAGAGAAAAATTCATGGAAAAAGGCCGGATCATCATTATTAGGGGCTTATAAATTACCAAGTGTATATATTTTATTAAATATAGTCACCTGAATAATAATGTATCGGCCCTCTGGGTCTGTTATTGTATTATTTAGAGTAAAGAGTAAATTCTTATGTATGAGTATACAGACTCCTCTTTGTCTACTGTTAAAATATCAGCACATGCCTAATAGCAACTTACAACAATATGAAAACACAGTCAACATTTTTTTTTATATATATATTCTGCTACATAAATATATAACGAACATTATGCAACTAAAGTGCAAATACCCACATTATAACTACTTTCAACTCAACTAATGTTGTTTTCAAAAAGGTTTTCTGTTCCTGTGACTTGTACTCCGGAGCGATTTAAACATGAAAAATATATACCGTACACAGACAGCCACAAGAGAAAACTCTAGACTTATACTATAATATATACTACGTATTCACTAATGTGACTTATACTCCAGTGGGACTTATGCATGTTTTTTTTCTAACCTAATTAAGCATTTCTGGTGATGGTCGGACTGATGTTGACAGAAAGGTGGATCCCAAAAACGGAGGCCCAGACAGGAAAATACAATTTAGGAGGTTTATTTCCAAACCAACAGTAACGCAAAACGCAGGCCCACAATACCAGGAAGAAAACAACAGAAAGCTCTGTGGCAGATACTACACGTGAAAACAATAACACTATTGAAACAAAAACTAAGACTATGACTATAACGCGTGACTAGGATTCATAAAAAGGTCTAGAGAATAACTTGAGCAGTGATTACGAGCAAGGAATAATCTGGCAAACTTCAGCTCACTGGACTAGTGGTAGAGTGTCCGCCCTGAGACTGGGAGGTTGGGGGTTCAATCCCAGGCCAGGTCATACCAAAGACTATAAAAATGGGACCCATTGCCACCCTCCTTGATAAATGATTTGAATAAATGATTTCTAAATATGATTTGTCTGAACAAAGATTTGAAATATTCAGAGATTGAGACCGCCTCTCAAATACGACCATATTAGCAAAGCTTTTGCCTCAACTGCAATCTACCAATGACGCGATGGACTCTTTGGAACGGATCAGATTATCAGCATACATAGTGTGCGAAAGATCGCTCCAAAATTGGAGTTCATTCAGGCTGAGGGGGAGAGTCACTGACATGGTTGTTGAGCAGAATAACAAATGAAGTGCTACCTCTCCAATTTTCTATATGCACGGGCTGTTTCTGGCATTTTAAGTGCCTGGTCAATTAATTGGAAAAATAAGGGATTACCTCAATGAATTGTAAGAATGACACTTATTCTCTTACAGTGTCAAAATGGAAGCTGTCAACACTATAATTTCAGACTTTGTGACAGTATTGGTTATTTTTTAGATATATATATGCGGCTGGCTACCAGTTCAGGGTGCACCCGAAGTCAGCTGGATAGGTTTGCGCCTCTGAACAAGATAAGTAGCATTGAAGATGGATGGAATTGTATGGACATCTGGCCAGAATGAATTCAGTTCTTCTGATTTATGAAAGCTACAATCACCATCCTTTCCTTGACAAATGTTCAGTGTTCTCACACTGAGTCAAAATATAACTGAGAGGTACCACATACGCCAGATTGCCAGTGCAGCCCTCTTGTTAAGTCCTGTAGAGATCACATTTTCATATCTCCTTAAGGTCATAATTTTTTCCCCAATCAAAGCCAAACACGGCTAGTAGTGTCCCAGAAAAGTAATTGATTGCTCTGACTGGTTTGCACTTTCTTGATGTAAATGTGTAACGATGTCAACGTTTACACACCACAAAATGACAGGCTCCTACTACCAAAGCGCATCTGCGATAGGACAACTTGTTTTAAACTATTTGTAACCTTTTTTTTTATCAAGCTGTTGCTTTTGTAAAAGTGTTAAAACAATCACAGCTACAAATAAATAAACAAACTCCTTGATAAATCACATGATGTTTACGTCGATCTCCACGTCACACAGCTGTAAAACGGCTGTTCTAATTAATGTAGTGTCGCATGTAAATGTCAGACCGGAATAGATCACGTCACATGTAAACAGCATTTTCATTCCGATGGGTTATTTGGTTCCATCCTAATCAGAATACAAGGATTCATATAAACCATGACTGATATGAAGATTTAGTCTGAGTGGAAACTCGGTAAAAGTTCCATTAATTAACCGCCTCACATTTAAAGCCACAGGGTTCAAAGCAGTGGAAAAAAAAGTAGTGGCTTGTAGTCAGGATATTGCGGAAATTATTGAAGTTATCAACAAGCAGCACATGTTTTCACAATTGACATTTTTACCATATAAACAGGAACTGGCATTTGAACTGGAATTTGCGTATTCTCTCCAAACTTGCTTGGGTATCCTCCAGGTTCTCTGGACATGTTGGGTTAATTTAAGACTGTAATTTCTGCTTGGTGCTTGTGTGGGTTGTTTGTTTAAATGTGCCATGCGATTGGCTGGCGATCAGTAGGGTGTAACCCGTTCCTCACCCAAAGTTAGCTGGGATCCAATCGAGCTCACCCATAACCCCTATAAGGAAAAACAGTATAGAAGATGGATAGTTGGATGAACAAAAAAATGCTCCAGGGGGGAAACATTGGGAGACATTGTTTACAAACCCAACAACTGATTCCGGCCGGAGAAAGTGAGCTATAGATGTAAATGTGTTATCACTATGGTACTCAATTTTAAAAATGAGCTTCCTATAGAATACATTATAGTGTTGTATATTTTTGACTTGCCCTCTGATTGGCTGCAAGAATCGGGGGCATCTTATCATGACCAGCTACTTCTGATTCTTCCCTTATAATAAATCTTCATTGCTCAAAGCAACAAAAACAAACCCTCAATTCCACTTAAGTTGGAATGTTGTGTAAAATCTAAATTAAAACAGAATGCAATGATATATGTATTTATGCATCTGTGCCATGGGGGTTGGGTGTGGGGGGGAAGTACCACTTGTCGCGCATGCGTTGGATGTGACATTACTTAGTTTGTTTTTATTTAAAGACATGAAGAACCCACTTTTGAGTATTGTGATTGTCAGTTACATAAACAAGATTTTGAAAAGTGCTTACATACATTCTACGATACAGAGATGCGTGGAGAGAAGCAAAAGAAAACCAAGCATGTCATTCGCGTTCCTCTTGGTGCATTTAACTCTTTGACTGCCAGACGTTTTCAGAAACGGGATGTCGCCAGTGCCAGCCGATTTAAGCATTTTGACTGATCTTTCAAGGTCCACAGAAAATGTTGTGTTTGGACTATGGAAACGCACATACTACCAAATGAAAGATTGAACTCTCATCTTTCATCAGAAAAAAAGTTAGTTTCTACCTTATTCCGTTCTTCAGTAATCAACAATAGAAAATGGTTAGTTTCACCGAAATGCTCTGTTTTGAAACAAAAAGCGGAGAAAAATTGCTTTTTGTGAAACAATGTTATTTCATGCACTCTAGTGAATTCTACACTTCTTTTTGTCCATGAATGATGCCACAAACACCTAAATAGTGCTTTACTTCTGTAATACACCACCACCAACAATGAAAAAGTGTTTTTAGATTGCAAAATACGTTTATTTCCATTCAACAGTGTAACAATTTGACAAAACAATTTCGCAAACTATTTACAAGTGTGTGCAACTGTGGTACTATTTACAATTATGTGGATGTTTCAAATACAGTTTTTCTTTTTGTAACACTGCCCTGCATGCAAGGAGACGGAGCAGGATTTGCACAACAGATACGTTTCACTTCGATTGTCCGTTTCGCGTGCAGACGTTACACTTTCTTGACAGCATTTTTTTCCGGGGAATAGCAAGTAGCAGACTGTACCCACTACTCCGATGAATATGCATTGGACTCGGGGCACTCTTCGTCGTTCGATTGAACGTCCGCCTGAGCGTGCTCGGTTGTGCTCCGCGTTTTCCGGTGTTAGCATCGCTAGCCCGTGAACCTTTCTGACGTCGTCATAGCCGCCGCGTCAGCGCTTCCAACTTCGGCGTCAACCTCGGAGTCACCATCATTATCATCGATGATGATCATCGTCATCATCAATGTGCTCTTTAGCGTTGGTCGATGCCTTTCGTCTTTGAAAAATTTCCCAAGTGTGAGCTGCTTGCAACCGGTCACCATTGTTCGCTTCTTCAGCCATCTAGCTCCGCCTCACGTCTTCTACTGCCGCGTCAATGCTTCCAACCTCGGAGTCACCATCATCATCATCATCGATGATGATCATCGTCGTCATCAATGTGCTCTTTAGCGTTGGTCGATGCTTTTCGTCTTTGAAAAAAACTGCTCGAGCGTGAGCTGCTTGCAACCGGTCGCCATGTTCTCTTCCCTTCCCCAGCCATTGTCCCCTCTAGCTCCGCCTCACGTCTTCTACTGACGCCTACCCACCCGTTCCTTTCCTCCACCCGTTTCAAAAAAAAAAAAAAAAGGATGACGTCTTTTAACGTCATTGGCGGCCCTCCGTAGGTTTTTACTTGACGTCTTTTAACGTCCATGGCAGTGAAAGAGTTAATGACCACTCACACAGTTGGATATTTCAAAGATACATAGAAAAAACTCACTTAATGTATCAAACAGAAATTAATACTACGTGAGCACTGAGCACATTGCAGGGGGTACGTAAAATCATTTTATAATTTACAGTATTTCCCAGATCAAAAATCTTTGTCATAGATGGACCAAAGTCAGAACACCCGCATGCCAACCTAAATTTCTCGTAAAAGTTTTTTTTTCCAAAGCATACAGCATAAGCCTCAAAATATCCCACACTCTAGTGACGATTACTTTCCAAAGGCCAACATAAATAGCGTTCCGTGATACTTCATGATTAAGAATTGAGATATCACAACATGCAGCTGGGAGCATCAGCGAGTGATAAGATGCAAGGGAAATATGCGTATCAGCCAATCAGACATCAGAGGGTTTTCCTTCTCTTCTGCGGTTTGCAAGTTGAAGACGTAAACAGAAAGTAAAAGAAACAATAAGTAAACAATGACCAAACGTGCAGCTCAACAAGCCATGACTTGGCGTCATCTTCCCAAGATGAAACAGTATCGGTATCTCATGGAATAAATGAAGACGTTGTGCAAGGTAAGTACTCAAAAACAGTTAACACAGCAATCCTGTTGAATCATTAGAACATACTAGTAGAGCAACATGTGGAAAGCATGATAATGCGAGAGGGGTTTGCACAGGCTGCTGGCGTACTATTAGCAGTTTAGCCGCTACTAAGTAGCCGTGCAGCCACTAGACCAAAGCAGCAATCAATCGTGTCATCTTTTGATCATCATAACATGCAAAATGAGACTGTTGAGCAATTGATGCTGTACATCAAGCAAGAATGGGAAAGAATTCAGTTCTCAAACACATACTGAGTTTTGGTAAAAAGAAATGTGATGTAACACGGTAGCAAACATAACCATGTTCCAGATTTTTTGGAACATGTTGCAGGCATAATATTCAAGATGAGTTCATCAGTTTAAACATTAAATATATTGTCTTTGTCATGTATTCAATGGAATATGGGTTGAAAATGGTTAGTAAATCATTATGTTCAGTTTTTCTTTACGTTTTACACAATTGGGGCTTTTATCTGTATTTTTACATCACAACCTTCACAATTATTTCTTTTATATCCTATTCCAATTCTCTTAGCATTATTACAACATCCTCCGTCCACTGACTTCATCTTCATTTGACCGTTCTTCCGTGGTTGTTCCTTCCTGTCCTCCTCGGTTATTACACCCCCTCCTCCTTTTCCAGTACTGTTCATGACTCTTTGTGTTCTGTTCTTTGTCAGGCCCAGCTTCCGGGAATTCATCAAGAGGATGTGTTACTTTCCGATCTAAAAAAAAACATTGTGACCAGCACAGGGTAGACCACTGGTTCACAGCCCCGGTCCTCGAGTACCCCGATCCAGCCTGTTTTCCAAGTCTCCCCAGCCAACACAACTGAGGGTCGTTACCAGGCTTCATGCAGAGCTCGCTGATTAGCTGATCGTTTGAAACACCTGTGTTGCTCGAGGACCATGGTTGAGAACCACTGGGTTAGACAGCTGGTCCAACATGACGAATATCATTCATAAATTGCTTTGGGAGGAAGGCTGAGTCCCGGGAGAAAACTAACATGAACAAGGAGAGAACATGCAACTACATCCAAGCTTTGAAACTTCAACCTCAGAATCGCCAGGCAGATGTGCTAACCATTCATTCACCACACTGCCTTTGTAGTGTTTTTAATTTATTCATTTTGTCATAATGAAAACTTTTGAGATGATGGGTAGTATAGTTAGTGTGATTCATCGTGCCATGAAACAATCACATTGATGGCAGTAATTTAAGCAATAACTGGCCATTTTTCCACTGTTCTGTTAGCATCCCTGATTTGAATTCATGCCGCACACAAGGCAAGCCTGCAAGCAGCGGGGCACAGTGAGCAAAGCTGGTTACCTCGCTGACACATTAAAGTTGCAGTCTGTCGCCTGCAGCACTTCATCTAACAGCTCTTTGTTGCTGTTCATTCTTTTGCCATTATCCCGCTGTAATATTTCAAAGTCAGCCAAATACAAATCATTTTGTGGATGCATTTTTAATGAAGGGTATTTTAATCAACATTATTTCTGATAAATATTGTATTTAGGAGATTAAAAAATACCCGTTTTTGTTTTGACACTCACTTAGACTGCCTGTGAAACTGCAGCAGTTGAAATGTTTGCTTTGCTTTAAATTGGCTTTAATCAATGAACACCAACCCAAAATTCATTCCCTCCATTATTACACACAGAGGGGCTTGCATTAATAGCTCATAGGCTCAGTCATTTTTGTTCCGTCGTATTTGGTCATAGCTATTTACTTATAATAACATTTATTTGCATGCAAATCCAAGAGAATGTTGTAAATCTACAGAGCGATGCGTATTGTTTACCCATGCATATTTATTATCTGTGTTTCGAGGCCACATTGCATATCTAAGAGGATTAAATTTCAAACTCACTACAAAGAATGAATGCCCGGCAGCAGAACCCAAATGTGAAGATAAATCTGCTATCCCAGCTTAAATCTGCTGCCAGACAGACACAGGTGAAAAATACCTTTGTGATGGTTTCTCTAAACACCTTTGCTGAGCCAAGACAACAATAGCTGTGGGTCACACTGCTCTCTCTCCTAATGAAACATTGATGGCCCAAATAAAAAATAGATATCCCTGAAATGTGATTACAAGTGTGTATTACAAACACGTCTTGGGTGAGACCATCAAAACTGCCACTCAATTTCCTTGGGATAATGATAACGATAATGGGAAAACTGGTGATGAGATTGTGTGGCTTGTTTACCATCTCGTACAACTGCCATCACTACATCAAATAATGTGTTTCTGTCTAAAAGTATAATCATTTCACCCCCCAAAAAAAAAAAATTTTGCCGTTTTGTCCAATAGAACCTCCAAAGTCGAATGATGAACAAGGTTGTATTGATCAAGAACATTTTGCCTCAAAAGTTACACAAACACTTTGTCGAACCATCTTTGTGCGTGACAATGTCATTTGTTTGACAGTTGATGTAGGAACGGATTATAAACATACAAACACCCAGTGGCGACTGGCAAATAATGCTAGGGTGCCGCCCCACTGCTCAGCTGAGATATAAGGGAAATTAAATATATATACTTGTAAAGTCAAATTTAGCAAAATCTAGGTAGTTAGTTATATTACTTGACATGGTCCTTTTTCTTGCCAACAATTAGTTGCAACAAATGTGGACACTGTTGCTTCAACATTTGAATCAAATACGTTTGGATCATTTTGCTGTATTAGTTGTTTACACATGGCCTTTTGTGGCCCGTTTACTAGGTTCTTCAAATGCACGATTTGCACAATGTGATCATTTCAAAATATAAATTTGTATAGATTGTTAGTTAAAACTAATGACTAAATTCTGTCATTAAAATTCATTAATAGATAAGATTTTCTATAGCGTTTTTTTTTTTTTGTGCCTAATCGTAATACAGAACCAAAGGAAGGGATCCCCAAAGATACCTGCCAGCCCTCCTGGTTTTGTCGCTGTAGTCTCCCATATTATTTGTCACATTTTTTTCCTGTATTTCCTCCAATTTTCCTTTAGCTCTACCACATTTGATAATGTGTATTAGCCCTGCCACTTAGCTAGTCAAGTCCAGCTTTGATTTAAACTATGAAATAAAACGAGTAGAAGGCATAAAGGCAAAGTGGTAGACAGAGTGTAAAATGTTCTTGAATTGTAATTTAAAAATGTGAAATTGTGGTAATAGCTTTAAATTCCAGCAATAAATAAATAAATACAAGCACGTTACAATGGAAGGAGCCCAATCAAATATGTGGGTGGCAGCATAAAAAGGGGATATTTTCAGCAATAAAAAGTTAATTTTTTGTCCAGAATGAATTTGATAACTTCACAAATGTTTATGTACAATTAATACCTTTAAATAAAAAAAAATCCCACTTGCTGTCAACTGCCGATGACATCACCTGTATTGAAGAAGTAGGGAACGACCAATCATGGCTCAGTTTGCTGTCCAAACAGAGAACAGGTGAGCCGTGATTGGTCGCTACCTACTTCCTCAGCACAGGTGATGTCATCGACAGTCGACAGCAAATGAAAAATGTAGTTTTTAAAGGTATTAATTGTACATGAAAAAGAATGAAGTTATAAAATTAATTCTGGACAAAATATTAACTTTGTACTGCTGAAAATGGCTGAATGAGTCAAGTATCCCTTTAACACAGATGCCCAAGATGGACTTCTGATTTTGGGATCATGAGCAGATCCTATCTTTCTCAAAGATGTATCATTTCCATCACTTTGGCAAAGGTTAATCTTTTTCTCGTTTGTAATGTCCATACAACTCTCAAATATTTGAATCATGTCTCAAATTTCAGCACGGCCTTCTTGATTTTCTTTTTAGTAAATGTTTGCATCTGGTGTACTTCATGAATGATGTTTATGAAGTTTTCAGCATTCCTTCGTCTATGTTCATTCTGCCACCTGGATGGAATTGCTGATGTTTAACAGTTGTTTGAGGCTCTATATTTACAGCTGTCAATATATTTTTGTCATCATCTATTGATATTTTAGGTTTAGCTTTATGGACGGAATTAATCCGGTTTGGCCTGTCACGCCACTGCAGAGGCAAGTTTGCTGCTTATTATATAACGCGCCAGTCAGTAGCATGATCCAGTAGTTTTACATACAACAAAAATGTGTTCAAACAACGGTAAATAAATGCTGAAATAAGAAACAAGAATACATTGCATTACTGTTACAAAACCTGTGGTGGAGAATACAGTATATATCAAAATTGTATTTCATTTTAATACATTGAATTAAGATAAGTGTGAAAGCCTCTATAATAAATTGGATTTATTTTATATTGATTACCTGCGCTAATTTTCAAATTAGTTTTCTTTCTGACTGACCCTTTTTTCACCGGTTGGCTTTGTCATCGTACGATGGCCCCAACTGTTTGCTAGGAGGTGGTGTCCAAATGGAAGGAACTGGGAGTTAAATGGAATTCCAGAAACCTCCCATGGGAAGGTTCGAACTAAAAGGCAAGGACAATGACACCATGTACTGCAGGTGTTACAGAAGTCTGATTTTGCACTTTTATCAATAGAAAGCCTTGGCACAGAGGAGCAGTAGGGGAAGAGCTATGACCTTGGCGGTGGGGAGTGGCGGTCTGGGATTTTAAATAGGATATCCTATGCCAAAGGTCATACTGAGTGAACAGGATATCCTCCTCTCCTCGCCTCTCATCTCCTCTTTCCTCTAAGAATCTCACTTGGAGGCAATGTGTATTTTATGTACAAAAAAACAACACATAATCTGCTTTTCATCGATGAAGTGATTGCGACTGTGAGATTAAATTATCATTACTGTATATCAATCTACATTTTTGTCTCAGACTGTGCTTTGAGGTTAATTTATTCATTTCTTTCAAGATAAGAGATAGAAGAGAGAAACATTTACCTGGGAATAGATGCAGGTGTAACCACCAGCCGTTCTTATGCTGTTTTCTTACAAGAGCTGTGGTTTATGTTGTTTATTAGAGCAGTGATTCGCAACCTGTGGCCATTAAGGAATATATATATTACAAATCTCCATGACAATTTTTCCCTCTGGAGTCTAAAACACTTTTGCAGCTTCTTTGCCACACCTTAATGCATTCCTGGAATAATTCTTCGCATGCCCTCCACAGCTCCACATCTTTAAAATGCGTCCCCCTTGATAACTCTCTTGAGCGTGGTGATGGGAACTGTCAGATGCTCGAGTAATTGTGAGTAGAAGCATTGTCATGGTGAAGCAAGTCACGATTTGTCCTGGCACAGCTCTCACCTTCTCTCACACACTTGAACCAAAGATTGGTTGATGGTCTGGCACTGTGGATGACGCCCATCACATTGAAGAATGACATCAACGTGACTTTGAATTTGGACTTGGACAGTCTTAGTTTCTTATTTCTTATTTCTTTTACCTTGGTAATGGCTCTGACGTTTCATCTCTGGGTTGTACTCCAAGATCCATGACTCATCACCGGTAATGACCCTCCATTGCTACTCCGGTCTCATTGGTCTCATCATTTACTCTCCTTATTGCTTCACAACGTGACGCAGAAGCTAACATGAGCATGGGGGAGAAAAATTAAATGGCTGCAGAGAAATGAGGTCATATTATGTACACCAAGGGTGATTACATTGAAGGGGAAAGCTTGTAATAGTGATCTGACTTGAGATTTCATTATGTAAAATGGCTGCCTTGGATCAACAAAGGTTAAAGCACTGATATGGAAAAGTTAATTAATGTATTATTTTTTTTATAAAATTTTCAAACATAATTATACTCACCACTTACTGATTTATCTTGAAAACTAGGCATGTCCGGTACCACTTTTTGTCAGACTGATACGAGTACCAGGACTTAGCTGTCATCGATACCAATACCAAGATCCAACACCACTAGTAGTTTTGATACATTTCGCAAAAAACAATAACCAATCATTTTAAAGAAAGACCAACACATCCAACTATAGCATGGCCCATCCCTATTGGAAACCCTTGCGAATTGTATAAAGGAATTGAGAAGTTTTCCAAAGAAAATTCTCTGACATATTCCGGAAAAGTCCTTACAGTATACTGCACTGGTACTAGACCTATATCTTATTTAACCCTGTGAGCATAAAACTGTTAAGAAATTCAGTCAGGCTGTGTTTACTAATCTGGACCATAGGAGTGAAGTCGATGATCTGGTCCACTTAACTTTCACACTGATTTTATTATAGTGATTCGGTTGGCTGTTCTACATAACAAAACTCAAATTTTCAGAACAAAATTGCTGTCTGTTGGATTACACAGGCGATGTAACGCTTCGGAAATGTATATTGAAAAGGAGAATTGTTTTCTACATTTTTAGGCCACTGCATGTGTTG
This sequence comes from Vanacampus margaritifer, assembly GCF_051991255.1. NCBI lineage: Eukaryota > Metazoa > Chordata > Actinopteri > Syngnathiformes > Syngnathidae > Vanacampus > Vanacampus margaritifer. The sequence goes on from NC_135434.1 coordinate 22,089,167, forward strand.
ACTATAGCCGTCTATACGGAGATAACTATTATTTGCATTAGTGTTGTTGGCTGTCTTCAGACCACAATACCATAACAAGAATTGTAGACTTGCATTATTTGCACAAATTAGAAGAAAGAGGCACACTAACACAACATGCAACCATAAATCACCATAAATCCACATACACACTCATGGAGCTCTGCTCATTAATATAATAACTCTTATTGCCATGAAATATGCAGCCTCTCTCCATACTTGTCCGCAGCAGAAAACAGAAAGGAGCAGTAATAAGACATAAAATATTCAAGTGTAGACCATTAGGCATTTCCTCTCAGCAATCTGACACGCTATTACTTTCCACGTTAGACTTTAATCTAATCCCTTTGCCCAGCGCATTTCCGTAAACTACGCCAGCCTCCGGCAAGAGCACTCACGATTGCGTCATGAATGCTTTTCGCACTTTTTTTCTGCAACTAAGCATAAGAGGGAGATGGATGTTTGCTGTTTTTGTACTTAGGATGTAAAAAGCTCAATGTGTACAGTACAAGCTGACTGTGAGATTGTGTTTTGACCAAACGGCCAGTGTGTGTGTTGCATGAACCAGTCAATATAATTTTATTTGTATAAGGCCAAATAAACCAGCAATTATGTTTGTATGTGTGAGTGAGTTTTTTTTTTTTTTTAACGGAACAGATCTTGGACTATGATTCTTACATATTTAGAACAACCTAACCAATCCTCGCATGAGCAAGCACTTGGCAACAGCGCAGCGGAAAAACTGTTAAATGGAAGAATCCTTGAGTAGAACCACAGTCACAGTAGGGGATGTGCTATAAGTAAGTTGTACTAGTATAGAATGTTGAGAGAGCATAAAATGCTTCAATGATATTTACATACAGTACATATTATATTTAATAAGGCAAATAAAATTAATTTATAGTACAGGGATGATATGTACATGTATTTTAATTTGTAGAACATATTTTCACAGACTATGCAAGAAATAAAATTTAAACCAAAAGTAGAAGTTGATGCCTTTTGGAGATTCTTGTAACCACTAGAACCTTCATTTGTAGTAATAAGGTGCAATGGTTTCGTCAATGTATTTCTTAAAGGCAAATGATGAACTGTGACGTGATTAAGAATCTCCACAACTGTCACGATTGTGTCACGGAGCGGCGTGGTGTCCGTCGGCGTGTGGCGTAGAGGACCCAAAACGCAGGGAGGAAGGAGAACCACGGCAGGAGTGCGGGTTAGACTGTTGTCTTTTATTGTATAACTCAAAATCAAAAACAACAGCACAAACTCCGGGGGTGACCGTGACAATTGCAATGATCCCACAAGGGGCTGATCACCACCCGGGAATTAAATGCACCCACACTAATTAGGGGATTAGTCACACCTGGGGCCAGGCACAAGTGGCTGAGGGCCCGGATTGGTCAGCCTGCGGAAGGGCAGGCATCCACTCAGGACCAATCGGGACCCTCAACCAAAGCCAGCTCTACCCAGACATGACAACAACTGCGTGGCCCGGAGGTTGTGCCTTGGCGCTGCCGCGGCCTGGGGGGTTGTGCTTGCTCTGTCCTGGCCGGGGTCGACGGCTCCCCTCTTTAGTGGAGGTTTTCATGCATGCCAGATCCACCACACCAGCATCTACTGAAATTCAAACACAATCGGCTTCTTCCTCTGGTGGTTGAATCGGTGGAGGCTGATGTCTGTGGATCTCACTCTGCTTCATCTATCCTTCCTTCCTTTCTTCAGTTCCTTTGGTCTCTTGAGGTTTCCCTAATTTGTTGGAATTTAGATGTTTCTGGGGTTGGTGAAAGATTATGGTTGGTAACCCGGTGGGTAGTAGGTGTTGGTCGGTGCTGGATTTCACTTTTCTTTCTTTTCTTTGATCCTTCCTCAGGTCTCTTGACAACTACACGACTTTAGCGGGATTCTGAAGTATTCGGTTTAGGTTAACGGTATGGGATTTTTAATAGGTTTTAGGTGAATTAATGAGCACACACTCACACGCACACACATATGCAAACACACACCTGCACATGCACATACACACGCAAATACAAAAAAAAAGAGAGCGCAATGATGATGACATGTCGAATCGATAAGATTACCGAATGAACAATAACTGAGCTCTCTCTCTCCAAAAAAAAAAAGAATATCCACAACTACATTGGTTGAAAGTGGCAGAAAGTGTGATTTTAGCACATATAACAATGCACAGAGACCCATCTAACTTGTCTCCTCCACCTCATTATAAGCAAAGGATTCACTAGGATGACACCATATCAACATGGGGTGATAACACGCTGGACTGTGTGTACAGAAACACATGGTGGTGCATACAGAGCCCTCCCCTGCCCCTACCTCAGCTTCTCCGACCGCATTTCCGTTCTGCTGGCCCCAGCCGATAAAACAATAAGGAAATGGTCCAAGCCCACAGTCAGAGTGTCAAAGTGTGGCCCCGTGATGCTGCCTCTGTGCTTCAAGATGTTTCCACAAAGTAGCAAACATTCAAGGAAGCAGCTACTCAGGAAGTATTAGTGGACCAGGATGAAAACACTTCATCTGTCCTGGGCTTCAACTCACAATGTGCCGATGATGTCTGCACCACCAAGATCATCGTTAGAACCAGAACCAGGAGCCACGGCTGAATGCAGAGGTGAGCACATTGCTGAGGGCTAGGGATCCTGCCTTCAGGGCACACAAAGCATCGACACTCAGGGAAGCAAGAAGATGTATGGCTACAGGCATCAGAAGGGCAAAATACTCCTTTGCTCAGAAAATCCAGAGCCACTTCACATCCAATGACTTTCAGAGCAACACCAAGGACACACTCAAAAGACCCCCGCCTGCCATATGCCCTCAACCAGTTTTTTGCCTGTTTTGAGGATCCCAACAGCACCTCCAAAGTCAGACTCACACCACCACCCATTGACACACTCTTCAGTTTGTCCCCAGCAGAGCTGAGGAAAACCCTACAAAGGATTAGCTCCTGCAAAGATGCAGACCTTGACAATATCGTAGTACTGACAGAATGTGTCTACCAGCTAATTTAGGTGCTAACATTTTCAATTCCTCGCTCTAACTAGCATCTGTCCTAATCTGCCTCAAGAGAGTCTCCACCATTCCCACACATAAGACCTCTAAAGTAACAGGTCTGAATGACTATAAGATCAGCCAGTAGCCCCTAATCCGATGAAGTGCCCTCATCAGTAGGGATGGGTACATTTCACATTTGAACCGGTACTGTTCCAATACTCGGTACCTAGGAATCGATACCGGTACTCAATGGTACCAATTTTCGGTACTTTTGTACTCTCTCTCTTTTTTTTTTCTGTTTTTATTTATTAATTTTGGTGGTAGTAAATGTTCATCATTGTTTAATAGTTAAATCTTTTTAAAAATAACTCAACTCTTCCACTCTCGCACAGTCACAACTTTTAAAGACGTGCTATGAAAGAACCGAAACATGGCACCGTTTGATTTTACGTGAATCGGTGCTTGGAAGTACCGACCCAAATCTGTCCATACCACAAAAAGTACCGTTTTCGGTACCCATCCCTACTCATCAGTGGTCCACACAGCCATTACCCACTTGGAAAGCAGGAACGGCCAGCAATTTGGGGATTTCTCAACTGCCTTCAACCCCATCATCCCACAGAACCTGGTGCAAAAGATGAACATTCTTGGGCTGAGTCACTGTGGAACTGGGTCCTGGACTTCTTGACCAATAGACCGCAAATTCACTACACTGTGTGCTCCTCCATCACCCTCAGCACTGGCTCCCCCCAGGGCTGTGTGCTGAGCCCTTTCCTGTTTAGATGACTGATCAATGACTGCTCTGCGAAACTTATGAGCTGCCAAATAGCGAAATTTGGGGACAACACAGTGGTAGTGGCAGGCATCAAGAACAACAAGTCCGACTACAGAGAGGAGCTAAAACATCAGGTGGACTGGTGCAAAGATAATCTTTTCATACATTTGAAGAAAACTAATGATGGTGGTGGACTTCAGGGAGGACAGATGCCCCCCTGCACATTTGAAGAGCAGCAGTGAAAGTGGTCTCCAGCTACAAGTACAGTGGGGTACACCTTTCCAATGACATCACCTGCAGTTGGAACACTTCCTGTCTAGTGAAGAAAGCTCACCAATGTCCATACTTCCTCCGGACGCTGCAACTTGCCAGGTCGGGGATCTGTGTCTTGGTAGCTTCTCCAGATAGGACGTCTTCAGCACCAACATCTAGTTGTGGCGCAGCAGCTGCTCGAATTGAAGGCTTTTCAAAGGATTATAAAGAATGCTTAGAAGGTTGTGGTGTACAGCTTTCCCACAACCACAGACATCTTCAACAGAGGATGCAAAAGGAGGGATCTCTCCATCGTTATGGACCCAACCCACCTCGGGAGAGACACTCTCCCATCTTCTCCCCTCATGCAGGAGGCAAGGGAACATCCCAAACAGGACCACCAGGCTGAGGAGCAGCTTCTTTCCTGAAGCTGTTAAACTGTTAAACTTACAATGCTATGTATCCTCGACATCAGAACCCCCACCAACCCATGCCTATTCATCCCTGCACGTTCAACACTATGCTTTTTTAAAAATGATAAAATCTGTCCCATACCTCTTTTATTTTATCTTACATTGTTTTTCTGTTTATTATTATTATTATTTATTTATTTTTATTTCACAAGTTGGAACTTAATGGGCTAACCAGGGAACTTGGGTATCGTATTTCATGCCATATGTGGAAAAGTGTGTTGTTATGACAATACAATTTTTTGATTTTTGAATTTAATATTGGTCAACCAATGTGTAAAATTTTCAATGACGACATTTCATTTTTGTACCAGTGTGTAGTGGATGTTTTTTGGGATATTTTTACATGTGCAGTGTTTCAGATGTTCTGTAAAGTGAAAAGCACAGTGATATCATTACATGATGTAAATGTACTGTTAATCCAATCACAAATTAGACACTGGCACCAAATCCAAAAAGGCCACAAGACCTGCAATGTAAAGGCAATACAGTATTTTACTTACCTTATTCGGATATATCTGCATTTTGAGCTGCAATTGGCTGGTGACCAGTCAGCTAGGGGGCTCAGATGGAGACATCTGAGCTAGGCTGCAGCACATCTGTGACCCTAATCAGAATAAGCGGTAGAAAATGTATAGATTTTTGACAGGATATTACTCTTCTTTGCCATTTATTTATTGATTGATTCAGATGTATTTATTTATTCATTTTTGTCAAAACTAAGTGCAGCATTGTAAGCATATAGTTGAACTAATTAATATAAGGGAATAGGACTAAAGATTTTATTTTATTTTATTTTTACTTAATATGGTACGCATCTTCAAAGGAGAGTTTTCATCCTGGATGTTGGCCTGACTGGAATTTTAAAGTAACTCCTCTGGATCCAACCATAATACCTTAAACGTGCTCATCTGAAACTGTTTGACTGAAAAAGCAGTTAAGTGCAGCATCCGGTCACATCTCCAGATGTGCCACATGTTAATTCCATCAAGGTTTTAAAATCTTCAGATTATTTTAAGTGCTTTATTTAGATCAATGAAATTCATTTGAATAGCAGAGGGAATTGAAAATATAGTCTGGCTGAAATTATGCAGTGTCATAGTTCCCAAGTGATACGAACATAATGAGAGGTTTGACAATGTGCGCTCCATTCTCTTTATTAAAAAAAAAAAAGTAACATAATAGAGGGAGGTTTGTAGTGGTTTTGTTTTTCAGATTGTCAAATACAAATTTTCTCTGCAGATACAAACGAGTAGGCTACAGTACATTTGGATCCTTAATAAGTGTCCGTGTGTTTTAATATATTGTTTACTTTGTCACTCAATGTGCAATAGCAGGGTGTAGAAGAAGATTCATTTTTAATGTTCATGGGAAACATACAACAGCAAATGACATTCAGAAATTGCATTCTTAAAACTATAAGGTCTTTTGGCCAAACACTTCTACGCCACAATACAGGCATGCACAAAAGCTTATATTTCTCTCAAACGTTCTCACATGCTTCAAATCTAGATTGCTTTCCCATAAAAGGAGTCAGTACCATTAAAATTGCAAAGATCCTTCTCAATTGCTTTGGCTCATTTGCATTCACTTAGCGCTTAATAACCTGAGAGAAAAAGAGAGAGAGAGAGAGAGAGATCATCACAATGTCATCTGCAAACATCAAAGTCCCTGGAGATTCCTGTCCAACCTCGTCTTGTCATCCTGTCCATTACCATAGTGAACAAGAAGGGGCTCAGAGCTGATCCCTGGTGTCGTCTCACTCCGTCACACCTACAGCACACCTTTTGGGCATGAAACCATACTGCTGCTCACAAATGTTGACCTCTGCGCTCAGTCGAGCTTCAACAACTCTTTCCCATAGCTTCATTGTGTGGCTTATCAGCTTTATTCCTCTGTATTTGCCACAACTCAGCACGTCTCCCTTGTTCTTATAAATGGGCACCAGTGCACTTATCCTACATTCCTCAGGCATCTTCTCACTATTTAAGATCCTGTTGAACAACCCAGTCAGAAATTCTACTGCTACCTCTCCTAGACACTTCCATACCTCCACAGGTATATCATCAGGACCAAGTGCCTTTCCACTCTTCATCCTTTTCAATGCCCTTCTCACTTCATCCTTACTAATCTTTGCTACTTCCTGGTCCACAACAGTCACCTCTTCTATTCTTCGTTCTCTCTCATTTCCCTCATTTATCAATTCTTTAAAGTATTATTTCCATTTTCCCATCACACTACTGGCATCTGTCAACACACTTCCATCTATATCCTTTATTGCCATAAACCTGCTCCAAGTCCTCCCCATCTCTGTCTCTTTACCTTGCCACCCTGTATAGATCAGTCTTTCCCTCCTTACTGTCCAACCTAGCATACACAGCATCGTAAGCCCCTTGGTATGGTCTTTGCCACTTCTATTTTCACCTTACGCTGCATTTCTCTGTACTCCTGTCTATTTCTTCAGTCCTCTCAGTGTCCCACTTCTTCTTAGCTAACCTCTTTCTCTGGATCCATTTCTGCACCTCCCCATTCAACCACCAAGTCTCCTTATCTCCTTTCTTTCCTGATAATACACATGGGACTGTCCTACCTCTCTCCCTGATCACATTTGCTGTAGTTGTCCAGTCATTTGGAAGCACCTCCTAACCATCCAGAGCCAGTCTCAACTCCTTCCTGAAAGTCATACAACACTCTTCTTTTTTCAGCTTCCACCATTTCGTCCTCTGCTCTGCCTTTGTCGTCCTTTGTCTTCCTCACCACCAGTCATTCTATACACTACCATCCTATGCTGTCTGGCTACACTCTCTCCTACCATTACTTTGCAGTCGCTGATCTCCCTCAGATCACACCGTCTGCACAAGATGTAGTCTACTTGTGTACTCCTACCTTCACTCTTGTAGGTCACCCCTATGTTCTTCTGGACGAAAGTATTCACGACAGCCATTTCCATTCTTTTTGCAAAGTCAACCACCATCTGTCCTTCTGCGTTCCTCTCCTGGATACAAAACTTGCCCATCACCTCCTCATCACCTCTGTTTCCTGCACTAACATGTCCATAGAAGTCTACACCAACGACAACTCTCTCACTTCTAGGGATGCTCTGCATCATTTCATCAAGTTCCAACCAAAAGTTCTCCTTCTCCTCCAGCTCACATCCTACCTCTGGCGAATACCCACTAACAACATTGATCATCACACCTTTGATTCCTAGCTTTGGTCTCATCACTCTATCTGACACTCTTTTTTACCTCCAGGACGTTCCTAACAAACTCCATTTCTGTTCCTATCTACACTATGATAGAACAACTTGAACTCTGCTCCCAAACTTCTAGCTTTTCTGCCTTTCCACCTGGGCTCCTGAACACACAGTATGTCTACCTTCCTCCTCTGCATCATGTCAACCGGCTCTCTACCTTTCCCTGTAATAGTTCTAACATTCAAAGCCCCTACTTTCAGTCCCAGATTCTTGGTGTTCCTCTTCTCTTTCCTCCTACGAACTCACCTTTCTCCTCTCCTTCTTCGGCCAACAGTAGTCCAGTTTCCACCGGCATCCTGTAGGTCAACAGCACCAATGGTGGTCGTTGTTAACCCGGGCCTCGACTGATCCGGTATGGAAGTCATATATTTGATTCGCATGTCTGATTTGGCCAAAGTTTTACGTTGGATGCACTTCCTGACACAACCCTCTGTATTTATCCGGGCTTGGGGCCGGCACAAGAAGACACTGGCTTGTGCCCCCTTGCGGCTACATTCTCTTGGCGTCCACTATAGCAACTAAAAACATGAGATCACCCCCCAAAAAACATTTCCATGTTGTTCTTATGTGGGGGGAAAAAGAATCAAAATCAGCAAAAATAAATAGATTTTGCCCAGCAGAAAAAACAAGGGTCACCAAGAATTATCACTTCAAATTTTAAACCTTTTTTAGTATTATTGCAAGATGACAGGGTCCATACTTGCAAGACCCCCCCCCCCCCCCCCCCCCCCCCCACACACACACACACACACACAAGTTCTGTCCTTAAGCCTTACCCTTGGAATTTGCATCTGTCAGGTACTTTGAATGAGGACTATACTGGCTTTGATTTCTAAACATATTCTCACAGAGCTATGAAAAGCTGCTTTGTATATGAAGGTTAACTGTATGACAGCTTTGGCGGAGTGCAGTGATGAATGGTATTTCCAGAATAAGTAATGAAATGCAAGGCGCAGTAATAAATACAGTCCATTAATTGAGGTATTGATCAGCTTTGTTAATGTAAAACACATCACTATAGTCCAGTACAAGAGATCACATATATATAGTGATGATTAAATATGACTATCATCATAAAAGTATATATTTTTTAAAGCAGCATTGCAAACATTGTCACATCAATGGTATGCATCGCATACAGAGAGAACAATAGAGGTCGCAGTATCAGACTGTTCCTAACAAGAAGAAGAGCAACCACCAGACATGTTGTTGAATAACCATCTTACAGCAGACACAGACAGGTCCCACTTATAAAGACTCAAGGCCAACAGTCTGAATGGTTGTTTGTCTATACCGTCACCCTCTTAAAATAAATAGCATAAGTCACTTTTTGCTTCTTCTTTTTTTGCCTTAATCTCCTCATGATGCAAATGGTTTAATTGTTTGTGTTTCCTGAAAAATCTGGAAAAAATGACATAGGTGATTATTTTAAGAAGGCGTGGATGGATGGACGGAAGATGATCCGATTTAATTTACCCAATTAATACATGCAAATAAAGTTGTGTCCTCCCTTGTGGAAACTGGAAAGCATACGCAATCATGTTGAAAGGAAGCCAATGAATCTCAAAGAAAGCGATCACACTTAATTCAATACAATCCATTGCCTGATGTAAATGCTAATTGATTCCCAATTTTTTCTCTGCTTATTTATGTCTGGGTCACATGTGCTGCATGCAGTATATGCCTCTTTCTGTTCAAGCCAGCTGTTAGACATAGTCCGTCCATCATGTCTTAGGTCAAACACATGTCTCTTAATGCCTTTTGGACATGTTCACCAGGGTGTCGGAGACATCATGCATCTGTGACCTTGTCCTTTCAGTCATAATTAAAAGGTCATAACCATTGGAGAGAACTGGTTAAGAAAAAAGGCAGTATGTGACTCTGACCCATTGATGGATCTCACACATAATTCTTATTCAACACGTAGTCAAGACCCTGAAATACTCCCCCAGGTGGAGTAGAAAGTCAGTCCAAACTCGGAGGGCACAATCGACCCCCTTTAGCTGGAGAACCATGGCCTCAGATTTTAAATTTTAATAATCATTCCGTTATTATGGGGATCAACCTTGCTGAAATTGAGCACTCAGTTTTTAAATAGTGTTTTTCTAAAACCGTTTTTTGGCCCCCAATACCGATTCCGATACTCAGTTTTGTAGTATCGGCCGATGCCGATACCGTACCGATACCTATTTTTTTTCAACATGAAAAAGCTGCCCTGCCATACCACTTTTTTTCAGACTCATACCAGTACGAGGACTCAACTCTTGAGTAGTCACTGATACCGAAACCAAGTACTGATGCCACTTGTACTTTTGATACATAACCCACCCCTCCCCCAAATCAATGACAAACATTTTATTTTTTTAAAGGGAAGACCTATATATCCCAAAATATTATTTTTTCCTTAAAACTGAATGAATGTAGTGGCAATTTTCTGTTCTTCTAATTTATAATTTCTAGTTTTCTGATCGTAAAACAGCCACAAGAGGGTGGTCGATTCAGGTATTGGCCACTGTTGCGAGTACCCTCTTGAAATAATGCCGGGTTTCGGCCCGGGTATCGATACTCACCCATCCCTAGTTATAAATAATAGTTATGCCACAGTCTAGTGAGAAGAAACGGTACAGAAAATTAATGGATGTATTTTCATCTTTGTGAAGACAATAAAAATCTGCAAAATTTAATTTCTATTAATTTCTATAGGCATTATATCAAATGTACACTTGTAAAGTATTCCTATGAGTTCACAATTCCCCATCACTGGTGAGCTATATTTGCAAGAGAGCTAGCCTACTCATGTGGTCCTTGCTGAAGGTTCAATTTATCCAATTTGATTCATACTTGAATCTATGAATGCAAGGTTGTTATTTCCGAGGGCAATTAAGCAATCAAATCAAACAAACAAAAAACAGTTATCCTTTGCTAACTCTAGTCTTGATTTATTGTTGCCTTGGTAGGGCTTTGGAGTGCTCTTTAGAGTGTCAATTCAGCAGCAATGAAGCACCAAGTTGTATGAGTGGTTTACATTATTTCCCTTTTCCTCAGATGAGCTGCAGGCTAAAAGAAAATAAGGAGGTAAGATAAAGACTGAAAGCAAGTCTGCATTTACATAGAGGTATAATACAGAGAGAAAGACATGTACAATTTGATATGCAGGAGCGAAGAACATTGAGGAGGCCAAGATCCTGGGAGTAAGTCATTTCCATATTACTACAGTATCCCTGCAACGCAGACATCTCTGCAGGCCAAACAGTGTTTTATTCATGCAAAAGGCGTCACAAGAAAAATGCTAGAACTCAAGGCTTTTCAGGCTGTTATTCAATTATTCATCAAGCAGAAAAATGTACCCTGATTGAAGTTACTTTGAACTTGGGGCATCTTCTTTTTTCTTTTTTTTTACAGGATTCTTTTTCTGTCATTAAATATGGTTTAGTGGGGAAAAAAGCCGAACCACATTTTGCAGACTTCCTTTCCATCCAGAAGATTTTTTTTAAACCACTTTCAATAATTTACTCTGCAATAACCATTCAAGCTACGCTAAGGCTTTGTTGTGCCACAATGGTGGAGTGAGTTCTACTTTGACAAAAAAAAAGTGTATAGTTATTTTCTTGAGATATTTATTACGGACTAGATATGAGATCAATGGCCATTATTAGTACAGAAGTTGTCCGACCTAATCGTCAGGTATCAAGTGTTTAGTTAATGGGAAACTTCTAAATTATCTGCCGTTTGCTCATGTAGTTATTTCATTTCACTTTCCCTTTGCAACGCACACATTTTTTTGATGTGCTTTCTGCTTGCCTTAGGGGAAATTGAACCCGTCTTACCCAGCTCGCATTCTCTGACACCCTGCTGGTCGGACTGTCGAGCTGGAGCGTGATGCCAGTGTCAAATATTCCTTCTCCACTTTTTTTCCTTCAACCACAGTCTTTTTTCTTCTTCATCAGCTCTTCACCCCCCCTTAACTCTCACTTTCCATCACCGTCACTCTCATTCTTTCCAAAGACCAGCTTTGCAGCTTGTTTATCTTATTTTGGGGTTTAAAAAAAAAAACTAGCAATTTCACCACTTTGTCCCAGTGGTGGAATAATAGAAGCAGGGCGCCTCGTGTCATCTCATCTGGAGCAGAATATCAATGTGTGCCTCTGGTTTCCTGCAAATGGAAGACCTGTTCGTAAATGACCATTACATAGTAGGTGAGAATGGTCGGTTTGGGATAATCAAACAGTTGTGGGTTGTCAGCAATAAAAACTGACGATAAAAATAATAATAATAATAATCTGTCCAATGTTTTTCGGTTTTACAGTTGAACAAAAGAAAGCCTGTTTCTCAGAAAACCTCAAAATCCCTGCTGTAATGGTGCAAGAGTTTGTTGTGATCATTCTTTTCATTATGCAGATAATCACATGTTGGTAGGAAATTCAGTCTGAACAAAAGATTGAATAGAAGTGAATTATAACAAGTTATTTCATGTGTTAGAGCAGAGTAATTGGTCCCCTGACCCCCATCCACCCATCTTTTGTTAGTTTTACTTTTGTCGATGCATATATTGTGTGTTTCTATGGACAATTTGTATACAACTAATATATACATTTTCACTTTATTTCACGATTATTATTTGAATAAGGACAGATGCCAAAACAGATGAATGAAAAACAATCTCTAATGCAACGCATCACACCAACTAACCATTTTGTCAGTTTAACTAAAAAGTTTAGAATTGTGTATTGCTTTCAAGTCAGTGGGTAGCTCATTTCATATCCTAAATCCAGTGACAGGACTTTTCCCCTAATTTTTTTGTGCTGACATGACCCGACAGAAGTCGGCAGAAAAGAGGATCCTAGAAACGTAGGCCCAGACAAGGAAAAAACAATTTGGCAATTTATTACGGAAAAACATGAGACTAGTAGTAATAAAAGGTGCTGGCCAACAGGGCCAGGAGGAAAAACAACAGAGACCGCGTACACAAGGCACGGACAAAAGTACTAGCCAAAAACGCTTGCAAAAAAACACGCAAGGACAACGACTATCATATCAAGGCGGAGCGCAACTACTATATATACAAACTAAAGGCGAAGAATACTTCACATGAATAAACCCAAACACTATTGAACAAGAACAAAAACTATGACTATGACTATGGCTATGACTATGACTATGACTATGACTATGACTATGGCCAGGCACAACAGAGATTCAACAGGCGGTACAGAGAATAACTTGACACACAGCAGCGAGCAAGGAATAATCCGACAGGTGACAGTTGTTCCTGGAGTCCTTTTAAAGTCCAGTGATTAAAATGTGCCACAGGTGCAGCGCTGGTGGGAACGCCCCCTAGCTCGCTCACTGGAAAAACACCAGACAAAACAGACTGAGAGCAGGATCAAGTGACAAGTTATGAAGTCTCTCTAAGGGTTTATCACGTGTGCCCCTGCTTGTGACACAGTAGTTGAGGTGTGAGAAAATCAGAGTGTGCATAAATATTGTGGCTGCATTGGCCAATTGTGTTTCCTGTGTATCAAATTTAAGAAAATAGTCCAGAAAAAGACCAAAGTATTTAACCTCTAAAACTTGCTCTATGGGTTGGTTGTACATTTTCTCATGGAAAAACAGAATGACACCATTTATTTATTTATTTTACATTAACTCATTCACTGCCATTGACAGCTATAGACGTCAAAAATGTATTTGAACTATTTCTATTAGTTTAATTTTGTTTCCACATTTGTTAACAAGAGTATGAAAACCTAGAATTATTTTTTAGAAATACAGGTAAAAATGTTTGATTAATTAAAAATGTTAATCGCCTGACGCGACTTAAAGATTATTTAAAAAATCGGGGCGTCAGGCAATTTAAATTTTTAATTGGAATGAATCGCATAACTTCACTAGTTAACTCACAATTATTAACACATTTTATATCTGTTCTAAATGTACAATATATATATATATATATATATATATATATATATATATATATATATATAGGTTTTCATTCTCTTGAAATAGTTCCAATGAATTTTTGACATCTATAGCCGTCAATGGCAGTGAATGAGTTAAGTATTGTCTCAGCAGTCTTGAGTTTGTCTCAGTAGTTGCTTGGTACTGTAAATACTAGAGAACAGACTCGCACCCTGATTCTCCACTCACCATTCGTATGACCATGACGATCGAACCGATTCTTATTTTGTGCTTTAAAAACACACACACACACACATACATCATAGTCCAACAAATGAAAAATCCAATTTGTCAGAATGGTAAATGGCATGCACTTACATAGCAGTTCATTTTCATTATACGCTTACAAAATCACACTCATTCAAACATATCATAGCATAATTCACACCAGCACATTTTATCAACCCATAGAAACATTTTCTTTTTTAGTTTAACCCATTTTGACCAGGAGTGCATTAACGCGTTTCTACCACTAGAGCCGGGAGCACTCTTCTACCTTAAAAGCCAGGAAAGCAAATACGTTGTTTTGTTTTGACAAATTCGGTTTCTTAGTCGATGAAATGCATCAGAATATACATGTGAGAGAGAGAGAGAAAAAAAAGAATATGCACATGAGGGTGACGTCCTTGTAGCATGTCTTGGAATTTTATTTGAGCATTCATGGCTGACACTGATTTACGGGAGTTATGAAATAAATTACGGAGAATGACAGTGGCGCGGGAGGAATTCGAGTAAGTGTAACCAGTCGACAGTGACATATTGTTAAGAAATATGTTTGTAGACAATGAGGATGTTGAAAATGTCGACGGCTTTGTAACGGAATGGACAACGAATAGTGATCACTTGATCCGCCGAGGTTATTACAACTGTGCTCCAGTGTTGAAGGTAAATATACCCGCAAATGCGACATGCGTTGTTTGTTGATTTCTAAAAATATATATATATATATATTGAAGGTTTATAATAATAAACGTAGTTTTGTGTAAACGCCACAGGTGTTTAAGATCTCAAATGTTTTTGGAATTATGTTTCTATAACTATGTTTGCTTCAGGAGCTAGATATTGATTATTCAATTATCAATTATTGGCAATATTGTTGAATTTCCAGGGAAACTTCAGGTTTTCAGGGGTGATTCTAAAGTCACCCATAGGTTTTAGGGGCATGTTTTGCTAGGTAGGTGCATTAGGCCTTAATGGGTTAAACTGACTTTACTTACTCCAGGACCCTGTTTTATCCTCTTTGGTCCTATTTTAATCCATCACCAATATGTTGTACTAATCTCGCTCTAGCTAGCAGAAGGCTAGTTTGTCCCTCAGGCTCAACGCCAAACGTTGCGAACTCCCTTTCGTTTGTTGCTAGGACAACATGTGAGGTCACTAGCGAGGCGCACTGCCTAGCTGGACTTGAGTGACTGACTGCTTAACAGTTGAATTTAATGCTCATTAGCCGGCCAAATATTCACATACACCACGGACATCCGTGCCATACATGGGCCTGAGAACAATATGCTATGACACATTCTTTCTTCAATCTGGAAAATTGCACATTGCCTGGCTGTGAGCACAGAACCCATTCTGATTTTTTTTTGAAGAGTTTGGGTAGAAATATGCAGAAGTATGGTACGGTATGGGATTTTTTAATAGGTTTTAGGTGAACTAATGAATACACACACACTCGCACGCATGCTCACACGCACACAGGCATATACTGTACACATTCTCACCCACATACCCCAAAAAATAATAATAATAAAAAAATATATAATAATAATAATAATAATAAAAATAATTAATCAAAAAGGAGAGCAATGATGATGACATGTCAAATCGGTAAAATTACCGAATGAAAAATACTGAGCTCTCCAGAATTTTTTTTTAAAAAGAAATGTGCAGAAGTGGCCAACTAGATCAACTAAATTGATTTATATGACTGCTGGCACTTGCTCCTCATGTCCTTCCTTACACAAAGAAGCAGGCAGTGGTCCCAGAGCCTCCTCCACCTCTCTTGGCGTATCTCCTCCTTGCTCTTGACTCCATGCTGAGTGACATGGCAAACTTTCTGTCCATGCAACATACAGATGTGCCATCCTGGAGAAGTTGCCCTACTTCTGTGGGCTGCAGATACCACCTCATGCCGCTACTGTGGCAAGGGCACTGGAGAAATGATCAACTCACAGCGTATGTTGGTTGATGGGTATGCTAGTGTTGCTCCCTGTCACAGTGTTTTGGGTTGTTTACGACCATGCCTGATTAGGTCTCATGTGCATTGCGCAGATTTACACCATGAAGGCACACAGTGAAAAATTAACCTGCCGACAGGGTGTAAACAAGCACCGCGTGATTGTTGAAACCAATCAAATGTTAAGGCAAAGGATATCAAAACATATGAAGCATGTGGCAGTGTGCAAGGGTACAGCATTATCTTTCTGAATGTGTGTGTGTTTATGTGTGATAGTTTTCCACTTGTATGCGCCTTTTACAGAAAGTCAGTGTGCATGCACTGCTTTATGTGTGTAATAAACCTGTATCAAAAAGTGCCACAGGCTGTGCCCCACTGATCCTCACAGCCCTGCGTCCCTCTCGCTTTATTTTGTATGAAATTGAGAAATACCATTTCAAATGGCTGCTCAACATGAAAAGGTCCCCGGTGTTTGATTTCCTATCTTGGTTTCAAGAAAAGAGTCACAAGACTTACAGTTGTATTCAGTCATTTCACTTAGCATGTTCGAGTATTATCTAAGCCGCGCCTCCCTGATTAGCATATTCCATCATGTTAAACAAACAGAAGACAATGAGGGCCTTGGGGGACACGAGGCAAACATGTGCACAGCATACAAAGAGATCAATCTGTTTCCGAAGGCACACAAAGGCCTGCTGTTGGAGACCCATCTTTAGGAAAACATGAGAGATTGATGGAGATGCTCGCTTGTCAGTGTTACTTGAACACCTACGCTGCCCCACAATATACAAGAATTTGCAAGTTGGAGGCAGATGAATGCTTTGCACAGTCGGTTCTTATGAGGTCTGTGTTGAAGTGCTTTAGTCATGCTGAAGACAATTTACTACAGTTTAGTAGATTTAGTATTGATGGTTGACCCTAACATGTACACTCATGTATCAGAGAATATAAGAGTGCTGTTTAAACAACAGCATCCTTCTCATGCTTCAGGTAATAACAATATGAATGCTGCTGCGGGCTTCTGGGCTTTCTTTTTTTCTTTGAAGCAGTTCAAATCCATTGAATAGTTGAAAATTGTGTATAGATTACGATAATTGGTGAACTGTCACAGATTAACAAAACAGGCAAGGTAAAACAATGTACCTGTACAGACTTTGAACTTCAGTTCAACAGAAAAGCACTTTTACTCTTATACCTTATATTACCTTATATACCTTATATTAGTGCTGTCAAAGTTAAAGCGTTAACTCATTGATTAATCACAAAACATTATTGTATTAATCATGTATTAACGCAGATTAATCGCACTATTAATTTTAACCGCAGATGATCCTTTAGCTCGACAGTGGATGCGTTTGAGCAATAAACATAACTACATGCTTTAGTAAAGCATTTAATAAATGTTTGCGTATGACATTCAGAATATTTGTTCAGGTTCAACTATTGGGGTCATTTTTTTCATTTTAAATTATGCAAGTAATTAACTTATAAGAAAAAGAGGAGGATGAGAGTGTGAAGTGGCTCAAAAGTGTCTGTGTGTGCGTGTGTAGTAGAGCTGTCAAACGATTAATTTTTTAAATCAGATTAATCACATTTTAGAATTTTGATTAATCACGGCTGCTTCCTTTCCTTTACCTTCCCTTACAGTTTGCTTATCAGTCTCCCCTGTAGATGATGCTGTGTTGTTAGCTGTGCATACTGTGCCGAAACATCTTGAGTGTAAGTATGCATGTGTCAGAATGGTGTTTGTTGATAAAAGCAGCACTTTCCAAACAAGTACTCTATGTTGACTTGTGTCTAAGTTCAAGAAGCTTGGCCTCTGAAGTTGTGTACTTACCATCGGGAAGGTGCCAACAAAGCATTCGTGCTTGGATACACCTCAGGAATATACAGTATATATATAATTCTGTTGTCAGTTAGGATTTTAAATTGCTGGACTAACAATACAAACTAAAAGCCTTTATTTTCGCGCCCAGCAGCGGTCTAGCACAAAATGTGGTCTAAATGTGCGGATGGGGTGAGTATTATTTCTTTTGGTAATTTCTCAGATGCACACATTTAGAAATGTGCAATTTGCGCGATTGTGGTCGTGAACACAGCTGACTTACTTCATGGCAAATGGAAGGAGCTTCTTCCATTCCCTTTAAATTCAGAGCGCAAGAGGCTCACAGTCTTTGACACTGCGGAAACAGGAACCGACTCGCTGGAGTCCATACAGAAGATCGACACAGAGTATGTTTATAAGGAATTGCAAGCAGAACTGCCAGGGTGGATGATGTAAATTTCACAGATCACCACTGTGAAGTGGGCACTGCCTTCCAATTAGATCATCTGTGTCTGTGTATGACAATAAACTAAACTTGCTCTTGATCTACACTTGAACTTGATCAAGTGATTAACTGGCGACCACTCCAGTCCCTTCGCCCCAAATCAAATGGGATGGACTCCAGTCCACCGTGACCTTATCGTAAAGATGGATTCGATGTTGAAAGTCACTTGCCCGGCATTGTTAGTCGTGTAGAAGTTAATGTACTAGCTGACTATCACGTGGCTGACGTTGGGTCAATTCCCACTCAGAATTCCATTAACATTAACCATGTGATTGACTCGTGATCAGTCCGGTGTGGTGTCTGAGTCTTTTTCACTCAGTCAACAGAGACAGGGTCCAGCTTTCCTGTGACCCAACACAGGATAAGTGGTACATAAAATGGATAATGGATGGATAGCCTTGTCGGCCTGATATCAATCTGGCAAAGTTGGCTGACCTGACAATTAGTCAATGTCTCGTAACACTTAATGGAGGATTTAGCATCCTCGAGACCAGGGGTAGGGAACCTTGGTCCTCAAGAGCCACTGTCCTGCCTGTCTTCCATGTCTCCCTCCACCAACACAGCTGATTTGATGAACAGGATCATTATCAGGCTTCTACAGAGCTTGCCGATGAGCTGATAATATGAGTCAGCTGTGTTGGAGGAGGAAGACATGGAAAACAGGCGGGACCAGGGTTCCCTACCTCTGCTCTAGGCTATCCAAAAGGAGTTATTAATGAACAAGAATACATGAATTCTTCATGTACTGATTTATTTATAATTTTTTTAATAATAATTAATAATTATTTTATTATGACCCCTCAAAGGGGAAAAAAATTAACTCTGATATATGTTTGTTGCACACCATACAGAGGAGTTGAGTACACATACGCAGGCATACAAGGGGAGATGTTAAAGTGCCTGAGCTGAGTTTAGTGCCACATCTAGGAAATGAGTTGGCACCAAAGTTTTTTTGCTGCGCCAATCGAAAGTGCTAATTACTTTGGCAATGGCCAAAGTAATAGAAGCATATGGCTTTTTTCCACACTAATGGCCTCGTTAGGTTGATACTTGTTGAGACTGATGTCTCCACAATGTTTCGATGGGTGTTCGTTTAATTCATTTTTATTTCATGGTGAAACTGAAATGATTTTACCTCCTCATGTAGTATTCCTCACGCAAGTGGAAGATGTTTTCATATCAGCTTCAGACTTTCTGATCAGGCCAGTTGTGCTTGCTTACTGTCAATATGTGGAACACATACATAAAATCTAAGGAAGTTACACTTCTTTTAATGATTAACCAGCCAGTCAGGACAGATTCCTGAATACTAATTCTTCAATATATCAAGAAAATTCTAGAATTTAGACAAATATATGCTTTGAATTTTGAATGGGCTTGAGATAAGACATTTTTGGGATGCGGACACACGTCTTTAGTTAACGTCTTATTACATTAAATGTGCTTATGTAAGGACTCGTACATTTTGAATGGCTGTCAACCTTTTTATTATCAGCGGATTCTGACATGATTTATTTCGTGCATAGTGTGAGAACTGTGTTTAATGCAGTTGTCATGCTATTTTAGCTCCAGTGGACGAAAACGGTAACGTTTTACTATGCAGTAAATCACACAATGAACATGAAATATAGCGCAATTAGTTAAACAATGAAATATTGCTTCAATACGAACCTTGTTCCCTTCTCAGCCAGGTACTAAAGAATCGTTCACTGAATTAGTTGTAAACTTCGGTTTTCTCTGATTTCCTGTGTCGCACACACGTCTTCTCTGCACTTGGAAGACGGCGCTACTAATGGCACTTATGGCAGTACGTCGGTTACTTACATCAGTTCCTACCGGTTTATAAGACCTTTTCCTGTATCCTTCAAAATAAAAGTATCAACTATATTATAATAGCACAATAAAACAATACAATTTTGCAATACAAAAATGAAAAAAAAAAATAATAATAGCAGGCTCATTTGCATATTTTATTTTAGAAAACCTGAGGGGGGAAAATATTTTGTATCTTTTTTTTTTGTCCTGCAATTTGGCAGCCCCTCCACTAGACGGTGCCCTCGGCGACCGCCTACTTTGCCTATGCCCTGGGCCGGCCCTGGTTCAGAGTCACGGGAAGCTGGAGCCTGTCACAGATGACATTAAGCGAAAGATGGACAAAACCCTGAAATGGTTGCCAGCCAATCACAGGCCACATAAAGAAAAGAAAAAACGGACAGCCATTTACACTCACATTCACAGTGTCATTGAGTGGGAAATAAACCCATGCTGCCTGTACAGAAGTCAGGCAAATAAACCATGTAAACCACTAGCAGCATACTATTTTTTTTTTTATGTAGAACCATTTTCTGTGGTGCAATTTCAAACACAAATATACATTTCAGTTTAAGCATTTCTTTTAACAAACGCATGAGGCATCCTTTAAACAACAACAAAAAAGACATTAGCAGCCTTATGCAATATCACTTGAGTACCAAGCATTTTAGCAAGTGACATATTGACCCATTAAGGCCAAAAGCGTTTGGCAAAACATGCCTCTAAAACCGATGGGTGACTTGAGAATCACCTCCAAAAACCTGAGGTTTTCCTGTAAATTCAATAATATTGTCATCCATCCATCCATCTTCTGCCGCTTATTCCGAGGTTGGGTCGCGGGGGGGAGCAGCTTTACAGGGAAGTACGTTCCTCTCCCCAGCCACTTCAACCAGCTCCTCCAGCGGGATTCCAAGGCTAGCCGAGAGACATAGTCTCTCCAGCGTGTCCCACATACCCAGAATACCTCTCCATAGAGGCGTCCAGGAGGCATCCGAACCAGATGCCCGAGCCAACTCAACTGGCTCCTCTCAACGCGGAGGAGCAGAGGCTCTACTGCGAGTCCCTCCCGGATGACAGAGCTTCTCACCCTATCTCTAAGGGAGAGCCTGGACACCCTACGGAGGAAACTCATTTCGGCCGCTTGTATCCGGGATCTTGTTCTTTCAGTCACAATTCACAGCTTGTGACCATAGGTGTGGGTAGGAACGTAGATTGACCGGTAAATCGCGAGCTTCGCCTTTTGACTCAGCTCCTTCTTCACCACAACGAACCGATACAGAGTTCGCATTGCTGCAGACGCTGCACCGATTTGCCTGTCGATCTCCCAATTTATCCTGCCCTCACTCGTGAACAAGACCCCAAGATACTTGAACTCCTCCACTTGGATCAGGATCTTACTCCCCGACTTGGAGAAGGCACGCCACATTTCCGATTGAGGACTATGGTCTCGGATTTGGAGGTGCTGATCTTCATCCCAACCGCTTCACACTCGGCTTTGAACCGCTCCAGTGAGAGTTGAGGGTCACAACTTGATGAAGCCAACAGCACCAAATCATCTGCAAAAAGCAGAGATGCAATGCTGAGGCCACCAAACTGGACCCCCTCAATGCCACTGCTGCACCTAGAAATTCTGTCCAAAAAAATCGGTGATAAAGGGCAGCCCTGACGCAGTCCAGCCCTCACTGAAAACAAATCCGACTTACTGACGGCAATGCGGACCAAACTCTGACACCGGTCGTACATAAACCTTTGATATAAAACAAGAATAAATAACAAACTTCACACAAAGAAATCCAATAAAACAAACAAAATAATGTGTGAATAATACAAACTTTTCACACATTATTTTTTGTTTGAAGTATTATATATTTTTTTATTTAATTTCCTTGTGTGAAGTTTGATAATATATATATATCTATATACATATATATTGACAAATAATGATGCTACTGTGAGACACACTCCCTGCAAAAAAGGGACTGAGCACCAGATGACATCAAAAGATAAAGCCTTGTCTGAGTCATTAGGATGTCTCATGTGACTTTGTTAATGCAGTTTAAAGACTTAACCCGAGTATACACAAGACACATTATCTAGTGCCTATGCACTGCCCTTGGCATCCAAGTGGGATGAAAAAGACACCATAGGATTGCACTGCAGATACTGTATGTCACAATTGAACGCAGGCACTTTTAACACACATTTCTAGTGCACTTTACATGACAAAAGTATCTATAAAAGATAGATACCCATGCCTATATTATATAACACAAATCCTCTGCCATGGACAGACCCAATTGCACAAATGTTCCACCCCTTGCTTTTGGAGAAGATAACAAGCAGGAAAATTTGTCTTGCTTCTGGCTCTGTTTTCCTCCAGTTGCATCACTGCATGTCAGTGATCATATAACATGCAAACAGATAAAAATCTTGGCAAACTAATGGCTGTGAGGGACAAACACAGAAGAAATGAGTTCTTTGAAGAAAAAAAAAATATATAAATGGGTCCAAATAAACATCCATAATTACTTTCATATCACAACTTTGTATCAGTCACACATGCATTCATTCTTAGAACATTGCATTGTTTTCCAGCTCTCCTAGGATTGCCAAGAAATCTAAACAAACTGGATTCTGACTAATAAATTGCAGTTTAGGTTATACAAAAAAATAAATAGATGCAGCCATTAAAATATTCTTCAGCATGGGAGAGAGCAAGAAGGGATGAAGGGGGGAAGGAAACTAGGTCAAAAAGAGATGCAGGTACAATAGAGAAAAGCAGGTGATTGTGACTAAGATAAGTGAGGGGGTGGGGTCAAAGAGTTGATTTCTTGGGCTTGGTGACTCCCTGATGGCGAGGACACGGTGGAGAAAAATAGACATAGAGGTGTTTTAAGTCAAGATAGGCTTTTCTTCACGGAGCTCTCTTATCTGATGGCAGAGAGGAGGGGGAGATGGGGGAGGTATGCAGTAGGGATGCAGGTTGTGAGGATGCACAAGGTGGCTGTGGAATGAGTGACTAACAATCTTGTAAATATTAGGGAGAAAATGACAAATTGGTGAGGAAGGAACAACAACAAAAATAAATCAAATTGGCAAAAAGATGAGGTGAGAAGATGCAGACTTGGAGAACAAAAAGAATAACACAACTGGCAATCAGGAACGAGACATATAGACAACTTCCCGCTACGTGCAGGATACATTAAGTAGCCTTTCACTTGAGCCTGATTGAATTTTAAATTCCATCACAAGCTGGGATTTTAATAGCATGCCAGTATAGTATACAGTACATATTGAAACATTGTAATTGCTGCCTGCTTGCGGAGCATTCAGCGTAGCACTTAAGACAATCAACATTTGCAAGATTGCCAAGCAATCATAGGAAGGAGGTTCAAGACTGTCACAATAAGTTAAGGTTACAATTAAGTGAAGTAAAAAGGCACAGATTAGACCACTGTACTCATAATTGCATTGCTTAGTATGCCTTCCTACTAATGTTACTCTCCAACCCCAGCTGTTTATTATCATTAGGGAATCTAACCGTGCTATTACATATTCACCTAATCCAGGTGGTTTAGTCAATAAAAACACTTAGGCAGAAAGTCCTCTCCATTTTTCTTTCTTACAAAGCCTGAAAAGTGTAACCTCCAATAAACAAAAGTTAAATTTGAAATACATTTTCCCTTTTCTGAGCTCTGCCGACATGAGTGGTGGATGTCAGAAGTATTTCATTGATAATGTAAATTGCGGGCGTCAAAGCCTCAGAATCAGAATCATTTGGTAGTTTGAGCCACACTAGTATTACAGTCACAAGCAGAAAAACATTAAAGTACACACATAATGTAACGGTACCATTAGTGCTGTCGTAGCCTACGTTGTACAGTGCATATGGAACGTATTCCCAGTTCTTCACTTTTTCCACATTTTGTTGTTACTGCATCATTCCAAAATCAAATTAATTCATTTCCCCTCTCAAAATTCTACACAAAACATCCCATAATGACAATGTGCAGAAAGTGTTTTTGAAAATTTTGCACATTTATTCAAAATAAAAACTAAGAAATCACAAGACCCACAAAATTGAGCTTCCACTGATCATCCTTGTCTGATTCTTACAGCTTAATTTGAGTCAGTTGATTGGACATGCTTTGGAAAGGCACATACCTGTCTTATTTCAATGGGTGTCCAAGTTCGGTCCTGGAGGGCCGGTGTTTTGCAGGTTTTGGAGGATTCCCTACTCCGATGCACCTGTTCCAATCAACAGGATCGTTATCAGGCTTATGCAGAGCTTGCTGATGAGCTTCAGCTGTGTTGAAGAAGAGAAACATCCAAAACTTGCAGGACTACCGGCCCTCGAGGTTCAAGTTTAGAAACCATTGCTATATCAGATCCCAAACCAATCATGAAGTCAAAGGAATCTGTAGACATTGGAGACAGGATAGTCTTGAGGTGCAAATCTGGGGAAGGGTACAGACAAATTTCTGCTGCTTTGAAGGTTCCAATGAGCACAGTAGCTTCCATCATGCGTAAATGGATGAAATTGTGAACCACCATTACCTTTCCTACAAATGGTCACCCATGTAAAATGAGTAAGCGGGGGATAAGGGCCTTACTTAGGCAGGAGACCAAGACCATGAGAAAAAAACGTATGTGGTCTGATGAGACAAAGATGGAACTCTTTGCCGTGAATGCCAGACGTCATGTGTCACGAATCAGGCACCGCTCATCACCTGGCCAACACCATTCCGACAGTCAAGTTCGGTGGTGGCAGCATCATGCTGTGGAGATATTTTTCAGCGATAGGAACTGCAAGTCTGGTCAGGATAACAAAGCTAATAAAAATGGAGTCTGTATTGTTTGTCTTTCATGTTTTTTAAATTGTGTTATAGTGACTCCTTTTCACGACGTTGAATGCTTTTATTTTGTTAAGTTCTCGGATGCGCTGTGACACCGCTCTACTGCAAGCGAGCACATCGACACTTTCACTTTAACCCTTACGACGAGCTATTTTGTGGAGTTGCTGGGTAAAGCATGTTTCACATCTAAAGATCAAGTGGCTTGGGGTCACTCCAAGTGACAAGACGGCGTCCATTCGGCTCTTGGCTCTCACAGGGGTGAGAGCCCATGGACACCTCTTGTAGAGAGAGCTAGAGCAACGGTTAGCTTGTTGCTAACGGCTAACCGAGTACGTTCTTTCAAAGCCAAAAACGGGAGGAAATGCTACACAGTCCAAATGGCTCCTTAAATGAGGCTTTCCAAATAAGGGGTGGTCGTTAATCTTGTGTTAAATGATTGTCGTTTAAGGCACTTTAAGTTAACGAGATATTAACGTGATAATTTTGACACTCATACTACAAACATATCTTTTTGACTGACTGGAGGCAAGTCACGTTTGTCTCATTCATTCATTGCCCTCTTCCTGATGCATGATTGGCCAATTGTTTCTCATGGTTACACTGTTTCAGACAGCCGGTCCACCATTGTTTTGCTTTCGATATACAGGGAGCAGAGAGAATAGTAAGAATACATTTTATTTGTACAGCACTTTTAAAAACATGTTTACAAAGTACTTTTTCAGACCAAGTAAGAAGACCTTCTGAAACCAGCTAACCACGTTTTTCTTTACCACAGGAAAAGGCACATTTGTCAGCTAAAAAAAGTACAAGCTCATGCGCTGCTTTGAAGTCCAGAGGCGGTCAGTTCTGTACTTATCAGCCTAGCGTTGACGGCAACAATGAGCTAATGGGCTCATCTGAGAAACATCCGGACGCCACCGCTCCTTGAATGTACAGCACTCGTCAATGGCTGCATTGTGCTTTAATAGATGCTACGTGACACTGAGTGCTGCAGTACTGCAATAGCTATCTCACAAAGGATAAAAATTCACATCTGGATCTGAATTTTACACATTAGGGGAGTGCGTATCAAAAGAAAACAAAAGCAATGCAGACATCTCGTTTTGTAATCCAGTGAGAGGATTTAAATGTAAACAATTAACTTTATAGTCAAGTTGCTACTAAACATTTAATTGAAGTAGCACACACACATTAGAGATCCAAATGAGTAATGGGTAGTTTCTCTTCCCAGCGCCTGAAAAGCAATTTAGAGAATTGGGTGTCTCACTCAAGGGCAGCTCAGCTGTGAATGCAGGGGGGATTTTATTCCTTCACCCCTACAACTGGTCATCCTTCTATACATTTGTCATCATTCAAACTGATCCAACTAGAAAGGCGTCACTGACATTTATTGAAGCAAAACAACATTTCACTTATCAAATATGACAGAATAGTAAATCTGATTATCTGCACCCTGGATGTGTTGTTTAGATGAATCCCTGTAATAAGGATCAACAGGATCGGGTGACAAGACAACTCAAATTATTAATTATCCACAAAGTCTTGTTGTGAGGTAATGAAAAAATAACCTAATTAGGAATCACTATACAAGTGCAAAATGTTTTCCTCACTGTGCCCAAGGTCACAATACCAATTAATGTTTGCAGAGCGGTGGGCGAGCTCCCTTTAGAAAAGACAAACTACTTAACTTCAGGTTGTCAACTTCTATGTTCTCTCATTAGTTTTGCTAACCACTCGTCCACTAGTGACCCACGAGACCTCTTTGCATTTCTGTTTGATATTTTTAAGAGCAAAAGAAGAGCAATAAATTGCATCCAATGAGTAAATACACCACTTCAATAGATCACTTGTGCTTAGTAGCATTTCATAAAGTACAGTACAGTATTTTCTTTTTCAGTTCCAAAGGAAAAGGCAAACCTGTTCGTTATTATTTCAAATTATAATTTTATTCAATTACAGAATATGATTGGGCAATTGGAATAGGATTCATTTTTATTTCAATGAAGAAGCACCTCAGTCAGTTATTCAAGCAGTTAAATGCACTTATGAAAAGAACGCTTTCTTCATCACATATCATTTACAGGATTCTGCAGGAGGCTAATTGCTACATACTTCAACTAAATGTCACATTCTGTCCAATGAAAAACGTCTTTTGAACTTTCTGTTGACTCACACCAAGTGCACGTACGTCATAGAGCTTGAAGGAAGTGGGGGGAGCTCATGCTGTCACGTTGGCAGGAGGAGACTTTTTTTTGTTTTGCCCAAGAGATTTCATCTTGCATGCTGTTGGTGGTGAAGCTTGTGCTTCCCATGTGATTGGAAGGCATCATGAGACATCAGTGGATGGAAGGGGCTGGCCTTTCCCTCTTCCTGCTACCATATAGGCGTGGCACGATCAATACAGGACTTCAGCATCGATAATCCTTTCATGACAGGCCAGCCCTGCATTACGCCTGTACCGTTTGATCACCTCCCTACAAGCTTTGTGGAAGGGTGTCATAGTGAATTTACAGGGCAGACAGTGCTGAGCGGCATAGACGCATACACGCCACAAACAACAGTGTGTAAGATGGGGGGAAAGAGGGGGTGAAGTGACTGTGAAGTTAATTAGAACATCCTGTGTCTACTTCTCTCTGCCTTCCTCCCTCCCCTTTATCTCTGAGAGGCTTTGATGTGGCTTAGTGCCTGGAAACCTAATGAAAAATGTATACTAGTTCACTGTCTCCCTCCCCTTTTCTCTCCCCTCCTTCGGCCCGACTCTCCTTGGCTACTGCGGATGCTGCTGCCTTTATTTCACCATGGGACAATTTTCCTAACATTGCTCTGTTCAATCAAGCAATCATGTTAAACAAATTCTTTTTTTTTCTTTTCTTTTTTTTGCCAGCTAAACATTAAAGGCATGTGTTATGTTGCTTCATAATCAACAAGAAGCAAGGTGAGCCTTGTGTTGCGTGATCACAAAAGTTGACATTTTAAAATGAGTGAAATCTCCTCGGGATATGTTTTTACGCTGTGAAACATGGAGTCACTTGCATGCTCACTCAACACACAGGCCCTAAAATAGAAAGTGCAATTCCCTCATAAATGGCTTGACTGCTGAGAAACATCTATCTATCTATCTATCTATCTATCTATCTATCTATCTATCTATCTATCTATCTATCTATCTATCTATCTATCTATCTATCTATCTATCTATCCATCCATCCATCCATCCATCCATCCATCCATCCATCCATCCATCCATCCATCCATCCATCCATCCATCCATCCATCCATCCATCCATCCATCCATCCATCCAGCCAGCCAGCCAGCCAGCCAGCCAGCCAGCCAGCCAGCCAGCCAGCCAGCCAGCCAGCCAGCCAGCCAGCCAGCCAGCCAGCCATCCATCTGATCATGTTCTCCTGTTACCGCCTTGTGTTTTCTTTCCTTCATTTCTTCCTACGAGGCAAGTCCTCCAATTTTCCTTTTCTGATGTCCAATAAATCTGATTACTTTATTCAATTATTGTCATGATGTCTTTCTTGAGGCAGCACGGTGGCTGACTGGTTAGCACGTCCGCCTCCCAGTGCAGAGGATGTGAGATCAAGTCCGGGCTTCGGCCTTCCTGGGTGGAGTTTGCATGTTCTCCCCGTGCTTGCGTGGGTTTTCACCGGGTACTCCGGTTTCCTCCCACATTCCAAAGACATGCATGGCAGGTTAATCGAACACTCCAAATTGTCCATAGGTGTGATTGTGAGTATGGTTGTTCGTCTCTGTGTGCCCTGCGATTGGCTGGCAACCAGTTCAGTGTGTACCCCGCCTACTGCCCGAAGCCAGCTGGGATAGGCTCCAGCACCCCCGCAACCCTTGTGAGGAAAACCGGTCAAGAAAATGGATGGATGGATGGATGGATGTCTTTCTTGATTTGCACATCGTAGAACTGCTGCATTTTCGTGATTATATCATATTTTTCTGTGCCTGTGATGTTTCTCCACATTTCTCCAACTCACATCCATGTGTCAAGACTGATCACAAAACGTCTTGAGAAGGCTTTTTTTTTTCTAATTTAGCTAATTTCCCATCATTTTACAAGTCCTTGTCTAAGATTACAAGATGGTTCAAAATCAGTTCCTGATTTTGATATACTCATGCATTTTGGTCTTTTTGGCATTCACACTTAGGACCAAATACACAAAAAATGCACTACAGCCGCTGAGAGCGTCATAAATTGCTCTTCGTTTGCACGAACAGTTTGCTCCCTCTTAACATCCTAGTCCGCAAGGATATTGCTCTAATCATATACCGCCGCAAACACGCCCACAACGTCCGACAGTTGAGTGCAGTTTGCACCTGATTTACCACACATGGCTATGCTGGATTTGTGCCAAGAATACCAGCATGGCAGAATAATAGCTGATCAGAAAGCGAGCTTGGACCGAGGAGGTGCAAAAGCGAGACTGTCAGAAAACAGTTTCTAGACATAAGCGTTTTCCTCATTAAGCATCATTAAAACCCCTGGGTGTTATTTGTCCATTTTCTGGCTTTTTTATGCTTTTCTGTTTTTCATCAAAGAAAAAGCATTTGAAAAAAATACACTAGGGACCTGACATTTTACCAGGATTGTTTAAAAATGTAGAAGTTCAAATTGGCGCCATGCTGTAATTTATAATTATTACCAAACAGGAGGGAGAGATTCACACGAAGTTGTTGTAATAATGCCCGATTTTGGCTCATTGACTCCCATTATAAATCACAGTTTTTGATATGCTGTAAACCTGATGTGTTATAATGCATTTTCCATGATTACTGATGCAATCGCTTCTTTGACGAGTCATAAACATGAAAATAGAGGAATTTGTGTGTTTAAAGTGTTAACACAAAAATCCACTAGGTGGCGCCAAAGGCTAATAAATTAATACAAAATGCATGCATAAAAAAATTATATTGTTATGACTTATGGACTTGTTTGAGCCTCTAACTATGTCATATGAAATATTCAAATTATTATTTTATTTTATATATATATACAGCATAGTTAGTCTTGCTATTAGCATAATACTGCTATTGTTGTCCATAGGGGGCATTAAAAAAAATTTAAGAAAAAATAAAAACTATATATATGTCTAGATAGGTCTGATGCCACTGAACATTTTGAGTGGTTGAAAGTGAAAAAAATATTCATAAATGACTAAGTTATCTCACTTCAAAGGAAATGCCTGATTTTGGCAAAATTACAAGAGTTTTGTGCTATTCGGAAAACTGCCATTGTGTGAAAACTGGGCATGCAGAAAAAATTCTATTGTTATGATTTATGGACTTATTCAAGCCTCTAAATATGTCATATGAAATATTCAAATTATTATTTTATTTTATATATGTATATACAGCATAGTTAGTCTTGCTATTAGCATAATACCGCTATTATTGTCCACAGGGGGCATTAAAAAATTTAAATAAAATAAAAACTTTTAAATTACAAGAGTTTTGAAAAATGCCATTGTGTAAAAACTGGGCATGCAAAAAAAAATTATATTGTTATGACTTATTGCCTTGTTTGAAACTCTAACTATGTCATATGAAATATTCAAATTAGTATTTTATTTTATATATATATATACAGCATAGTTAGTCTTGCTATTAGCATAATACTGCTATTATTGTGCATAGGGGGCATTAAAAAAAAAAAAAAAAAAAACTATATATGTATAGATACGTCTGATGCCACTGAACATTTTGAGCGGTTGAAAGTGAAAAAATATTCATAAATGACTAAGTTATGTCACTTCAAAGGAAATGCCAGATTTTGGCAAAATTACAAGAACTTTGTTTTATTCAGAAAACTTTAATAAATAAAAATTTAATTATTTTCTGTTACACCTCTACACACCGTATTTTTGTGTAAATCGGTTATGTAATTTGTAATATTGCAGGCTAATAAACCAACCAACCAACATAAAGCAATTCTCTCTCATTTTTGGCAGAGATAATTTCTTTTTTTCTTTTTTTTTTAGCAATCCTATGAGACCGTCTGGATATGTATGCAAAGTGCTTGTTGACATATTGACACCATCAGGAAAACTGGAGGGTTCTGTGACTGTGGCTTAAGCACATTTTTGACAAGACTGGGTGGTACCAGGAGTCAATAAATCAGCTCGTAATTTAAGCAGTCTGCTAGATGTCTATTTAAATACTTCAGTCTCATTAATTATACTCCTCATTGATGAATTAATGTCATGACACTGTGTAGGCAGGCACATGAGCCTCCACCCAGAATAGGCGACAGCAGTCTTAAGCTGAAAAGCATTGGCATTTACTTCCCTCAGAGTAATCGTATTTCGTTAAAATGGCACAGTGAGGTTCCTGAGTTAGCGTCATATAGCCTACTAACAAAGTTGTATACTCTTGATTTGACCCTCCGACCCTCTCTCACTTTCTGCCAGTCACCACATCCGCCGGCACCAAGGGGTTTTTGATCTGAAGCCCCTCCCGTTTTCTCTATCTCCTACCCTCACACCACTTCCTTTGCAGCTACTTACTCACTGTTGAATCATCACTTTCCCACAGAAATCACTTACGATCCACTCACACTAGTGTGACTTGTCAGTTGGATTTGGCAAAGCTGCTGCAGTGTCAGTGAATGTCAAATATAAATAAAAGAAAACACGTTTGTGTCATGAGAATGTAAGAGAAGGACACCTCAGGCCAGAGAGTGTTGGTGTCACCACAGATCTGTATCACGCGGCGATTAGCTTGCGTTGCTTATGCTGGAAGCCTACCAAGGTGTGAAGAGCACGTTTTTCACATCTTCTCCTTCCTGCTCATTAGCCATTCTCCCTATTTGCAGTTAAGGGTTTGTCACTGTAACTGTCATCTTTCATTGAAATCAGCATTCCCCATCTGTACCCTCTCCTCCACTCACAGACGTACTTTGAGCTTTCAGACATGTTTCTCCAAGCACGCGCTGAAGATGAATCAGTACCTTGCCTGCTACTTTCCATCTTCCACCCGCTTGCCTGCTCCAAAGTTTGGAGAGCTATATTTGTTAGCAGATTTGTTTGGAGAGTCATTTCCTCTCATGGAGACATGTCTCTATTTGTTAGCGACCGCTTCATCTTGCAGCCGAGGAAACATTTCGTTTCTAGACGCCGCTTGCGGCTTCAAACAGCTCGATGAGCTCCCTTAATCCCCATTCCCATATGAAAGTGCCAAACTCTCTTCTTATGACAAAAGTAGTAAGCATAGAATTGTTCCACAGAATCGGTGTAATGTATACTGGCCTAATGAATGTATTATAGAACATTACTGCACCAGCACAGACAGCTTGGAAAGTACATCATCTTCATTTGCCTTCATTCACTTGTGCCTGTCATTTATGTCTCAGTGGTGGCTCCTCATTCCTCCTCCCTCCTGAGACTCTCGAACATACTTAACTCCTCTGCAAAGTCATCTGGTCTACCTCATCCCCCATCCTGCATCTGTCTCATTACTATTTTGGTTTTATGAATTGGACGTCCTTTGTCTGCTTTATGCTGCCATCAACTTCTTTAGTATAGTCAGGCACGCACACAAACCTGTACACCCTCCATGTCCTCACTGTATTGTGGCCAAGGTCATAGACATTGCTCATTATGGTACAAAAACAGTTTGAAGTTTGTGCTGCAATGTGCCATTTTAGGTGGCTATGTAGCAAACAAATGCCACTCTTTACGCACACACTGTCAGGCTGAACATTAAGGACATAAAATTTATTGGGAGCAACTGTGGTAAATTCATATTTCCGATACAATGTCACCAAGTTATATGTCTGTAAAATATGTACATTTAAGGAGAGTCGGGCACTTCAATCTCTCCGTCAGCCATGTCGTTGATGGATGCCCACAGTTTCGGTGAGTGCGTCCACATTTTTGGCGAGGCGCTTTATGATGCGAAGCCTCGAAAAAAATACACGGATTAAGAAAACCAGCTTCAGTTGTTGCTCAGTCCATGTATTTTTTTTAGGCTTTGCAATAAAAAACAATCACAGAAAATGTGGGCACTCGTGAAAAATGTGTCATCTGTCAATGACGGAGAGACGGAAGTGTCCACTACCTGTGCATATGTAAATATTTATATCCGAGGACACTGCTAAACACTGTCTAAATCTCAACATAAGCGTAACAAAACAGCTTACGTCGCTTAATACATGTCAGAGAACTGCTATCTCTCTTCACCAAAATGTATGTGGACATCGCTACTTATGCCCACATCAACCTCTAAACATATCACAACAATCACTGCAATAGTTTGTATGTTATGGATAAGGCGTTTTCCTCATTAAGTGACAGACACTAAGCTTCTGAAGTCAGCGCCTTGATGGAGAGAAAACTCTAGAGCCTTAAAATTGTTAAGATTTGGGTGACTTGCTTATTTTTACTTCTCCTTTCCAAAATATGATGTCTTTTTTAATTGCGTTGTGCTGATTTAATGGTGGAGGGGTTCGTGTGTCCCAATGATCCTAGGATCTAAGTTGTCTGGGGCTTTATGCCCCTGGCGTGGTCACCCATGGCAAACAGGTCCAAGGTGAGGGACCTTACATAGCATGGCTCAAAAGACCCCTTATGATGTATTACAATTTTGGACCATGCTGTTCACCGGGGCCCCCCTCTGGAGCCAGGCCTGGAGTCTGGGCTCGTTGGCGAGCGCCTGGTGGCCACATGGGGCCCGAAGAGACAGCATGGGTCTCCTTTCCTATGGGCATACCAACTATCAGAAGTGGGCACTTCCGTCAATCGTCAATTCTTGTCAATGACGATGCCCACCTTTTGGCCAGTGCTTCAGCACTTTCAGCAAATGCTTGATAATGCAAAGCCTCACAAAAATAAAACGGAACGAGAAGGACCATGTGTACTTTACCGCGATTGACGGAATTAATCCTGTTTCAGTCGCTGCTCAGTCTGTGTATTTTTTAAAGGCTTTGTGTCATTGTACATTAACCGAAAGGTGGGCATTGTCATCGACGGGAATTGACAATTAACGGAAGTGCCCACCTGTGCCAACTATGCAGGGGCCAAAGGGGTCGAGTGCTTTGTGAGGAAGGCAACAGCCAAAGGCGGGGACCTTGGCGGTCTGATCCACGGCTACAGAAGGCTAGATCTAGGGCCATGGAATGTTACGTTCCTGCGGGGAAGGATCCTGGGCTGGTGCGCAAGGCAGAGAACTTGCGACTAGACCAGACATGGGCAAACCCCGGCCCGCGGGCCAAATACGGCCCGTTATGCGTTTCAATCCGGCCCGCCGAACTTATATAATAAGGCTAGAAAAAAATTCAATTATTTATTTATTTTTTTTTTTTCAGCTCAGTGGGCCGAGTGGTTAGAGTGTCCGCCCTGAGACTGGGAGGTCGTGGGTTCAATTCCCGGCCGGGTCATACCAAAGACTATAAAAATGGGACCGATTGCCATTCTGCTTGACACTCAGCATTAAGGGTTGGAATTGGGAGGTTAGATTTAGGTAAGGTTTTATGGCGTTATTTCGCTTCTTTAATTACGAGGGCGCAGAAAATAAAATCGCTGGCGCGGTCTCACGTAAAGTGAAGGACTGCTGTGAGTGACGGGTGCAGCTGGAGAACGCGCTCTCCAGCTGCAGCAGTACGAGCAGTGGATGACTGGTGTTGGGATCCACTTCCCTCAGACTCAGATGTGCAGATGTGTTTTACACCAGAGTCACTGCTGTGTAACTTCTACACACCCGAAAAATATGATCACTGGGTCGGGGTCTCACTGATAAGCTCGTTTACGCACAGAAAGGGGACAGAAAGATAAGCAGGGCACATTCATAACAACGTTTGCAATTTATTAAAATAAACGGGAGAATGACAGTAAGCTTAACTCAAGATAACTGATTCATAAAATACAATTCTTCCTGGATTTGGACATTTACAGCAGGAGACGGCACGGTTTTGTGTTGAACACAGCAATTATGTCCTGATAGTCCAGAGAATCGGTCAATTCTTTTTTGAAAGAAAGCAGGGACAAAGAGTTCAGTCTATCAGTCAACATTGTGGCACTCTTGCGTGTTTTGATCCTTTTGACAGCTGAAGATAGTCTTTCTACATGTTGTCATGGGTGAGGTGAGGAGCGCGCATGGAGGAGACTGTTGATATTGGTGAATACATCCCCGGGGCGTGCGTCGAGCACTTCTATGAGCATTTCCTCTTTGGCTTTTGGCTTCTTTTTGAGCTGCTGCACAAACACCGTGTGCTATGCGTCCCCCACGGAGATGGAAAAGTGGTCAGAGACGGTTTGGATGTACGCGTTTTGTCCTCAGCGCGTGACAGGCAGCAGCGGCACGCGTGTCACACGTACTGTGGGCCCGGGTTAAAAATGGGTGGGCCAATGGAAAAAAATTATTTAACTTTACGCCTTGAATTGAAATCTATTAATAATAGATGCAGTCACCAGGTTTGACAGATCACAGTGTATGTGCTATTATAATCTATTTACATTTCTCCTCCTACTTTGCCAAATAGTGTGTAAATGCCGCATCTTGCATATTCATTGAGGCAAACGTACTACCTGGATTAGGGCTATTTTATAATAATCCTAATAATAATAATAATACATTTCATTTAAAAACAGCACCTTTCAGAACACCCAAGGTCACTTTACAAAGCATAAAAACAAGCAAAAGTTGAGCTAAAACAATAAAAATGAAGCTATTGGAAAAGCTGTTTTAAATATGTGGATTTTGCACATTTGAAAAACGCAGTCCTAAGTGCACACTATAAGTAAATTGGGTTGTACATTTATCTGTGTGTTTTTACTGTGCTATGAGGTCCAAATGCTCCTCGTCCGGCCCATCTGTCAAAATTTCAAACCCATTGTGGCCCGCAAGTCAAAAAGTTTGCCCACCCCTGGACTAGACATAGTCGGCCTCGCCTCCACACACAGCTTGAACAGTCCTCTCGAGAGGGGTTGGACTCTCTTCCACAAGTTGCCCACGGTGAGAGGCCCAGAGCAGGCGTGGGCATACTTATTGCCCCTCGGCTTGGCGCCTGTACATTGGGGTTCACCCCGGTGGATGGGAGGGTAGCCTCTCTCCGCCTTTGGTTGGGAGGACGGGTCCTGACTGTTGTTTGTGCCTATGCACCAAACAACTGCTCAGAGTATCCACCGTTTTTGGAGTCCTTGGAGGGTGTGCTGGAGAGTGCAGCCCCTGGGGACTCCCTTGTTCTGCTGGGAGACTTCAATGCTCACGTGGGCAAATCCCTCCTATCCCCTGATCAGAACTTGAACGGTGTTCTGTTACTGGACTTCTGTGCCGACGAACTGCCCACCTCTGATGATTACTTAATTTTGAAAGTAACTTAGCTACTTTACTGGGTGAAGAGAAATAATGCTGCATAGGCAAACTAAGTTGTATTCAGTCGAAATTCTGTTTTCAACATTGTTGAAAATACATTGTTAAGTGTTGTCATTTTCGTTTCTTAAGTAGTAAAATGTTATGTTTAGTCCATGAAATGTACATTGATTAACAGAGAGTTTTTGTTCCCCTGCCTGTGTAATAATAGTAGTTTACCTAGAAATGTAAGATTGCTTTGTTTTGACCAGCTCTGCAAGACGATATTAACATGATTACTTTAGTTTAATTACTGCTATATATCAGCACTAGTCTTTAAAAGTAATTTCAGTGCACTGAAGCTGAGGACCAAGAATGTTTTACAAGCAGACAACACACACAACATTTCAACATTGCTGTGAATGTTTGCATATTTGCATGTTTAAGACTGTACATTTAAAAATGGATCACTAAATTGTTCATTGTAGGTTCCATTCTTCAAAAATGACAATGGCTGACATGGCAATGGCTGATGTAGCAGTATGGAACTCCTTAACCCAGACACTGAGGTCACAGATGGTCGCACATAATGTGCTCTTCAATACTCATTCATACATTTGGCTGTATCTCCATGCCCCACTACCTTTTCACTTTCTAGCACATGTTTGTGCTGCTAAGTCTGTAATTTGTCTTCATTCAGACAAATGACAGGCATCAAATTATGAATCCAACAACAGCTGCTACTCTTTAGGACATACTGTAGGCCTATGTGTGATAACTAGTTAAGATAATTAAATACCTGAATATCGAATTAACTTTGTTAGCTGAAATGGGCCGGAAATGCACATCTACATACAGTATGCACTGTCTTCATTGTGCGTCTTTTTGGCTTTGTGACATACAAATCGTCACCCTTTAAAAACTAATTGCCTTAGTCATTTTTTAGCAAAAAATATTATTTTGGCCTAACTTATCTCCCTATGATACAAATGGTTCATTTTTTTGTGTTTTCTGACTTTGGCGATTATTTTAAGAAGGCTTTGAAATGTCAATTTAAAAACAAAACAAAATGTCTGACATTACAGACATTGGACAGAGGAATGAATGTGTTCAGTCTTCCTGTTTTTCTGACCTTGTTAAATCAATATTATAATAGTGATGACATTCAGTCAGACATCCAGTACATTCTCTCCATGTCTACAAACTGTACACAACAAATTATGTTTAGTTTTTTTGTTTGTTGGTGTCTTAAATCTCCAAAAAAGAGATTGGGGATCATGGGCCCCATGGACCAAATGCACACCTATTCTAAAAATAGCTCACCAGTAAGATGCATCTATATATATTTTTGTCTTGTTATCACAAAATAATAATAATAATGATAATAATAATAATAGCGCCACCTACATGAGGGCTGAATCTAGCCTTTTTTGTGTTGCTTTTTTTTCTGAATAACACTTTGAAAGGGGCAAACTTGAAATGACAATATTAAAAATAAATAAAACTAAAGTATATTTCAAAGGTCAGTAGTTGTAGTGCATGAGCAAACCGTAATGTTCCAGGCTACCAAAAGAGGAATCAATGCGTAGCCAATGGATTGTAGCAGCATAAAATGGTGAATAACAAGACGGAGGAATTGGGATTCTCCTCATCGTGGTAGATATCGCTTGTGTCACTTGTGCCAATTACTGAATCAGTTAGTCGTGTAGATGTAGCTCGATTAGCTTGATTGTATTAAATGAAGTCGAAAGCTGTGATTGGTCACTTTGTATATGGTGGTTGAACCAGCAGATGCTAACCGGCGTGAAGCTAACCTCCCATGAGTCCCATCATACACAAAATGTGGGGGAAATGATAAGTTCTGTTTGCTTGTGCTGATATGGTTTAATAGATATTATACCGTTGAATTTAATAACCAACCAACAGCATAAAGAATACTTTTTACCGTGTAAATAATGGCGGCGCTGGGCAAATCAGCAGATGCTAAGTTGCTAATATACCTAAATAACACTGCAAGCCTAATTTAGATGACATTTTGACCAGACAGAAATCCGGATTGTACAAACTTGTAAAGCCTTTGTATGATCACATGAGGGAGGACCATGTACAAGCCATCGCTGAGTTGGAGAAAAAAAAAGCACTCCTGGAGCTTCATAGGCATGACGGTAATATCATCCAACCTGTCCGTCTTGCGCATGCATATCATCCTTTACATCAAAGTGAATTGATTTGAGTGAATTCTCTTGGACGAAGTTGAAGGATAAATGATAGTTTTATTCATACACACCATTGTAGTCCATTATTAACGTAGCGCCTCTACTGGGGCGTGTTTGGGGAGTAGTCACGTGACGTCCGCATCTCTATAGTAGGACACAATCGAAATAAAATAATCACACACCTATATTTTTCACTTATGCTCCCATGCACGTTTTTTGGAATGTAGAAGAAAACTGGAGTAAAACCCAAATAGTCACTGAGAAAACATGCAACACATCCCAGATTCAAACCCACTACCTCAGACCTTTGAGGCAGATGTGATAACCAGTTCACCAACATGCTGCCCTATCCCTGAATAATTTGGGCAAATTTGTTATTTCAGAACTGTGGTTTAAACTGGTAGTACTCAGCCTGAATCCGTACCCAAAAAGTAGCAGCAGTGGTTTCAAAAAGATTGGTGACTCCTGAAGTAGACCTTCATTATGTGCTCCCTACACTGAGCCCGAATTTGTTTGGAATGTCTGTCTCATTTCACTGCCTTACAGACTTCACTAACCTTTCAAAATGGCACAGTCTGTCTATGTTGCTGGCAAAAATCATCTAAAAGAGGGGAGTGTGCTACCAATAAGGTTATCTTGACTCTGACTTGCTTTATTTTAGTCGACCACGCCATCCAAAAGCAGGACTCAATTTGCTTGGAATGACTCTGTACCCTGCGCACAGCAAGAATTCACAAGAAGACGATGGGAATTCACATTCTCCCAATGGCTTTTGTCTTCATGGGGTGCAGCTCTAATTACTTCCAAAATTTGTTCCACTTGGACAGAAATAATAGTTAATGGTTCTTTGGGGACTCTACACACAATCTGTTGTGCGTTTGATGACATGAAGCCCAGCTGTGAAACCAAGACGTCTTCATTTCTACAATAAATTCACTAAAGTGCCTGAAGGCTCCAAATGAATGAAACATCTTATTCATAGAGAAAATTTTGAATAAGTTTAGCCTTCGGCTGCTTCTAATACTTTTTTTTTTTTTAAAAAGAACATATATGGAATCTTTTACCTAAATTCTGTATTCATCTATGGCTATATTAAAATTTTAATTCTGCAGGCATTTTAAAAGAAGTGAAAGACTAATATTAACACAGGATTTAAAAGTAACTGTCAGCTTTGGAAAGTCACGTATTGCAATCATGCAATGTAACTACTTAAAACAAGTAAACCATCTCTTTTGTGCACGCAAATCAGTGGCAGTCCGAACAAAGGCTTCCTAGTCTCCTCAGACTAAATGTTCTTACAGTTGACTCCCTGCTGACAATGACAGATGGGACGGAGAAGCTCCCTGACATCAACACGCAAGCAAAGGGCAGCTCATTCGCCTTACAACCCGGCCACAATCCCTCTTTCATCCTCCGCAGAAAGATTTAATAGAATCCTTTGGCACGTTACGATAGTGTGTTGAAATGGTGACCACCGTGTCCAGTGTTTGGAAAGGAGAAAAACAAAACAAAAAAGGTCATTTTTGGCTTGGTTTTGAAGGTGTTTCGAAGTGGTTGTTTTTGAGAACGCTGGCAATATTATCATTCCTGTCTGGATGACACTGAAAGTATTTTGTACAACAAACGACATTTGTACTGTATGTGCAAGAACTATACTTCTGTCAATGTTACTTCTCCAGCGTAGTGTACATTTAATGAGACAAGCTGAGACACATGACAGTGTTGTGATGTTTTGGCACATCCTTAAAACACATTTTGGCTTTTGCTGTTACATTTTGCACAAAAAAAGAGGCTTATTTATTGCTTATTTACTCCACTTATCTTATAATGACTTTTTTGTAATAGGAAAAACGGCAACATTTTC
This sequence comes from Vanacampus margaritifer, assembly GCF_051991255.1. Classification (NCBI taxonomy): domain Eukaryota; kingdom Metazoa; phylum Chordata; class Actinopteri; order Syngnathiformes; family Syngnathidae; genus Vanacampus; species Vanacampus margaritifer. The sequence continues at coordinate 22,129,467 of NC_135434.1, forward strand.
CCAAGTGGCTTAGTGGCATTCTAAACATTTTGCAATACCCCTGCTGTCGTTTCGCCGCCTGCTCCCTTAATCCTCTGATCAGTCAATACCCCTCTTCAGCGCTCAGCCCTTCTCAGTAGGCTCTCGCCGTTTTTGTGCTCTTCTCCATAGCACATCCGCTTCCTCCTGATGAACACATCATATACTGACAAGCAAAAGGCCCATGAGAAAATTCTTGAGAAATTGCGAAGGACCAAGAAAAGTGAATTTGTTGAGGTTTCCACACTTTTTCCACTAAAAGCCTCATACATTAAAATCAATATGGATGTGTTGGCCAACTTTTTTCACCTTTAGTTTATTATGCATGCTAAACCCAATGCATTGTGTAAATAAATATATGAAATGCAGTTTGGATTTTAGCTAAATCAAATTGTTACCTTATTAAAATAATGGTCTATTGATCTATATGGTGTATTTTGGGAAGGTGGGGGGAAAAATATTATTATTATTATTATTATTATTATACTCCAGCACAAAAATATTCTTCTCGACCAGAAACTGTCTGATGTGCAGGGCACTGTGAGCAAGCACAGAGTGAATCAATTACAAGTTGACCAAAATATTTTGAATATAAATGTCAATCCTGACATAAAATGTATGAATTTGAGCAAATTCTCCTACTTCCTGAGTGAGAGAAGATCCTTTAAAGCCTTCTTAAGGATTATTATCTGTGATTGAATAATTTCTCATGTGTTTGTGATGAAAAGTGTCACTGTTTTCACTCTTCCCTTCTCTCCCAGTGCATTCTCAATTGACACTGACTCTAACAGCAGTGCTATATAAAAGAGTGTCTGGCTCTTGCTGCTGTCACTGTTGGTTACATGCATTCGTCACCATAAAAAAAAATGGTTGAAGCCTCTTGTAATTTTGACAAACATTGTTTGCTCTCCTCTCGCCTTCTCCTCTTTTCCGCTTCACTTGAATCTGCTTCTTACTCACAACCATGCCAAGATTTTTGTTGACTCAAGTACCAACCTATGCACAATAAGATAGAGATGCCTAAAAAAAATTGAAGGCGGAGGATCGAAGTGATCCTGAAATATTAAGTATTTTAATGTGTTTAATGTGTTGTACTTTTAATCAAAGAATGATTTATTAGGGTTAGTTTCCATGATGATTTGGGGTCCTTGGAAATCACAGGGTGGCAGGCAATTACCAACACAGGCAATAAATATAAATAAGTCATTACATGATAAAATGGGTGAATCTTATGTGGGTTAAAAACAAGATTCTTGAACTTTGGATGTGACTTGGAGGTTGTTCGCATGGATCTCAGTTCTTTTAAATGTACATCAGGAAGCGAGCATTGAGGAGAAAGTGATGGTGAGTTTACACTGTTTTTGCATTCCATGTAATACATCAATGGCAGGCCCACCAGGCACCCCACCGGCCCTCAGCCCCCGCTCCCCCCACGACCCGCCACCCACCACAACCCAGCTCCCTCCGCCCCCAGGCCGCCAAACCCCCAGAAAACCCCAGGACCCAGCCACCCGAACACCCCCCCCCCCCCCCACCACCACCACCACCAAGACGCCAGCCTCCCAAACCCCGAGGACCCCCCGTACCCAGGCATCGGTGCCAGAGAGGGGCCGGACAGCGGAGTGGCGAGGGCATCCGCGCCCACCCAACCTCCAGCCGCTTGGTGGGGCAGAACACTGGGGGCGGAAGGGAAGATGGGAGCACCAGGAGCCGGGCGGCACCCCTAAATCCCAGGCCCGGCGGGGAAAGGTCCCGGTCGTCATGCCAGCGTACCTAGTGAAAGCTAATCCTGTTAATGAGTTTGCCAGCTCGCCGACTGGCGAACTCTACCCTTACACCGTGGATGTGACCCCACCCAGTGTATATACAAGTGTGTGTGTGTGCGTGTGTGTGTGTGTGTGGTGCATTAAATTTGGGAGCAGGTGAGATGGAGCAGAGGAAAATGATATCCCCTCGCTTCAATCCACCTGCTTCCCAGACGTGTCGGTGAGTGTATGTGGTACATTAAAAAAAAAAGGGGGGGGGGCGTGGTGGCACGGCGGGGATACAAATGGGGGGCCGCAGCACTGCTTAATACTGCAGTCTGCCCCAACCGGCAGCAAGATTTAAAGCAACAGGGCACCAACGTAGTTGACAGACTATGCGAAGACACTCGAGATTCACACTCAAGACTTATAATGCAGAAAAAAAACACACTAATTTAATAAAAATGGTAATAAAACTTTATTAAGTGGATAGTCAGTGAAACCAAGAAATATACGTTCAATTAAAAGGGACACAAAACTATAAGCACTTTTCCATTATTCATTTAAGAATGTGCAATTTCATTGATCCTTCACAAAAACAACAATTAGTATCTTTATTTTTTTTCCATTTCATTCATATTTTGCAGGGAAAGTCTGCAAGCGAGCGACTTACGTCAGCAATCCTCGCCGTTGCACGATGACGTCAATTAGGAAAAGTAGAGTTGAATTTATTTCAAAGCGTATTATCCTTTCCTATGTTCGAAAGGAAGCACCTTTTCTTTTTTTTTCTCAGGAGAGCTCAGTATTGTTCATTCGATTTGACATCATCATTGCTCTCCTTTTTTAAAAAATAAATAAATTTAAAAAAAAAAATTCTTTCTCTCTCTTTTTTTTTTTTAAATATATATACATATACACATACACACACATATATATATATATATATATATATATATATATATATATATATATATATATTTATTTATTTATATTTTTTTGTATGTGGGTGAGCATGTGCGTGCGTGCGTGTACGTGCGTGCATGTGTGTATTCATCAGTTCACCTAAAGCCCATTAAAAAAAAATCCCATACTAATAATATAATATAATAATAAATTGCCAAATGCAGAAACATCAATGTAAGTTATCACGATGTAGTGGCTCTCGCTAACAGACAGAATTAAGTAACCAGAATTAGGTTAAAAAATTCTATATACGTAGACCATGTTTCTATAAATTTTGATATTTGTTTTTTATTTGAGGCAGATATTTTTTTCATTAAAATGTGATTTACGAGGAGGTTAGACCATTGGTCGATATTCAGAGTTTGTTTATTTTTCCAGCTAACAAGAATTGTTTTTTTTGCGATAGTAAGGGCTACAAGTGTAGATTGAAATTGTTTATGTGGTAAGTCAATTGTTGTTAGGTCACCTAGCAAACACAAGTTTTGAGATAAAGGTATCCTACAGTCCAAAATAGCGGAAAGTTTTTCTAAGACTTTAGTCCAGAAATACATAACCGGAGTACATAACCATAAAGCATGAAAATAAGTGTCTGTAGTGTTTTGTAAACATTGGAGACAAATGTCGGAGTCTGAGAGTCCCATTTTCTTAATCATATATTGAGTAATGTATGTTCTGTGAATAATTTTATATTGGATAAGTTGTAAATTTGTGTGTTTTGTCATTTTAAATGCGTTTTCACAAACTTGAATCCAAAAGTCAGATTCCGGTGCTATAGACAAGCCTGTCTCCCATTTCGAGATGGGTAAAGATTTTATCAGTATATGAAAGTAACTTATATATTTTTGAAAGTTTTTTTGTTGTTGTCGGAGAAAGCTTGTTAATATCTTTAGCTAAAACAGGCGGTTGGAGCGTACCCCGAAGTGTTGGAATTTTTTTCTTTATCATATTTTTAACTTGTAGATAATGTAAAAAATTTCCGTTTTTTATATTGTATTTTTGGAAGCACCTTTTCTCCTTGACATTATGAAAGGTGGCATACAGGTTAGGATATTTGACTTTTAGAGGAAGCCCTATAGATTATGTTCTTCTTCTACTTTTCTGCTTTGCTATAGCAGCAGCACACAATGGAAAAGGGAACAAGTAGGCTAATTTGCAGAGAAACAATATGGAACATGTTAAAGGTTATTTATGGTATACTGTGGGCGGGTTGAACATCCATGCTCTCATGGAGGTGTAAATAACTTTGTGTCTCAAGATATGAGTTTACCAGACTTTTTCCACGGTAAAATAAAAATAATAATAATAATAATAATAATGCATCATTCTTTCTTGAAACCAAAAGACGCTTCACAATGGATACATTATTCATGCACTCACACATTCACACTGTGGTGACGGTAAGCTACTTAAGTAGCCACAGCTGCCCTGGGGCGCGCTGACGGAAGTGTGACTGCCAGTGTGCGCCTACGGCCCTTCCGGCCACCACCAAACATTCACACCTTCCATACATTAGCACGTCGCCTGGACTGGCCTGTCCTTTGGAGGATGGCTGCTAAAAAACAGTGATACTTTCCTGTTTACCAGATTTACATGCAAGGACAGTAACATCCTTGATCCACAACATACATTTCAACAGAACAAACAAACATGCACAAAAGCATGCATGTCCCTGAAGGTAAAAGCAATCAATAATACAAGCTTACTTTTCTTTAAATCGCTTTTGTGTTGAATGAAATAAATAATGTCATTTAAACAGGAAATACATATTTTGCTTGGCCATGAGTGGACTGTACTTGGATATTAATACTAACTGACATTTAATTTACATTAACGGAATATTCATTTAATATTCAACAAAACTTTACTTTTTACTTCCGTTTATCCAGGGTCGGGTCACAGCTTTAGTAGGACAAGATTCACTCCCCAGCCACTTCAAAATAAGCAAAAATTAAGTAAGTAACCCATCTGCACCGTGCATCATGCACACAAAATTTACCATTAGAAAATTTTGCACAGCTGTCAGCCCAAGTCCACAATATGTGATATTAGAGGTATACTATGGCAGAACACGATTGTGTTTGTTACCGTAAAAGCACTACCATTCGATCAGAAATTAATGTGGGACAGCCATCATATCATTTTAAGATTTAGTTGTGTTTCAATATGGATGGCAGTGCAGAATAACAGAAAAGCCATGTTTGCCTCGGGTAGGAGGAGGCGGTTGGAAAGTCAGGATTTAGCATACAAAAGCTGATAGCGAGCAAGTTAGGGTCACAGAGTCTCTAACCATGGTGAGTGACGAGCAATTTATTTTAACCGGCTCTAATTCAGACTTTTCCTTAGGTTAGTATTAACATCTTCCGAGGTTTCATATTTGACCTGTTTGCAGGAACATCCATGTGGCAGATGTTGAGGAATGAAAATAAATTTCCTCTTTGCGTGTTCCAAAATTTGAAGACAGATTTAATGTAAGAAAAAACACGTTTGCAAAAATGATTTTTTAACCTAACAAAGATCTCTGGTCATCTAAACAGCCTCTAATTCATCACTTAAACAGGTGGGATTCAGAGCGTCGAAATGTACAGTAGTTCTTCCACATGCAGAATGGCTTCTTATAGTTAAAAGACCTCCTCTCTTTTATTTGTAGACAAAACATATCTCTGGGTACTTTTCCATGAGCAGATGGCGAAAACAAGGTCAGGTGGGTGTATGTTCGGGACAAATTTTGTTCAAGGACTAAATGTGTTTTCGCACAAAACGCTGCGAAGGAACTTTTTTAGACTAAATAGTATGTCCCAGCTTAAGGTCAGATTATACCGAAATCAACACCACCTGCTCTGCACAGGACACAAAACATTTCGACAAGGTTAATATAAAGAATTAAAATGTTAACAATGTATAACAATGGTTAATAAAATGAAATGAAGTATTAAAAATGTTATATCTAACACAGAGCTCCAACTGGAGTGGGGTCAAACATGCTCAAAAATTACTGTAAGTACACATCACCGGTTTACATATACTGCAAACATATACATACATTTTCACATTTTGAAGTTTTGATTTTGGTTTGAGGTTTGTTTTTTTTTGTTTTTTTTTTGGTTTGAGCATGTCCCCTTGCGGTCAGGCGTTTTGGAAATGACGTCATTAGTCAGGTTTCCATCCAAATGTTTCAAAATTTTTAATGCAAATTTTGTGAAAATGCGCAAAACAGACATGCGACTTATGCCTGTTTCCATTTGCTCTTCTTTTGCGAATATGCGCCGCGAGATGACGTCGTTGTGACGGAACTTTGGGACAAAGGGGAGTTCCAGGTGGGAATGTTTTTGACGGACTGAACGGAAGTAGTTTGTCTTGTTGGCTTCCCTCTCGCATGTAAGTGAAGTGTGTCATTACATTGAGAGCTGATGTTAATAAAGCCATCTAGAATTGCATTAATATTTTTTTTTTCTTTAATTAATTATAAAAAGAATCAAGTTTCTTCATCTCTCCAAACATATCTTACTCTATCATCCGCCATTTATTGTGACTACAAACGTGCGTGTGACGTAGTGTCAGTCAAAACGTGCGGTGTATCCGGTCTTATAGTCGCTTATTCGCAAAACCTGTTTCCATCGCCAAAATGCACGTTTTCCTTTTTTCAATGCGCTTCAAAAACCACCTCGTCCAAGCGTAATTTTTTTTGGTGGCAATTTTGGGCCTATTTTGCGATTTTTTCTGGCGTTTCCATTTAGTTTCTTTTTTGCAATTCTTGAAAATTTAAATAAAAATAGGTGGATGGAAACCCACCCATTATCGAATGCTCATCATAAGCGTAGATATGTGACTGAACCTTGCTTTCTCCCATGGTTGCCAAAGTGATGAACTGGTCACTTTACACTTGAGAAAAGATACAGCATCTTTGTGACACTCAAGAAGCTTCAAAATGGGCCTCTTTGCACTTATCTGAGAGCTATCTGGAAGCACATGGCACAAACCTTTATGAAGTTTCTGCAGCAATTCCATGGGTTCTTCTCAGAAATTCAGTCATCAATGGTGACTATGACCCCAGGCTTAACCGCTGAAAATGGTCTGATGCTCCTTTGCTTGTCATTGAGGTCACTAAAAGCAGGTTCGCGTTCTTTGTCTTTGATCTTGGACACACTTTTTGACTCTCCTGTATAACCTACTGCAGCTTCCCTATAAACATTGTGTAACCTTTGATGACATTTGCGGTGTTTCCCCTTCCAAACTAAGAAATTCAATCACAGCTCTGCTTTTGAAGAGAATCAAACGATGATGTAATTTGTTGGAATTCGATTTGGAAAAAAAATTCTAATTAATTAGTGTCTTTGTAATTAATTAATCTCATTTAATCACATATTAAAACATTTTCAATTGAAATGCATTTTGGCATTTAACTGAATCACTGAATAAACTTAATTAGCTTAATTAACAAAATCCTATTTACTGAGCATTAACAAAGTGCAACATCAATAAAATATATTATGATTTTGTAGTTCACAAAGCACAAACATAAATTCAGGTTAGGTTCAAGACTTTTCAGGACATTTTGTAAACTTCCTATGCCTTAAACAAATTTGTTTTTGTTTATCTTTAAAAAACAAAAGCAAAAAAAAAAAAATACTTCAGTAGAGACAGAACATTGCCATTTCAAGTCCAGTGTCTTTCAATCCTTCTTTGCCTCCCTAAACAATAGCAACTTAATCGCTACAGCCTATTACAGTATGTTCATTTCCTAGTGTGTCTTGGCTGCTAACTTCAATTAGTTTGCTAGATTTTCCTTTTTTCAATCATATTTCAGTTTGTATGTGTTGCCATGACAATGTAATCTGCCGAGGGCCTTTAGTGTTAATAGTGCTGGCCCTTGACATATACACACTACGAGGTAACGGCGGTTTTGTTTAACCAATCAAATTTCAGGTCTGCATGCAGGCTCAGAGTGACGTCAACATTTTTCCGTCCTTTGTTTTGTGATGTGCAACCAATCATATTGAAGCGGGGCATATCATGCCTAGATTAAGTTGGATTCATAATTCTGTGCAGGTGAGGAGGAGGACAAATGTTGGACATTATTCAAAATTTCTTTTCAAGGCTGACTTTTCAAGAAAAACTGGACATTGGGACAATAGGTCAGACTACACTAAACCTAGCTGACAACCCGAAAAATATTTGAACCTTCAAGAGTAACAACAACTATCTTGAATCTGCCTACCAAAAGAGGATGGATTTTGTCTAAATAAATAAATAAATAAGCATTTCTAAATAGTGTGTCATAATTAATTTAAAGTTATAGATTTGTATGTTATTTTAATGTTTTTGTAATGTTATTAGTGGCCCTGGGCAATTTAATTGAGATTTAAATTTTTATATTAAATCAATACAATATAATTGATGAATAACAATAAATGTGCCAAGCGACAATGTGTGTGTGTTCTCAAGGTCAGTGTAAAACTAATTGGAAAAATAATTTCACACATTGTATTTACAATGCATTCTTTGTTTCAGAAACATCACCAGTGCTAATACTATCAGTCAATGGAAAATCCCATTGGCGAGCTAATAGAAGATTAGTATTAAGTTCAGGCATTGGTATTCCTTCAAATAATGAACATTCACACACAAATACTGTTGTAACACAGACAGGCAGGTTCAAATTCCAATGAAGTTGGGACTTTGTTTAAAACAAATGAAAGCAGAATAAGAATACATTGATATGCAAATTCTTTTCAACTTATATTCAATCAAATACACTACAAAGACAACATTTTTAATGTTCAAACAGATCAAAATCAGAAAAGTCTTTATTGGCCACTCTAGTAATACAGCAACAAGCAACTATAACAAAAAGAACATTTGGGACACAACACAAAGATAAAGAAAGTCATCAAGCAACGTAAGTACTGTACACCATTAGTGCAGTAGTACTGAACAATGACAGCTGTGCAGATGATGCAGAGAGTCGAGGGCAAAATAAAGTGACTAGTAGTGCAATAATTATGATACAATGGCAGTTACATGTATATGTGGTGCAGAGAATCGTCACACAATTTAAAGTGACCAGTAATGTAGTAATTTTGATACGATGATTGAGAGTCCTTGAGCACTTTAAAGTGTCCAGCGCGGTGGAATAGTGATCAACAACTATTATGCAAACACACAGCTGGCTGAAATTGCAATATTAAATATGGTAATACTGCCACACGGGGATTTGCAGAATGGCAAAAGTGTGTTATTGGGGTTTGCAATATAACAATTTGCTAAGGCATATATTCCTCCTGTGAAAAACAAGTTATATAGGCCTTTGCCCTCAGGTCTGTCAGAAAAGTAGAAAATACTTTTTCTAATATCCATCACAAAAACAACTACAATATGAATGGCTTTGTAATATGCAAACTATGTTCAAGCAACAATTATTAACAGTGTATACTGCTGTGAATTTATTAAATTTTGCATGAATCACAACATGTGATAATTTTCTCATGAATAATTGAGCCTTCTACTTCTGAGTCTTCAATTATTGGCATTTTTTTTTTTCCCCTGGAGAGCTCAGTATCGTTCATTCGGTAATTTTACCGATTTAACATGTCATCATCATTGCTCTCTTTTTTCTTTTTGTATGTGGGTGAGAATGTGTATGTGTGTGTGTGCGAGTGTGTGTGTGTGTATTCATTAGTTCACTTAAAACCTATTAAAAAATCCCATACCGTTCACCTAAACCGAACACTTCCAGCCAGAGTCGTGAGGCCGTCAGGAGACCCGAGGAAGGACCAAAGAAAAGAAAGAAAAGTGAAATCCAGCACCGACCAGACACCACCCACCAGGCCACCAACCAGAGTCCTTCACCAACCCCAGAGACATCTAAATTCCAACAAATCAGACTTCAAGAGACCAAAGGAGAGACTGAGGAAAGGAAGGAAGGACAGACGAAGCAGAGTGAGATCCACAGACACCAGCCTCCACCGACCTGAGGAAGAAGCAGATTGTGTCTGAGTTTCGATGCTGGTGTGGTGGATCTGGCATGCATGAAAATATCCACCAAAGAGGGGAGCCGTTGCAAGCGCAACACCTCAGGGCCCCCCAGGCCACGGCAGCGCCAAAGGACGACCCCCGGGCTCCGCGGGTCGGAGAGCAAACCCAGGAGCGGGAGCGCCCCCACCCCAACACGGCCCGCGCCCCCAACCCAACACAGCAGGATGGGGCACTGCAGGCCCGCCAGGCACCCCACCGGTCCACAGCCACCGCTCCCCACACGACCCCGCCCCGCCCCCCATCCACCCCAACCCAGCCGCACCCAGGCCCCCAAACCCCAAGACAACCTCCCACCCCCAGCACCCCCCACCCCCACCACCCCAACCAAGCCGCCCCTTTGGCACTTTCTTTTTTCACACCCAATACTGTAAATGTAGTATAATGTTCAGCATTCACCCCCCTATTCGCATGATAAGAAAATAGCATATTTTGGTCATTTAGGGGAAAAAAATTGTAGTCAAATTTCAATCATTTTCTAAAATTACGGCTTTGTAATGAATTGTTTGTGTGTGGAAAAAAAGGGAGTGGTGTACTCTTTGTGGTAATATTTCCTTTGTAACTGATAACTGAAAGATTTGCTGTGTCTGAAGAACTTGTTACTCACTGCAGACTGTCAGATAATGGACTTTTACGGCATAGTAACATTCACTAACTGCTGTTAGGATAAGCTACATGTTTTAGATGGGCATTGAGCTCTCAACCTCATCATGACGGACATGTATTTCATTTGAGTGCTTAATGACTTTATTTAACGCTACTTCCGCTGCCAAGGAATTGGCAGACCCTGCACTGAGTTTGAAGACATACTGTTGATGTGGACGTACATTTAATGAAATGTTGACGGCATTTTATCATTGCCACACCGATGTTTCACTCATATGAGATTACAACATAATTACCACTCATTATGATTAAGAAAATAATTACCCGACAAATGAAAGGACACGACAGACCTTGATGTTCCTATCTGTTTCATGATGAAGTTTTCAAATGTCAACTCCCACCTGGTGCACGTAATCCAGACAAGTAAACCCAAAACTCTCATTGAGTCCCACTGAGGAGATAATCACTAATTACTGTGTCCATTATTAACCTAATTAGCTGCACCTGTACCACCGTGCCTCCATGTCGGAATACGGGTGCCAGCAGGCACCCACAGCAGCTATTCCTAATCAGACGACCAGCCTGAGGGGTATTATGTCTGAAGGATTACAGGGTTCATCCTCATAATCTGGCATTAACCCCCCCAGAATAATGCAAAGAATCTCATCTATGTTTCATTAAAAGTGTGTTATAGAATATGGAGCACTACTCTTCTTAAAAGAGCGTATTTTTTAAGAAGATCCAAAGTGTGAGGTGCTTTAATTCAATTCAACTACAGTGTGCCCTCCCTGTATCACAGTTTTTCCATTACACCTCCATTATAATGCAGATTTTAATATTCTTTACGGACATTAAATTTACGGACATTTACACATACGTGTTAAGTTTAAAAAAACAACCCACAAAAAAAAAAAAACTCCGTTCCAAGCAGTGTTGAGGTCTGCTGGGAGACATTTAGTGTAATTAGAGCAAGACAAAAAAGAAGATGTCCGCAACTTACTCCTACTACCTCCAGTAATGGTCATTGTTCCCACAACGCAGAGAGAAAAAATGCCTTTGAGTACAGTATTGTTGTAACCCCCTTTGTTTGTAAGTGCTGCTTTTGTTGATGTTTGAAGATTTACAGTCACTGTAACATCAATGCTAGTTTCCAATTAGCTTGTCTATGGCGTTTTGCATTGTATGTTAGCAATAAGCTACAAGACTTTGGTTAAACGTGTTAGTGTTTGAATATACAATGCTTAGTTTTCTTTTTTATGTCAACTTTACAGTAAACTTCAACTGGGAGTGACAAATTAACAGTTTAAAACAAGCACGGCGAAATTTTTATTTGGACAACAGTGCTTCCTATTTTTGTTTCAAAGCGATGTTAGACTATAGTCGACCATTTATTGACAGTGAGAGAATGAGAACAGACGCAAAGGAATGCTAAAAAGTGTTTTAATAATGTGTAATAATAATAATAATATATTTAAAAGGGTGGGGGGGGGCAATATTAATTAATACTATTTCTATTAGTAAAAATTTTTTTCATCTTTTGTTAACAAGAGTATGCAAACCTAGATTTTTTTTATTGTACATTTAGAACAGATATAAAATGTGTGATTAATCGTGAGTTAACTATTGAAGTCATGTGATTAATTACAATTTCAAAAATGTAATCGTCTGACACCCTTAATTTTTAATAATCTTTTGTTTTTTGAATTCGGGGCATCAGGCAATTAGAATTTTTAATTGTAATTACAATGACTTCACTAGTTAACTGACGATTAATCACAAATTTGATATCTGTTCTAAACATACAATAAAAAATGTTCATACTCTTATTAACAAAAGTGTGTGGGGGGGATGTGCAACTAATAGAAATAGTTCAAATTAATTTTTACATCTATAGCCTTTAATGGCAGTGAATGAGTTAATATGTTGTTAGTGGAATATGAGGTAAGCAGCAAAATCCTCTCATATTTATTTATTTTAGGGGTGGTCATTTTGCCTCTTGCTGACTGACAATAACATCACAATGCACAATGTCGAAGCGCTCAGTTAGCAACCAATCACATCTCACCTGTTTTAATTTTTGTTTTTTTAAACTGAGCTGTGATTGGTTGTTACCTGAGCCCTGAGCAACCGTGATGTCATTTTCAGTCAACAACAAGTGGCAAAATGGCCGCCCTCTGAGAAGGATGAAAATGCACATTGCAATGTCAATCTGGATGCCATGTTTAGACTAGTGGTGGCACATACAACATATTATTGATTAAAAAGATAATTTTGGGGTTGACTCCCCCTTTAAGTGTGTGGGAGGTGAAATAACGTTTTTTTTATTCGGCTTTTCTATATCACAGATTCTATCCCCATTACTGTAAAGGGGGTTTAGTGTGGAAAATGACTTCTAATTGTTTGTATAAAATGTGTCTGTGATATGCCCCACTATTGCATAACAGTGGTGCAAATATACATAATAACCAAATTTCTTCACCAATGACTCTCAGCTAGTCTGGCCGAAGGTCGGGTTTTGCGTAATGGTAACGGAACTGTACAGATTAGTGTTCCTGTCAGCTTCTCATAAGCACCACTTGATTCAACATAGTGAAATATAAAATTGTGTATCAACTGTGATATATAAGTAATTCTTGAGCCTTGGGCCATTTTGACAAAGGCATGTAAACATTGGGTTCAAATTGTTGTAAATATAATAAGAGTCAACAAACCTTGTTTTTCTACAAAAGCTTCACATTTCTATAAACTACACTTCAATAGATCATAAGGAACACATTTAATGTCCTAACAAAAGCCTTTTTTTCTCATTTTTTTCTTTTTTAGCCTGTGAATGCAGCGCGGTGTCTCAGAATAATGAAATGTAGCTGTGAATGCATCAGCCTCCCTCTGCGGGGCAGACTTGGAATCAAAGTATCCTCCACAAATCAGAGACTTGATCAGTGGGAGTGAAAAGCGCAACTGACCTCAGCTCAGTCAGGCTGTCTAGGCCACTTATGGCCACTCCCAGTGCGATTCATCACCGTGACAGCCAGTGATTGGGAAGTGGACTTCACAAAGCTGTCTGACAGTCCCTAATGGGACCAGGCACCGTCTCTCTGTGTGACTCCTGAGACAGAGTTGTTTATATTCAATATATTTCGCATTATTCACATAAACATTTTTCACATCATCACCCCGTGTCTTAAGATCATCTATCATTTATCTATGTGCAGATGCCATGGGAAGACTGAACCATGCGGATGCTTCATTAGTTCCAAAGATATTAATGAGCCATGTCGCACTGCTCATGATCCAAAGTATCACACAGCTCAATGCAATGATTAATCGGTCCTTGAATGCAAAATAATACATATTACATGCCCTGGGATCAAGTAGATTGTTAAAGATACATACAGTATTATGTAAGATTTACTGTTGTATTGATGATGCCATAAACACACAGTTTGACAAAACATTTATGGAAAAACATACCACACAACTAACTCTCAAACTATAGTTGTTGTTTTTCTCTGGCTTTTTTTGCATGATAACACACACCACCACACTACAGAAGAGTACCAATGATGGCAACGAGGAAAAATATGGTGAGGACGACAAAAGTTGCAAAAGGTATAAAGTGAAAGTCAACCTTAAACATTTCTTGATAATAAAATGTTACATGTGACCTCGCTAGTCTAAACATGACATTCTGATTATGATTGCATTTGTGGAGTATGAGTTATGAAGCAAAATCAAGCCGTTTTTATCCATCTTAGGTGGTGGCCATTTTCCCACATGCTGTATGAAGATGACATCACATTTGCTCAGGGTTCAGGCAATGACCAATCACAGCTCATCTGTTTTCTGATCTGAGCTGTGATTGGTTGTTACCTGAGCAGTTGTGACGTCATTTTCACTCGGCAGCAAGTGGCAAAATGGCCGCCTTCTGATATTGATAAAAACGGTTGGATTTTGCTGATTAACTCAAAGTCCACTAACACAATATTAACCAAAATACCGTATTTAGACTAGTGTGGCTGCATAGAACATATTATTGTCAATAATTATTCTGGGCGATGACTTCCCTTTTAAGTTATCTTTGTTTATCAAGTTAGTGTGAAGAGACTCAACTAACAGGTATTACATATTAAGTTTTACGTCTATTTCACATCTTCCCCTGCAACCCATGAATATGCGACATTTATACGACAGCTATATATATAAAAAAAAAAAAAGCCTTCCTCTCCTCCTTCTGTGTTTACTATTCTAAAGGCATGCACATAATTTGATTTTACTTTGGTTTTATATAGTCATATTTTAAGTGGCTGTTTTTATGTGTGTATGAGGGTTAGCATGTTAAATGCTACATCACAATTTGCTTGCAATAAAGGTTTTGGCAATGGGGTGGCCACTTGTTGCTAGCAATTCCAATCATTTCATCATTCCAAACTGTCACCTCATATAACATGTCTGTGGGCTGTTGATGTGTGACCAATATGTCATGTACTGTATGTGTGTGCCAAACTATTTGCATTTGAGAGGTTGGCTGCACTAAAAAAAATTAAATAAATAAAAATCATTTCATTCCGACACAATGCGTACCCTACCATTCCTTGGAAACCCCCTTAAGTGAAGATGTCAGTCATTACTATGACCCGTTTCCTCTTGATGGATTGAAAAGACTCTGAAGTGGTTGTGTCTGCATGTGCTAAAGGCAGGGCAAGGTCAACCTCAAATACTGGCTCTTCAGTTGAGGGTCAAACCACGATTCAACTTTGCAATGCAAGAGACTAAAATAAGCAGCTGGCACGCAAGATGACCTAACCAGCAGTCATTATGGAGCTCTTTTCTTCTCTCATTCTCTTTACATCTGCATTTTATGATTATATCTCTTGCCATCTCTCCTTCCAATCTCTCAGTAGAATGTAATTTCCCCCATTTGACATCCATGATTGGTTAGGATAGGCCCATCTTGTCTAATCGACGCCATCGGCAGGTTTCCAGAGGCAAAGGTCGTCCAGTAAATCTATCCGAAATTAAAGGTATACATTAAGTGTCAGACAGACAGGTGACATTGGTTCATAAATACATGATATGCTTTAGTTTTTTATGGTGTCAGCTGTATTTGTGTAATTAATTTGTTGTTTTAACTGTCTGTTATTGTCCGACTGATTTTTATTCCATGTACAACACTTTTAAGGTGCTTTATAAATAATGTTGAGTTGAGATGAAAAATCGAATTTGATTAAAATGGTAAATTGAGTGTAATTCTATAGCACTGTGTCTACATCATACGGTACGGTGGGCGACCAAAGAGCTTTTCAAAGCCTCACATTCACTTCTTTGCAAAGTTAATCGATTGAACTGGAAAGTACAGAAGCAGCTGTACTGATCCCTGGTGGCTGCCTGCCACTGTTTTAACACACTGTTTTGCATTGTAGCCAAAGTTAGAATGCTTTTTTTTTAAGGGATGGGCAAGGTATCGGTATTCAATACCAGTATCGGTGGCCCACTTGTGGCTGTTTTTGCAATCAGGAACTAGAAGTTATAAATTTGAAGAATAGAAAATTGACATTAATTTAATGCAAGGAAAAATGCTGTTTTGGGATGTATACGTCTTTCTTTTCAATTATATGCCATTGCTTTGGGTGGAAATTTATGTACTAGTGGTATCAGTATTTAATATTGGTTTCGGTGACTACTCAAGAGTTAAGTACTTGTACTGGTATCAAAAAAAGTGGTAGTGAACATCCCTACTATTTTTTTTTTTAATTCTAAAGACAAATAAGCAAAAAAACACCAACAAAGCAACAATGTACTTGACCTTATATTAAATAGTGTTTTGTGTTTCTTGCTATCATAGAGTTGAATAGTGTGGAATGGATTTGAAACATAATTAAAAGATCTGGAAACAAATACTGGTCTTCAAAAATTTAATTTTGACCTCAATTGAAACATATGTATTTATATGTACATAGAAATATAGGCTAATCTTCTATTTTGGGTTAAAAATTGCATACCCGACTCCAGAAGAGTCAGTGCCTCACCCGTCGTGAACCTCACCACACATCACTGCTATTCACATACATGCGTATCCAGTTATGGCTGAATGAATGAACCCACTTCCGTGTCAACAGCTTGGCGAAACCGCTTGCCCCCACACGACGCGTGCACACTCCCCACATGGCTACATCATAGGAAGTAACATATGACTACACAGCAGCAGTCTATTATGCTCTGTGGCATCTTATATGACAATAGGATTCCTTGTGTTTTTTCTGGAATTACACATTTCACACACACTGTTTCAACACAAATTATACATCCTTAATAGCAACAAATAAATCAGTCAGTATTGAAAACATGTTTTTCAATACTGGGGTTTTAGTGCAGCTGCACAATTCTGCTCTGCTCTGTTATTGAACCTTGTTAGTTGGGGGCTGTAATGAAGTGGTTGGTGTTTGTTAGCAGTATGTACGATCAACACTAAGCTGAAGCTGTTAGCTGATGAGAAAGAGGGAAAGGATTGTCACTCACATTAGCCAGCTGTTACTTCCAAATGCATCCTCAACATATGTATCCTTCACACATCCATCTGTTTTCATAACCGCTAGTCCTCACAAGGGTCGCTGGAACCTATCCCAGATGGCTTCGGGCAGTGGGCAGGGTACAAAATGAACTGGTCGCCAGCCAATCCAGGTCCTTCACACATTATTTATTTAGTCATTCAGGCAATCATGGCTAATTTATACTAATATTTTATTATTATTATTATTGTTGTTGTTGTTATTATTATTATTATTATCACTATTATTATGTGTTGCTTTCTGACTATGGAAGTCTCATCCAGACATCTCCAGTTTCTTGGTTTTGCATTTCAGTATTCTAAGCTGACTCGTGTTTTTGGCAGCATGAAGACCCTTTGGATCGTGTGAGAGATTGTCAAGACAACCATACGTTTCAGTATTTTGGGAATTGTGTGAAGCTTGTAACTATTAAAGGACTCCCCGCCTCATGTTTGGAGAACCACCAAAGTGTATGTCATTCATGGGGTAAAATTCTGACTGAATCTCATTTTGCATAACACCCACTGACTCTTAACTATTTTCGCCAATGGTTCTAAACTCATTGTCTGAAAAATGCCATAGATGTGACAGTGAAAATTTATATCTGGCATATTTGGATTAGTCGCCCATAAGAGATAATGAACCAACCGGAAGACCCCAATCCATTATACAAGCTATGAGTTGAGTTGTCCAGGCAGTGCACGGGTCATTTTATCGTACCTGCTAAGCAACAACATATACACACATAAAAGAGCTACACTTCCATAGGATAAAGAAGAGTGGTGCAAAGAAAGCACGCAGGTTAATGGCAAGCAGCAAGGTATTATATATATTAATAATAATAATAATAATAATAATACGCTATTATAGTCCTTTAATTTTGGTGCTGATCAGCCTGGTGATAGCATTTCTCTTCATTTACATGCAGTTTCAACAGGAACTGCAATTTATTTTCTTTAAAGCTATTCAGGAGTATATGTGCAATTTCCGCCTGCAATCGCACTTGTGTTGTGACCAGGAAAGCTCATGCCAAGTTTAGTGTGAAGTTTGACAGTCAACAATGACGTTCTGTTGAAAGAAATGGTTTCTCTCCTGCAAGCATTTTACATGTCTGTCGACAATGTCACTTGCTTATGCTGTGCTTTTCAGCTGTACCAACATTCTACCTTAACTGGTTTCTGTGTAAAAAACTAAGGTCGCGTACATACTTAAAGACAATTGGGTTGTTATTGTCCCAATTTTACCCCTTACCGACCAAAGACTTCAGACAGATGGTGTTATCTTATGTCGTATAAGTGTCAGGATTAGCGTGGCGCATAGGACGCAAATACAGGGAAGCCGGGAGACAAGCAACTGTTCAATACCTGATTTTTATCTTCATGTGTGGCGTCTGTCGCAAATAAAAACAACTTTCAAGATTTGAAAAAGCTTTGTCTCTACCAGGCCTAAGGCAGCAATATTGCTTGTGTCGCCTTATCTTACGTTGCTGATGTGACTGTTCTGCGGGATCTCTGTGTTAGAGAGGCTTGAGATGTATATTCAAGTCTTTAGCTGCCAAAATCAACAGAAATGCACCACTTCCTTTTCCCAGTCACATAAGGAGTGGCCACTTTATGAGTGCTCCATATGCCACTGAAGTTGGTAAAGGCCATTCATGCCCAAGGAAACATCTCAAGTGACAAAACTTTATGGCAAGGTCTAGCAATAGCAAGGATGGCCTCATTTTTATGGTGCAATAAGCTAGTGGATCAATAGATGCTTAAAATGATCATTTTATAATGATAAGAAATATCGAAGGTTGTGCTAGCACCTCCAACAAACGTGTTCAACCTTGAAGGAAGTCTGCAGTCCACACACAAAAACAAGGCATTCTATTATAGCACCTGTGACAGCATTATGCCTGCAACAGTGAAGGTGCACAAGCACCAGAGTTTGTAGCAATAAACTGCTGTTTAATAACTGTGAAAGTTTCTCATTTGTAACAAGCCATTGGAGTGGAATCATGGCCTTAACGCTAACGGGGAAAAAAAAAAACTTTATGAGCTGAAAGCACTCACACAACAAGGTGAGCTTTGGTTTTGTCGTAGTATTGCGCTAAAAAGATTTGCATTCATTGAAAATACCGGAGAGCTGCTGCATCTCATTGAAATGCTAACGGTGATTCTACATTGTTAGCGTATGTTGAGGGGTGTAGAAAAATGTCACTGTTTGATATGCTATCCCCCTTTTACCTTCCTCATGTTCATTCATCAGAATGATGTCTTGCTATATCTGTACCGTGCTCCATGTCTCCCCCTTTTGCTCCTCTCCTTCACCTCCTCCCTTCCTACCTCCTCCTCCTCCTCCTCCTCATGGGTCCTGTTCTAATTCAGTGCTCATCCTCCAGCCCACTTTTCTATGTTCTCTAATCCTCTTTTCACTTTTGCTACTTGTAGGGACATGTGCCACTGATAACAGTGGCTCATTCTTTTTCATATACAGTATTGTACTCCATATCTCTCCTTGTGTCAACATCCTAATATTTTCCCCTCAGTCTTATCCTACTCTGTCCCTTCTTTGCTTCATCTTTTTTTTTTTTTGCTCTCTATACTTAACTTGCCAATGTTTTTCTTTACCTTGTTGCTCGTCCATATTCTGCCCAGTTTTCTTCTGCTCTCTCTTCCAAAGTCAAGCATTGTCTGAGGGCTTTTTGACAAAGAGCTCCAAAGAGACAAACAAGCACCTTTTCAAGGCGGGAATTTAAGGGTTGAAAACATTTTTGACCTTCAAAAAATAAACAGTTTATCACAGTTGCCCGATACAAGTGGCCGTAGATCACTGGTGTCCAAACTACGGCCAGGGGGCCATTTGTGGCCCGCCGTCCATAATAATAGACATTTGCAGATAACAACAGAATTTCCCTTCATAAGACTATGGAGAATCAAAAGAATTCAGTTTCTGAAACAAAAATAGTTTCCTCCACTTTCGGTTTAGTGTCAAGTTCCGATTTATGAACTAATGATTATCAAGTCTGTTCATCTTATTACAGATTGCTCTTGTTTTGGTTCTGAATGTGGAGATGGGATTCAGCTGCTACTCAGTGTAAGGGCACATCTATTCCACAGGGGCACAATGCTGCAGGTAAACCCAAAACATAGGAAAAGTCCTGAATTATTTGCCTTATATACCTTAGCAGTAGCAGTTTTTCCAAAAATAAAAAATAAAATAAAAGCGGCCCTTGCATCGTTCTATATACGATGTACTTTTATTTTCCCGTGGGGAACTTTTTCCTGGACTCCGTCCAGCTGCAGTTTACAGTAAGGAAAAACAACAGAATAGAAAGAGATAAAATCAAAATTAAATAAGAAGTGCAGCAGTAGTTTACAGTGAGAAAAACAACAGAATAAAGAGAGCTAATTAAAATAAATAATACACACACACTCCTATATATATATATTGCACCACTTAGTTAATGTCGGTTATTAAGTAATTTGATGGATGTCGGCAGGAATGAGTTCTTGTAGCAGTTCAGCCTGGTTCTGGGGGCCCTGAATCTCCTGCCGGAAGGCAGTAGCTGGAACTTATGATGCAGAATGTGAGTCGGGTCAGTAACAATTTTCTGTGCCAGTCTGGTGACGGACTGCTCATAAAGCATCTGTAGGGAAGGATGATTCCTGACCCCCATGATCTTCATGGCAGTCCGCACCAGACCGGCAATCTGTGACCTTGACTGCACAGTCAGGTTGCTGTACCAGGCCGCAATGCCGTATCTGATGATACTTTCCAATGCAGCCCGGTAGAACTACAGCATGATCCTCTGCTCCACTCCATAGACCCTCAGTCTGCGTAAGAAATAGAGACGCTGTTGGAGTTTGGAGCAGAGACTTCCAACATGTACCCTCCAGCTGAGTGTGTTGTCAATGTGGACCCCCAGATACCTGTATGAACCTACCTGGCTTTTTTGGACAGTTTTTGGATCAAATATCACCTCCTCTGTCTTCCCCACATTGAGCACAAGATGATTCCGGTCACACCACTGGACAAATTTCTCTATTTCTGAGAAATAGTCCAGTGGGCTACCGCTGGCCTGCAGCAAGGTGACGATAGCTGTGTCATCAGAGAACTTAATGATAAAGTTCTCAGGGTGTGATGTCACACAATCATTTGTGTACAATGTGAAGAGGACCGGGGAGCTGACGCAGCCCTGTGGGGCGCCTGTGCTTATCAATCTGGGTTCCGAGAGACCTGTTGACCCTGACTTGCTGTGTGCGCTGTGTCAGGAAGGAGTGATACCACCTCGAGATGTACGGGTTCACATTCATCTCCTTCAGTTTACCCAAAAGCAGGTGCGGCTGCATTGTGTTGAACGCTGAGCTAAAGTCAACGAACAACACACGTGCATAAGCTTTCGGGCCGTCTAGGTGTTTGCTGACCAGATGTGTGATGCTGTTGATAGCATCGTCAGTGCCGCGACCCCGCTTGTAGGCAAACTGAAGGGAGTCTAAGTGTGCATCCACCTCCCCCCTGAGCCGAGTCACCATCAGCCTCTTGAAACACTTCATAACAATGGAAGTTAGAGCCACAGGCCTGAAGTCATTATTGACCACAGGACATTGTTTTTTAGGAACCGGGGTGATTACTGATTTTTTCCAGAGACTGGGAATGGAGTGTGAGTCCACAGATCTCTGGAAGATGGGCTGCCATGCCACTGTGAGCTCCTCTGCACAGGATTTTAGCAGAAGGGCAGATATCCCATCTGGTCCTGAGGCCTTCTTTGTGCAGACAGACCTAAAAGCAGATTGGACATCTCTCATCACTCATTCACTGAAATGGACCTCAGGACCTCCCCACATTCAGAGGAGAAGTCCTGGGTTTTGAATCTTAAATAAAAGTCATTCAGCTCCCTTGCCTTCTGGAGGTCATTTAGAGTGCTGAGACCTTTTTGAGCAGGAGTCAAGTTGGTGATCCTCCTCATGGTGTCCCACATTTCCTTGAAGTTGTTAGCAGCAAAATGTTGTTCTATAGTCTCTTTGTGCTTCCTTTTTGCTTCTTTAAGCATGTGTTTGAGTTCTTTTTGAACCAGTTTGAGCTGGGCTCTGTCCTGGTTCTTAAATGCCCTTTTTTTGCGGTTAATACAGTCTTTAACCTCCTTAGTAATGTACGGTTTGTTGTTGGGGTAAACAGTTATTTCCTTTGTAGGTATGATGTTGTCCACACAGAATTTAATATAGTCAGTTACAGTCACAGCAGCAGTATCCATATCCAGCCCATCAAAGGTATTCCACTCTGTGCATAGGAAACATCCTTTAAGGGTCTCAATGCTGTCATGAGACCAGATTTTAACAGTCTTTCTTTGTGGTTTGCTGCGTTTGAGAGCTGTTTTGTAGGTGGGGATGAGGTGAATTGTGTTGTGGTCAGAGTTGGGGGGGGGGGGGCTCTACTCACATATGCGTTCTTCACGTTCCCAAAGCATTTGTCCAGGACTCTGTCTCCCCTTGTTCCACATTTTACATACTGATGAAAACCGGAGAGAGACAGCTCCAGTTTGCAGTGGTTGAGGTCCCCTAAGATGAAAACCGGGGCCTCCGTGCACCGTCGCAGTTGTTGTTGAATGCAGTCGGAGATGAAGGCTGCGGCGCTGGCGGCGTTCCCGCTGGGCGGAACGTACACGGCGCAGAGGAAAATGTTTCCAAACTCCCTCAGCAGGTAGCCCGGCCTCAGACTTAGGCAGAGGAGCTCCACGTCGGGGGTGCAAGTGATCTGCCGCACCGCGTAATTACGACACCAGTTGTCATTAATGTAAATGCAGACGCCCCCACCTCAGCTTTTTCCCGACGCCTCAGTCCTGTCGGCGCGAATGTCATGAGGAAGAAGTTTGGATACCCCTATCATTGATCAATGGTTAGCGGGAAACAGTTATGGCCAGGAACACACATAAGGAGTTTTAAAATCCTAAAAGATGTTTTATCTGTGACAGACCTCACACATTAAGATGCTAAATCAATCATTTTAAAGCTTTGGTTGTGTTGTGTGTTGTCTGCTTTGATAATCTCAACATAGAGCAACACAATCATAAGGATTCTCTTCCACCATCTCTATCCCAGGCTTAAAATAGTTTTGGATTGATCATTATACTGTAGTTATTTTTTTTGTTTTATTTTTTCATTTTGACTTTAGTTTTTAGAGCAAGTGTGTTATATTTATTTGTTTTTATTTTTTTCAAAAAAGGCTTCATTTAATTGAATGTCTTGTATGACATTCACTAACAAAGATATATATAGAGTTAGTTTGATTTAGTTCTATAGTTTTGAGTTAGTTTTCATTTATTTAAGACCAATATTTTTTTATTTAATTTCATTAACAAAAATGTTTTGTACACTTTTATTTTAATTTCTTTTGTTGTTTTATAATAACCTTTCTGCGTCTACCTGAGTGTTTCTGAAATTGACTGTAGGCGGGTGCATTGTAAAATGGGGATGTCGTCAAGAAAATACTTATTTTGGGTCTGGGCCACATTGATGCAAAAAAAATAATTAAAATAACGTTGGGTAGGACCGAGTTGTTGGCCAGTCAGGGTGCTTCTTTGATTGTCTACACTCATCAGACGTTGGCTTTCCCCACACACATGAAGATTTTTTTATCATAAATATTGAACATGTTTAATATTTAAGAATGTCAGCCCTGGCCAATTTCGGACCCTATTACCAGGACACAAATGTTTTCTAACACACCTCAGATATAAGGATCATCTTACACGATGTCAATCTCAAAGACGGCGGAGGGGCAAAAATCATGACAAAAATAACCTGATTGTCTTTATGTGTGGATGTATCTAAATATATTATGTACTTGTAATTATTTAAACTAAAACAGTGGTACAATTTGCAATATTATATTGTATTATATTATATTTGCATTAATGATAGCTTATTCAGCCCAAAAAAATATACTGGTCCAGCCCACTTGAGATCAAATTGGGGTGAATGTGGCCCCTGAACTAAAATGAGTTTGTCAACCCTGCTTTCATTTTTTTCACAATTTGTGAAATTTCAATTGTTGTTAGAAATAATTGCGCAGAAGTCATTTATCATGGCATCTAATCCAACCTTGAAGTCTCATAGTTCCGCTTCCCAACTCGAGACGTCCGTTCTGTTTGCCCACGATGAAAGACATCTGGTTGTAATATATCACTCACACAAAGGACAGCATATGAAAAACATCAATTACATGTGGAGGGATCATGAAAGGGAGTGTTCGTCAAATTAGAAGCTCACATGAAACGTCATGTACATAAATGTCAGTACAACACAATGAAAACAACACATCAAGAACAATATCGAGAACTGCTGCATGAATTTTCAAACTCAAGTCTCTCTTTTTGTGTCCCCTTAATCTGCAGACAGATACAACCTTAGACAATAATATTGCCACTGGTTAACTTACCACTTATTTATTTAAAAAGATTGTCTTAAAATCTAGTTTTTTTTTTTTTTTTAATGCCTACCCCATTTGTTTGTCTAAATACACATGCATTCTTTCTGATACAAGTTCTAGTCCAATGACTATCATCAGGTACAAAATCATGAGCAGTTTGCAAGCTGATAATTGCAACTCGTAGCAGTGACGGACAGGAGAAAATAATGCACTTAGAGCCGGTCCTCACAGCTGGCTACCTAGTCTGCACAGCGGTGTCATTCGCATGTTCTTACCAGTCGTTCACGTTTCGGGTTATGCTTAAGCAATCACAGCTCGTGGCGCATGGTGTTACAAAGTGTCCTCTGCTTCACCCCCACTAAGATGAGACTCTCAGGCAGACCAATAAGATGCAGCTGAAAGGCTCTGGAAACTGGCAGGCCTTTTGTGTGTTTCTTTTAAGCGAGAAATTGAGCCAGAGGAAGAAGATAAAATGAATAGAAAGAAGCCAAGAACAATATACCTCTGTAAAAGTGTAAGGGGATGGAAAAGAATGGGAAAATGTGAAGGGATTGTTTAGGAAAGCCATGGTAATGGGAGGGTCACTCCTCCTGAGTTGCCTTCTGAAATCTCCATGTGAATGTCTGATTAGCCAACTAAATACAGGGCCTCTAGAGGACATCAAGCAACAAAAACAACAGTATCTGAAGAACGTACACGATAAGTTAGAATCTTGAGTGGAACCCACTGGACACTAATATATTCATCTACTGTATGTCTTAATTATGTCACTTAAGCCAAAACAAGCTCCCAGTTTAAAAGCTTTTTAGGAATGTGCTGTTTATGAATGGCTGTGATCTGACATGATGAATCATTCATGAACATTATATATTATTGTAACTTTCAACACTAAACTAATGTTACACATTCTGGATTTCCTCATAGATATTAAAAGTTGGCTTGACCATTTTGACCGTTCTAAACCAGACCAAGACTATTTTCTACAAACCTTGGAAGTGCTACTACATGAAAAGCAAGGATGACTCAAGGTTGAACTAAATTGAGTAAATTTTTGTTGAATAACACTCTTCAGACATGAAACTTGTCTACGCTTATTTGACAACATTTGTTGCTTTGAGAAAATAGTTGCGAGCAGCAGTTTCTGCAAACAGCCGTGTGTACTACAGCAGTGGTCCCCAACCTTTTATGTACCACGGACCGGTTTAATGTCTGACAATATTTTCACGGCCCAATCTAAAGGTTTAGCTGATAAAAACAAAATAAAATGACAAGAAAAAAACTGTGGTATTTTCTCTATAATAATAACGGCAAATGTCTTTAGCGGCGGGTAGGATAAAGTCTTCACCAATAGTGAATGGCTTCTTGGCCTTAGCAATACGGTTAGCAACCAAATAAGATGCTCTCAGTGCACTTGCCTGTGTGGACGTGGTGGCCATCAGCAACTTCTTCTGCCCCTCATGTTCACGTTGTTTCCGTTGAAAATACTCCAAAGGCTTGTCTTTTGCTGTGGGGTGCTTGCTGTCCAAGTGGCGAACCAGTTTTGAAGGCTTCATCGCCTCATTAGAAAACCGGTCACCGCATATTACGCACAGCGGGCTTGGTGCGTGGGAATCGCCCGTGGCGATAAATCCATATTTTAAATACGATTCTTGATACTGCCTGTTAAATGCAGCTTTCCCTTTTTTAGAGGGTCCAGGTTCCTCTTCTGTCCCTTCATTGGACCGTTTCCCCTTCGCAAAGAAACTTTTTAAAGAAGTTTGTTTTTTGCTCATTTTGCTAGCTTGGAATTCAATTTAGCGTGACGTATCATGTGACGTGTGGTGTAACGGCCTTGAAGTGCATCAAGTGAGACGGCTGTAACAGAAAGAATCCAGCCACTTTTCAAAATAAAACATAATTTTCCCCAAAAATAAAAATAATGCAATTTTTTTTCTTTCGGTACCAAATGACCCACGGCCCGGTACCGCTGAGGAGGAAACGGAGAAGGTGCCCGTTTGCAAGCAGCTCTACACTTACAAGACGAAAGGCATCGACCAACGCTAAAAGAGTACATTGATGACGACGATGATCATCATCGATGATGATGAAGGTGAATCCGAGCTTGACGGCGGAATTGGAAGCGCTGACGCGGCGGCTATGACGGCGTCATAAATGCGGAGCACAACCGAGCACGCACAGGCGGACGTTCGATCGGACGACGGAGAGTGCCCCGAGTCCAATGCATATTCATCGGAGGAGTGGGTACAGTCTGCTACCTGCTATTTATTCCCCGGAAAAAAAGGCAGTCAAGAAAGTGTAACGTTTGCACGCGAAACGGACAAAGTGAAAGTAAACTGTTGTGCGAGTCCAGCGGCGTCTCCTTGCACAAAAAGAAAAACTGTATTTGAAACATCCACATAATTGTAAATAGTACCACAGTTGCACACATTTGTAAATAGTTTGCGAAATAGTTTTGTTAAATTGTTA
This sequence comes from Vanacampus margaritifer, assembly GCF_051991255.1. NCBI lineage: Eukaryota > Metazoa > Chordata > Actinopteri > Syngnathiformes > Syngnathidae > Vanacampus > Vanacampus margaritifer. Next base: position 22,156,252 of record NC_135434.1, read on the forward strand.
CACTGTTGAATGGAAATAAACGTATTTTGCAATCTAAAAACACTTTTTCATTGTTGGTGAAAGCGTTTTACAGAAGTAAAGCACTATTTAGGTGTTTGTGGCATCATTCATGGACAAAAAGAAGTGTACAATTCACTAGAGTGCATGAAATAACATCGTTTCACAAAAAGCTCTTTTTCTCCGTTTTTGTTTTAAAAGAGAGAATTTCGGTGAAAGTAACCATTTTCTATTGATTACTGAAGAACGGAATAAGGTAGAAACAAACTTTTTTTTCTGATGAAAGATGAGAGTCCAATCTTTCATTAGGTAGTATGTGTGTTTCCATAGTCCAAACACAACATTTTCTGTGGACCTCGAAAGATCAGTCAAAATGCTTAAATCGGCTGGCACTGGGAACCCGTTTCTGAAAACGTCTGGCAGTGAAAGAGTTAACAGGGTTCAACAGTGCTTTAAATAAGAAATTGTATGCACCTTTTCCAATTTAAAACATTTCTAATTTGTTTTATTAAAACATTTCTGACATCTTTTGGTTCGTCTAAGTCAAAATGAGTAATTGTTCACCATAAATGTTCTATGGGACCAACGGGCTTTCAACAACAATGGTGCCAGCTACATTTACATGCAGGCAATAACCCTTTTAAAACCCGAATATTGGCAATATTAAGGTCATGTAAACACGCACATTAACTGTAACATGCTCTTATTCAGGTTTTTAAAAACCAAAATAAGAGCCCTGGGTTACTTCTTTCATAACCGGAATTCTTGCTCATATAAACGCATTCGAAATATCTCAATCGATCGGGGCAAACTTTTTTGCTGTGCGCATGCTCGCTATTTTCTTCTTCATATTCTTTTCTTCTTCTTCTTTGCTTATTAAGGAATCTTGGTCTATGTAGTCACGACTTGTATGCGCAGCTCCGTCCTACTTACTAAAGGATAAGATCAATTTTCATCGACAGTGCATGTACACTCGGCGTAAAAAGTAGTTTGGGAATTTCGTAGACTGCGCTGCACCATTCTGAGCGTTGTGGCACACCAAGGGCATTTTATACGCCCAAAGCACACCTGACAATTTAGTGAAAGAAAATAGACTAGACCTTAGAGCAGCTAAAGGCAGGTCTAAGTTTTTGTCCAGGTGGTTTAACTGAATTTTGGTGGATTTGATCGTGATCAGGCAGGCAGTTGATGTCTGGGTACCCTCTGAATTGCCGCAAGATGGCTGTGCCCACCCCCACATCAACGCAAATGCCCTTTCTACTGCGCCAGTCTACAAAAATACCAAAGGAAAGAAAACTCCAAGCATTAGCATTAGACTTGGCTTTATGATAGATTTGCACTGGGCACAAAATTAGAGCCCAATATGTGCACTGACATGCAAGTTCCCACATTTCAAGTGTGTTATTATTCAAATATGGTTCTCTCTTGTTTTCCCATCATGATATCGATGGTGTTTAACGTGCTGGACAACAGCTTGTTTATAAATGGAGCCTTTCAGCATTCACTTACTGGCAAGAGATGAAGACAGCTGAACGGGTGACACAGGAAGTTATAGCAATCTGCATCTAAAGATTGGTTTGACCCTCGGTATCCAGCCCCTCATCACCCTGCCCACAGCCGGAGTGGAAGCAACAGATGTTCGGGGAGCCAGAGACAGTGGAGGAGGGGAGTGCTATGTTGACAGCTGTACATTGTTTGTCCGTGCCAGCCATTGTCTGGATTGAGTTTTAAACTCTAATTTGTGCAGCATTCTGGTAGAAATGCCAAAAATATAACTTTAAGTTATGACAGAATGAAAAGGTGCAGCAGTAAAGACAAGTGGATGATGGCTCTAAGATGAAACAACCCAGTTTGTGTGAAACTTCGACCATAACATCTCAAATATATACTTAGGCCCTGCATTCAATTGCCTCTTGATACTGAATCTAAAAAGATTTTGGCAACTAACTAACTAACTAACTAACCAACGAACTAACTAACTAATATTTTTAAACATTTTTTATTTTATTTTTTCAGTTTAATTTGAACTTGGAAGAACATGACATATGTAGGAGAATGTACTTTCTTTTTTTATTATTATTTAAGGCTGATACAACGACAAAAAAAAAAATGTGTGAAAACTAAAAACAATTTCCCTGATGTGACTGTGATCAAATCAAAGTCAACAAGATTCTAATTCTGGTGGCTGCTTGTTGTACAAGATTAAATCTGCAACTTTCAGACCTGATGAAAATAGGGTGGAAAAAAAAGACTGGATTAAGTCAGAAACAGATGGGCAGGCGAGGGCACACATTCTGCATCGTGGTCAGCCAGCGCTGACAACTGAATGTGGGACACGCAGCGGGAAAATGCAAGGTCAGAGAAGACACCGCAAAAGGAAAATACATTCCATTCGCATTTGATTAGGAATATCAATTTACAGAAAAACTCCAAAAAGGCATCTCCAGAGTCGGGGCTGGGTGATTGTGGCATCTGACTCTTTGGAAAGAGGAAAATAAGACAGGAGAGAAGCACGAGGAAAGCAGAGAAACGTCTTTTCCAAATGGCAGTGCGGCAGCCGAGTGAGGGGAAATAAGGGCCTTGTATTGATGCAGCAAATGTCTGGAGAGCTGGAGAATGACATCGGGCTTCTCCCGAGGGAAAAAGTGATGAGAGTTGTTCCAAACACTCTGTTGCAATGCTGACAACCTGAAAATTGAAGGAAGGATGACAGCAATTCTAATAGGTTACAAACTAGTTTTTTAGGTCATGATTTTGAGCTTGTAGGTGTCCAGGCCGAAGCAGAGAAGCACTCAGCTTGCCATGGCAAAGTGCACATCAAATATATTACACCAACACTTGTCACTGGCAGAATGTCTGTATGAAAAGTTGACCTATTTCAGATGTGATTCACTAACTTGTGAATTGATTAGTGTACATGCAATAAATTAAACTGTCCAGGTGCCAGGTAAAATAGATTTTTTTTCACATTCTTTGGGCAAAACAACCACCCATGTCTCCAGATTATTTTAAACACAATTGCTCGGTCTACATATATTTCACCGTGGCAGCACAAAGCTGGGAGAGTGGGAGTAGGTTTCATTTTTAAATGTAAGTATTAGACATATTATGCATTCGAGGAAAGTGGGAAGTTTGACTTTTCTGACTTCAAACCAGGAAGTGTGTACGGGAACGCCCCCTTGAACTCGGAAATTCCACTTACGAAGTTGGGGGGGAGGGTGGGGGGTGTAATGGAGAACTACTGAACTGTACGGAATGCTTATAAAATAAGATAAATGCAATAAATGAAGCAAAATTGTGAGAAGCCTGAGGTCAAAATGTTTTTTGAAGACCAAAATTAAAAACAATTTATCAGTATCCGCCATTTTGGTTGTTTACTTTCACGTCAAACGCTTTCATTCGAAACTGGGAAAAGCCAAGACTTCCCACCATCCTCGAATGCAGCATTAAAATAATTTGCTATAAACTTTGTGGCACATTATTTTAAACCTTAACTTTAAGCTTAACCGTTTAACAATGCTAGCATATTTTCAATAAACTCTGAACATTGGGTTAAATGTGAGAATATTAAGTGGCAAAATCTGAATATTTGAAGACAAGAAGATCCCAGTGCTTGCATGTTTTTTTGGGGGTGACACCGTCTTACTCCAACATTTCAATTCAATCATATCAATGAAGATATCAATTAACATACAATATGGGCAATGGGTTCGTGCCATCAGATGCTCGCTTGGTGTTTTGTGTGAGTCCACAAAACAGGGACTTTTCAGGGAAAATTAACCGTTTATTATAGCACAGCGTCACATGTTATTCGGCCTGTGGCTCACACTACATGTCAGAAATTTAATTCCTGCCACTTGTGTACTCACACCGCTTTACATTCCAACATATCGTGGCAGCCTGATAAACTCAAAATATGTAACGCTTGGTAAATTAAATGGCAACAGCCAGCTGTTTTGTAAATTATGGAATCCAGGAAAGGTGCATTTTTAGAGTGTAAGTATAGCCACGCAAGTAATTATAGCTATAGTAACTCTCGACAGATAGATAGATAGATAGATAGATAGATAGATAGATAGATAGATAGATAGATAGATAGATAGATAGATAGATAGATAGATAGAGACAGACATAGATGAAAAGACAGACATAATTCATTCCCCCCCCCCCACATTTGGGTCAAGCAATTAGATAATTGCACCGGATGATGTTCAAGTTCTAATGTAGTGGGGGAGGGGCGACCAAGTACATCACTGAGCCTTGTTTTAGCTAAGCCCATAAAATCAGTAAGAAAGAAATGATGATCAACTGTTTTATCTCCACGATTGAGTAGTGGCTAGTTCTCTGTCTTTGCAATTATCTTCAAACATGTATAATGCATGTAGAAACAAATCTCTGAATTCATGACCAGCTCATGGCAAACTTCTTCAATAGCCATGCTCTTCAATCAATATCTCAATGTGTCTCGCCAAGATTATAGTGTTCAATAATAGAGACACCATTTAACGATAGCAAATCTTTTGCGTAGTTAAGTGCTGTGTTTTACATGATGTATTTGTTTAGTGTAGCTAGAGTGAGCAATATGAAAAATCATAATAAATTTCCTCAATATATATATTTTTTCCGAACACATAAGAATCAGAATTGTTTGTTGTGGAGCCAACCTGACAATTGGCTGCTCTGCATTCGATTGCACATATTATTGAGCTATTGTCCCCACAAATGAAACATTGCTCGTGTTCTTGTATTAAATTCAGTCTCTGTCTGCAGGCAGAATGCAGCTGCTTGTTTTTTGCTCAAAAACAGACAGACATTACTTTGAGCCGCAGATCTAATGCAGGGCAATACAGTGCGTGGACCATATAAAATATTTACAGGTACATCATCTCCCCATCGACTGTTATCTGCCCTCAGTGTTCTGGACAAAAAGGCTGTCATACACAGGCACATTTCATAAATAGTTCAGAATAATTCACTTTTGGTGAATAATTTATTGTTTTGATTTGAAACTGTGTATTTGTTGTTGTATTTAAGCAGCCAAAATAATTGCATGCATTTGGAAATAAAATTAACTTTTTATGGGGCATTCATTAAAAAATGTTGAATGATTATGACTATACATCTATAAAAAAAAATTGAAATCAACTTTTCATTATTTATATTTACTCAACTTTTCCATTATTATGATGAGCTGTCTTTGCTGATTGGCTGAGTGTAATCATAGGATTCAACTGCCCTGAAGTGAGGAGTTTATTTCGACATTAGCTTGTCAGTCCGGTCCTCTTGTCCAACAACATTGACCTCAAATATCACACATGCTGTCCTGGACGAATGGACAAAAAAATCCCTGCGGCACATTTCAAAATCATGTACAAAGTCTCCCAGAAGAGTGAAATCTGTAATTGTTCCTGTAAATATAACAGACAGAAGTCTTACTATGTTTGTCTCTGTGGTATCTTTTGAAATATTGTCTTTGGTTGGTTATATTTCATTAATGGTGTCATTGCTGCTAAGACTTTTCATATTTTGTTGCTGCCTTCAAATCAGATCAAATCCAATTTTATTTATATAGCTTTTCATACATAAGAAAGGCAACATAAAGTGCTTTACAGTGATAAAAACAGACAATAAAAATGGAAAGGCACTGAGGATCCAGGTAAGGAAAAGCTACCCATGGGAGCCATGCCACAGAGGCTATCACGACCCAGGTAGACTCTCCACAATGCACAGAGCCCCCACTGTATCCCGGATCAGCAGGATGACATCTCAGCGGGTAGATTGAACACACTTCCCAGTATGGAGGCTCCCATGAGGAAACACTGGAGTTAAAAAAGACAAAAAGCCATAAGACAGACAGAGATTCAAGTCATGAATTTGACGACTTTAGACTCGACATGACAAAATGTTAAAGGACTTGCAACTCGACTTGGACTTCAACAACAATGAATGGTGACCACTTGGAATTGAGCCCTTTGACTTGAAAATACTTGCTTTTTCCACGAAAACAAAAAGATAAAAATGTATGTATGTACGCCGCCTACGCTAAGGCAAACTTCAAAATAAAGCTGACCAAATACTACATTGACACCAATGCAACACCCTTGGGTGATTTTACTTTGAAGTCTGCTTGCATGGTGGTGTGAACACCAACTTGACTACTTCCCTTTTGGCTTGCGTTATCGACATTTTTATAGAAATTACATATTTTCTACCACCATTATCACAATGCCACACCGAAAGTATATTAAATAGCTAATTTAGGATGCGAAAAAACTATAGGTTAATTACGCCATCATTGTATGATTAGGTACAAGTCTCCAGCGTTCGTGTCTAGTAGCTAGCTGTTAGCGTTAGCATTGGGTGCCTGGCGAACAACAGTAGTTTGACAGCTGTTGCTTGGCTCGCTTGTGGACCTATGCTACTTTCCACTTTCCTCGTTTAAACCGAGGGAATGTACCTTAAATTGCAGTTAGATGTGTTTTTCATTATTAAAAATAAATAAATAGAACTTTGCCTTCATTTATGATAACTTTATGAAACACTAGCTTTAAAAAAAAATGTTTTTAAACATTCATAATGTCCAATATGTCCATTTGGATTTTCGGAACACAACTTCAAGTGCAATATACCGTAAGGCAGGATATTTTGTTATTGTTACTTTATACATGGACCATGTATAAAATAATGATGTGTCTTGCCTTATATTGCACTTCAAGTTGTGTTCCTAAATCTTAACGGCCATATTAGACATTTTGAGTTTATTTTATTTTTTTATTTAATGGACAAAAGCATTTTATAAAATAAATTAAGACAAAGTTCTATTTATCTGATTCCCTTGTTGTTGTTTTTTTTTTGGGGGGGGGGGGGGGGCAATACGATGAATGACTTTTGTTGTCCGTTGCACCACTAGTCTTTTGGGTACAAAAACTAAGAGGTGGTCAACAAAAAAGTAATTGCAGTATGTCCAAGATTAGATTATCACAGATGCAACAGCTTCAAACTTCGTTCAACATCTGAAGTCACACAAAGAATGGTAAGTAAGCTAATGTCAGTTGTTTATCAGCTAATTACCGTTGCTAGCTGTAAACTTACTGGTAAAACATTGCAAACACGCCACAGCAATCTGTTGCACCACTCTGGGTTCACTCTCTGAGTCCCTGACTCCTACTTTGATGGTCACCCAAAATAATATAATCTACGATGTTGTTAAAATGACTCGAATGAAAATCAAAGTGTAGGACTTGTGAATCGCTTGAGAGGGCAAAGACTTGAGACTTACTTGCAAAAAAATGACTTACTCCCACCTCTGCCATAAGACATGGTTTAAAAAAAATAGTAAATACATATACAATATGGATTTACAAAAAAACTTCAAAACTAATTATGTTGTGTAAAATATAGATAGACTCAAAGCATGCTAAGAAAAAAAGGAAACTGCACACTATTGGCAGCTTTTTGTTGAATACAGTATACAGTAATACACACGCACACACACGCACAACAAATTCCCAGACATCAACTGTAGTCCTTCCCACGTTACCACATCTTGGGGTGTGATTGTGCACAGTCACTCAAGCAGGTAATTCTCTGACAATGAATAAAATGAGATGTAATCATCCTCAAGCAATCACTTGTTGAACAAAAGTGAATGAGCACACCAAAAACATGTCGTTCATTATTTTTGAGCGGATCAGCCAAAAGACTCACATTAACGCGTCGCAAACAAATTTGGTTGGAGTGCTCAGTTGGGAACAGGCGCGGTTGTGTGAGAGTGTGCTGCATTTGAAGGAGCTGAAAATAAGTGTGGTTATCATCACAGGAAATGGCGCAAAACATCCATTTTTCTGTCTCCCTGTCACCCGTCATCCTTCACAGGTGCTATCTTTTTTTGTTCATTCAACCTTTCTCCCCTTTTTCTGCCTCTTGAGCTTCCTCATCTCCACAAGTCTTCTTTCACTTTTTATCATTTCACACAGTACACTTGCTGTTTTTTGGCTCCTGTGCACTTTATTTCATTGTCTTCACCTCAGGATATTTCTTCTTCAGTCCTACTATACTACAGGTATTTTCCATTATTTTGGTATTTATTCAGGCTCTTGTGCTTTTTCGACACATCGTGGATATTTTCTCCACTCTGGGGTGGACAAATTACCTCACATGCCAATGGCAAAATAAATAAATTTAAATAATCTCCATCCACATGCATTTGAATGCAATTTCCTGAAAAGGCCAAAACTAGCATAATAACAGTCATTGCAGTGCACTATATTATTATTATTATTATTATTATTATTAGCAGTCAAATCCCATAGTGACTCAATGTACAAAAAGTCTTTGTGTTCAATGCTTATAATATGTGTTTCAATAATTGAATGCAAATTGGGCGACAAGCTGCAATTTTTAGATGATTAGAGTTTCAAAATTTTAAAAACGGGACAGTGCAATTTAGCTGAAAATCAAATATACAAGAAATTCTCACCTGGTACAATTTGTAACCAATTTAATCACTAGTCAATCTGGTGACGAGTGGTTGTACAGTATTATTGCTTTAGCTAATGCTAAATGCTATCTTGGTTGACAGTTTGTTACGGCCCTGTATTGTGTGTGTTATGTGAGGTTGTAGTGTCCCTTGAAGCAGGACTGGCGGGGACCGAGGTGGCGGCAAGCGATTAGCCAAAAGAGGAGGTCCCAGCAGAAAGTGGTGCGGCCATCTGATTGGCTGAGCCAATGGACTATATGCCACGGAGGAGGCGAGACTTCCGACTTCCGGGTTTTCACCCATCAACTTTGTTTCCGTTTCCGGTTTGCGTTTGTGTGGTGCCGCGTCCCAATACTTGCGCTTCCGCCTTTGTGCCCCTCGGTTGCGCATTCCGTCGACGGGAACAAGGCTGCGAGTGTGTAGTGTCTGTCTCAGTGTCCGAAGCATTTCAGATAGCCGAGAGCGCGCGGTTGGGGGGCGCAGGAGTGGGGGTGCAAGTGTCGGAACGCAGCCAGCAGTGGCCGGAATCGGCGCTGATGTGTAAAACCCGGAAGTCGGAAGTCCGTGGCATCTACCCCATACAATCTCCGATTTGAAAAGCCTCTACAAGATGACAGCGACGGCGGTGATCTGACAGCAGCAGCAGTACCTCTCGGCCTCCAAATCCAATCGTGTGACAAGTTTCGTGCTCGTTATCCTCAGTGCCACCTTGGTTTGTAGAGAGTTGTTTGGTTTATATTAGTTGGGGTTAGCCATTAGTTTGCATGCCATTTTCTGCCTTTTTGTTTTTGAACCTGACTGGTGACTCCTTTAGTTATATTGTAAATGCCATTTGTGTAATTACGTTGTTCTCACCTTCGGCTTCTATCTGTTGCAACATTAAATCAAAAAGTCTTGATAGCTCCCTTTGTTTTTGTATTTTTGATTGTGTTTGGAGGCCGAGAGGTTTCCTTTCCTTATTTGGCGCACCTTCCCCTAGACAGGTGCGTAAAACAGTTCGACAGCGCTAAACAAGATAAGGCACTCAGCATTATCCAAACATTTTTGCTCGGTCCTGGCAGATATTTGAAGCTGGCTGTGCCGTTGACCTTGTGCCGATTCTGCATTGTAATATTAGAAACATGCCACCAGAAAATCTCAGTTTGTCGGGTCTGGCTGGCGACCGCAGCATTAGGTTAGCAGGACTGTATTTCCCTTGAGTCGTAGACACAGAAGCAAGAAGTAGTTTTCGTTCATTGTGTTTAACATACACATGGCCCAAACAATTGGCTTGTAGGAGAAAACTATGGGGCTGACAAAATCCGCCGCGACTCTAGACACAACTGTCCCAGATAAACCGCGATGTCTCGTCACCCTACTTTGGTCACTGGTTGAGGGACTGTTTGACTGCAGTGTGCATTTCCAAACTTCATTCATCTGTAATCAGGCTTGGGGAATAACGGAATACATGTACTGCCGTTACATAATCAGATTGCAATTTTCTTTTTAATGTATTCCATTACAGTTACAGGAAAAAAAACATGTAATCAGGTTACAGGTACATTTATTAAAAATGGGGATTACTTCAAGGGATTACAATTACGATGAGAGAGAGTGCGAAAGAGGGCGTGAGAGAGAGAGAGAGAGAGAGAAGGACAGAGCGAGAGAGAGCGCGAGTGGGACCGTTGCTACATGTCGGGGAGGTGGGAACGAACAAACTGACTAGTTGTGTCCTCCACACGCGGGCAGTTTGAAAAAGCTTCACGGACGGGAGGAGGAAATGGTGACCGGTATTCACTCGAACTTACTCTGAGCGAAAGTTTGAGCTGAGAGTCCAGCGGCATACTACGCGCTGTAGCTTCTTGCTAGCTATCCCACTAGCCTACAACCATAATGTAAGTTACACCTTCCAAACAAATCTTCCTCACACAAATTCACCATTTAAACATCATACACAACATATACACGGCTAAACTTGTGACTGGGAAAAAAGGCGATGTCACACATCGTCATCCTCATTGGATGACTATCTATCTATCTATCTATCTATGAGGTGTGGTTACTTTCAGTGACAGTTCGAAAACAGCATAAGGCAATCAATCAATCATTTAGCCTACATGCTTTTTAATTACACTAGGATTTTTGCTATTTGTAGGCTGCCCGGGTCCCTATCACCCGCAAAAAGCAGGGGCACATTGTATAGAATATATATTGTGGTGATAATTATTTTTATTTTGTCTTCATGAGTATACTCAATATTAGAGTAATCCAAAAGTAATCCAGTTAAATTACTTTAATAATATGGTACTTGGATTACGTTACTAACTACATTTTTTATGCAGTTAATTTGTAACTGTAATGGATTACATTTTAAAAGTAACCCTTCCAACCCTGTCTGTAATTAATGATGACCAGAGTCACAAGGAACTACTGATTACACAGTGGCACTACGAAGAGTGTTTACTTACACATACCTGCGACCTGAAGAATGTGTAATGTCTGCAAGCTGTTAGTCTACTGTAGTTTGATCCAAATTATGTGGTAACTGGTACCAAATTCATTGGTTAAATTTGACATTTTACTGTACTATTATTTGTCCAGTTGAGCTCTCCGTTGCCTCGAGTGGTTTTGGTGGTACTTAAAGGAAGAGAAAAACATTGAAGAATACTCAGGCTGCATTTCAATAATACTCCCCCTTTGGGCGTAAAAACCTCTTCTCTGAATCATTACGCATTTCACATGGATTAACACTGCACATACATTAATTTCATTCCCTTTTTATACCCTAGAGGATTTTACACATCAATGCACTTTCAAATATTGAATCCAGGTTCGTGGTCAACCCTAGATTCACTTAAAATCAGCTGGAAACCGCCCACTAGAGTTTTCTTTGGTATCCGCAATGTGCTGTTTTGAAAGCCATCTTCACTTTTATCTGTTTGTGTGCATGTGGATCAAACCATTTGTTGTATTCACAGCACAGATGCAGGCATTGGCTTTGAACTGTTCACAAAAAGGCGCTCCTGCTTTGCGCACCACACCAAAAGAAAAATTGAAGGCAATTTCAGCCGGTCCTTGCTTGGTAATTTGTATCCTTTCTCTAAGTGGCTCCCTCCTTCCATTTGTGTTTGGCTTTGTTACCTCAATCTCAAGGCAATGCTCTAAATACACACAAAGTATATGTGGAGCTGTTGTCGCACAAAGGTGAACAAGCACACACATCATCCTTCGCTCACGTTTCCTATTGCCTTAGCTGGATGGGCTTGCAGGACTGGCGCTAGATCGTTTAACATATTAGCAGCTCCCCGAGGCTGGCGTTTGAGGCTGCTCACTTCAGAGAAAATGCGGGAATGCCAGGAGATGTGGTGCATATAAGCAGGTCCCTGAAGCTCTCCGGGGGCTACACAGCACTTTCAAATTAAACACATTTGCCCAAGGCAACATGGCGTGCTGACCATGTCAGAGACAGACATGCAAGCAAGCAAGACGCGGGTACACGCAGTGGATGGATCGTTAAGGATCAGGTTGATCAGTTTTCCAAAGTTATGAAACCTTTAACCTTTCATGTTTAAACAAGAACGTTTGAGCCATTAAAATGAGAAAGTAGTACTTCAAGTTGAAGAAAACATCGGCATTGTGTGACAAACTAATTTCAGCTTTGTTTTAAGACAATTCGGCTTGTGTTTACTTCAGGAGATTTGCTGTTGATGAAGGTAATCTTTTGTCTCACAAATTTTACCTACCTTGATGAAATAAATAAATAAATAAATAAATAAAACATGACACAAACATCATCAGAAAGGTGTAATCACAATCACTGTGGTAACTGTTAACATAAGCAAAGAAGATTTTTTTGTATCTGTATTTATCCCGATAGAACATTAAGAATTTGTTTTGCTTTGTTTTACAATATTGAGCTGGTCCAACAAAGGTAAAAAATAGACGCAAAGGAGACTTGTACATATTCAACAGACACACTCGTAAACAAGTACACAACTACTGTATGTACATAATACAAACAGGGGGAAAGCATTTAGGTCTGGACAGAATGTACTGGTAGTCAGTTTAAACATCAACAATCTTGTGAGTGAGTCTGCATCAGGTTCAATGAGGACAACAAATATAGCAAGGCTATTATTATTGTTTGTGTCTATAAGTTACTGTATATGTATTGTACTGAAGCTTCTTTATGTATGAAAATAATGTGACATTAAATGACAAAGTGGAGTGGTTCAATTTAATAACACTTCATTATATCCACTCGGATTTTTTTTCTTGTGTAATTATTGGCATTTGCAAATTAACTCAGGGTAAATGGAGAGGAGGTCTCAAACATTGAAATGCAAATGATAGCGCTCACAATAAAGCTATTAATGAAGAGTCAATGTGACATCAGTAACCCTGTGGACTAATGTTAAGTGTTTCCATCGATGGATGTGGCTCATACAATATAATATCAAATGGAAGGATAAACACAAAACTTTGAGATGTCAACCTGGGCCAAATGTATCTTTATTCAATACTTATGAATAGAAAAGATTTTTCCAATAGATTATATGTCAGTGAAAAGATGTAGCACAATTTTTCACCACTGAAAACGACAACCCAAATAATAAACATGTTGTTGAATTCATACATCTCTGCCAATGTCACTCAAAATTGAACTTTATTTGCTTTGTAAAGGCAGGTTGTGGTTTATTTCTTTGTTTTATTGTTGTTGTTGTTGTTTTTGTAGAATTAATTAGCCTTGTATGTCTTTTAGTCAGCTTTGGTGATATTCAATTTAGATTTTTCAATTTAAATACTGTCAAATAATCCATAAATAACACTCCTTTTCCCCCTCACATTGTTTAGATGTTTACCAATATCTGGGCAGTATCTAAGGGTTTTATAGACTCACTGATTTATAGTGCATTTAATACAAACATAACTCAAGATGCTTCACATACTGTCATTAAAAGTTCATTTCAGAGCAGTTTTAAAGAGAGTAGTGTTAAAGAGATTTAAAAGCAGAGTAAAGAACTAAAACAATAGCTTACTGACATTATTAAAAGAGCATAGCCTACAGTGCAAGAGCAAGATTTTGAAAAACATGATTTTAAAAAATACTTTGAAAGGTATGGGAAAAGAGCCTAGTTTTAACTTAGATTTTGTTATGATTTGTGTATATCATGTTTAGGTTTGATGTTTTGGCTTTGTGTCCTGTCTTGCTTGTTAGGTTTTGTTTGCACCTGTACTTGTCATCCTGTTCCCTTGTCATCCAACCATCTCCCCCAGCCACTTGTGTCTTGTCCAGGTGTCTCTCGTTGTCTCGTCAGTTGGCTAACATTTAGTTTCCTGGTTTCGGTCAGTCATTGTTGGATCATTGTCGCTGTCACCACTCTTGTGTTTTGTTGTTATGCTGATTTTTGGTCTTTTCATAACTTTATTGGTTTTGTTTATCTAGAGTTTTACCCAGTTCACCTGTTAGTGTTTTTGTTAAATAAATTGTGTTCAGTATTACATGCATCCCTGTTGTGGTTCTCCTGCCTCCCTCTATTTGGGTCCTCCCTCCGATGTGACAGATTTTAAAACCATTAACACTTTATTGGTATGCTTTGAATCTTTATTCATTAGTATATGATAATAATAGGATACTAGCAAATCGGGGACCATACATGTACACTATAATATACAAATACAAAGACAAAATTGCTTTTTAAGGGTGAGTGTGTGTTATTTATGGCATTTTACTGTACATGTTTTAGGCAGGCGGCACGGTAGCTGAATAGTTAGCACGTCTGCCTCCCAGCGCAGAGGATGTGAGATCGAGTCCGGGCTTCGGCCTTCCTGGGTGGAGTTTGCATGTTCTCCCCGTGCTTGTGTGTTTTTTTTCCGGGTACTCTGGTTTCCTCCCACATTCCAAAGACATGCATGGCAGGTTAATTGAAGACTCCAAATTGTCCATAGGTGTGATTGTGGATGGTTGTTCGTCTCTGTGTGCCCTGCGATTGGCTGGCAACCAGTTCAGGGTGTACCCCGCCTACTGCCCGAAGCCACCTGGGATAGGCTCCAGCGACCCTTATGAGGAAAAGCGGTTAAGAAAATGGATGGATAAATGCTTTAGGCACATAAAAAAAATGCTGCTTCTTCAGCTATTCATTTTAGCAAAATGTTATTTTAAGTAATTTTAGTGTGGAATTTATTTTTAAGTAATTGTATTACTCACGTGCTAACTAGTCAGATTCTAATTCTTAGTTATTATCACTAGTTTCCTCTTCAACAGAGGCATCACAACCCCCACCCTAACCCACCCCCCCAAAAAATCATAGTCTGTAGTTTATCTCTCAAGATTTTCTGATGTCTATGGATGAATGGATGTCTGATTCATAATGCTGCTTTGAACTCCAAATTTCATTTGACCTTAGGGGAATATTATTCTGGAAAGTGGTTCCTGAACAACAATAGCCAATGTTCCACTGTCATTCATTAAATATGTTACTTGGTTGCATGATTGTGTTAAATCCAACTTCACAGTAGGGTCATAATTAGAGCCTGGAGCCTATGGGTTTACCAATGAACCACCAAATCCCAAATCTATTTAGATGGGTTACTAATTATACGTTTGCCGATCGTCCAAAAAATGAAAACTCCAATGGATCATTATAGTAAATGAGGTGCAAATATGAAGCATATGTGCACTTTACACCATATGTTGTTTTTTCGCTTTTGGTAAAGTTTTAAAATCTATCCGTGTCATGTCTGTCATAGCAGCTAGCCAGCTAGCGCTAAGATAACCCCTGCTAGGATTGGTTAATTGGTTGATTGATTGATTGATTAATTGATTAATTGATTTTTATTTGTTCAATAGGAGACAGTGTACATTGATGGAAATTTGAATAGTTAAGAATTTAAATGCACTACCATTACAGACACAAGGCTGTTTTCCATAGTTTCGCCCCCTGCTACAATGTATTGGCTGTGTTCTAATAAAGGGAAAAGATAGAATTTGCAAACAGCACATTAAATAACACAATAAAAGTATCATACAATAAGTATAAAAAATAACACCAATAATCAATACAGTTGTATTCTAAAATATTGCAAGGTACACACGCGTTGGTAAAAGAGTCTGAAAATACAATATATATACATACAATCCATAAAAACGTTGCGCACTTCTTAACGCACAAATTGAAAGTTCAGGCGTTCAAGGATTGTATTCAAGTGTGCACATTTTTAGTAGACTTGAGCCACTCCTTTAAATATTTTTTTAAAGTGTTCGGTGTTGGACATTCATTGATTTGAATTGGTAAAATGTTCCAGAATTTGCCACCAATGCCTGACCAAAAATGGTGCACCTAAATGGAATAATGCAGTCCTTTTTATCTGAGGCACTGGTGGTGACTGAAGGAACCTGTGTTTTAAAATCACCTTTTATTTCTCTAGGTTCCACGCGTGTTCGTTTTTATGAAAGAACAACTGTTGCATCGACAAATTAAAAGCAAGTCAATTTCTTTCCGGACAGAGGAATCTTTACATTTCAGAACTCGCTAGCAAAGATGATGTAGAATGACAAAGGTTGTCTATTGCTGGACCACTTTTATATACTTTTTCAAAGCAGAAGTGGGGCGTTGTCTTTTTCTGATTGGTCCAAAGCTCCTTCTCGTTGCCGTTGAGGTGCAGAAGGTGGGTGACTTCCAGTTGATGTCAGAAGCTTTCTCTGTTCCCTTGACAGCCATTTATGCACACATGTTTCATTTTTAACAATTAGGCCTTTAACTTTTGCACATGATGCTTAGAACAGCCTGACCTTATCCCTGATGCTTGCCTCTCTGTCCTTCCCAAACTACACAATAAATTTTCCATAATAATTCTATGCACTCATCTTTATTACAATAAAACATAATTAAATAAGTATAAGTCAAGCCACTAGTGTGATTATGTAATTTTTTTTAAGCTATCTACAATTAAGCAGCCTATCCATATCACTTTATGACGCTTATTGGACCACAGACAGGTTTCTGTTTGATGTATTCCTTTAGCGAAGGAGGAGCTAAGCCGTTTATGATTTTGTAAATGGTGCATGCATTTTTAAACTTAAAGGTGTCCTAAAGTGAGCTTTACAGCGACAACAACAACCATCCTCTGGATGCTCTAATAATGTATCAAAATTATTTTTGGGTGAAATTCTGCCTTATTGTACAAATACAGGCTCCAGAAGATGGTCTACTGTGAGCCCAGTTTCAAACAGGCGGATTTTGGTTGGCGTGGCCAAGGCTCGCCTGAATCCAAGTACTTCTGTGTACAAAATGAGTTGGACATGGCCAAGGTTCTCCTGCGCCACTTGCTTCTGTATACACACTGTCTTTCATGTCTGCACGTAAAGAAATATTGATAGGTTACATGCTTTTTTTGCTCTGCGGTTTCATTAGATGATCACCAAATGCCACCTTTATGTACAAAATGCCATAATTAATTACATTATTCTCTGTCTTGCTGGCCTCGGCAAACTTGGTTCGCCGCTTTCCACTCAGCCGTTCTTCCAGAAGCTGCTCGACAGCGAAGCCATAGCAAGAGAGAGAGCGGAGTTCCCCGTTCGGCCCGTTAATATAATGCTCATTAGCCAGTTAAACACTGCCATACACATCAGGTGACCAGACATCGCGTGTTGGCCGGGACAGTCCTGATTTTGAGCCTTGTGTCCAGGTTCCGCCAACCTCATTGTTTTGTCCCATTATCATGCTGGTCCCGTCCCGGCGTCCCGTATTCTGCCACGTGTATTTTCAGCCACACAGTTGTCATAGCGATCATATGCTATTCGAGCCACCACTGACTTGTGCACGGCACTACTTATAATACACGGACTCACTCACTTACACACTTGATTCAGAGATGTACCTTCATTCTGCATGCAAGTGCATTTGTGTAGACACATACAGTAGGAGTACGTTCAGACACTTGGGCCAATTTGTCTGGGAGAGCAACGGACAACAAGCGTGCTACAGTACCGAGTCACACTGTTCACCACGCTCAAGTCAGCAGTGCATTCACATGCTCCTTAGGACAACGGGGGCTCTATGCGGCTGCGTCCCCCGGGACACGGAGTTCAAAATGTATCCAAAGAGCTGCGGCTGAGACAACAGAGGCCCGTGTTATCCTGCTGCTGCTCTGCTCCTGGCCTGGTGGAGGGAAGCAAAGGGGGTCCTGATGGAGGAGAGTTTCAGGTTTCAAAAGGTGTTTTTACCCCCCTTTCCTCCCCCTAATGGTTTAGTGTGACTGTATGTGCACAATGTGTTGATTATTGCATTTGGAATAGAATTTAGGCACACAAATGTGCATGAATATGTTTTCTAGTGTTTACGCAGTGTAGAACACGTCTATTTTTGAATGGGAAGAACGTTACATAGAGTCATTATGTCACAAGTCAATTCAAGTCATATGTGCCTTGTTATCTTGGTTTCCCCTGACCGGGCTACAAAGCTCCATCGTAGTGCTTCCATCACACTGTGAAAGTGAAGCCAGCCAGGGGATATCACCCGAGGGATTGACTGAGGGGATTTGAGATCAGGAAGTGTTTGAGTGAAAGCAGCAGGGTCTTCCCTCCCCCTCCTCCATTGTACTTTCCCTGCCAGCTTAAACACATCTGTCCACTCCCGATCACCCTCACAACCCCCACATCCACACGTCAACTCCAAAAACACCAAAATGTGATTTGATGGAACTGATGTGAGCTTCAAACTTCAATAATCATAATTGGACAACATTAAACAGATTGAATGCAAATATACTAAAGTCGGATTAGTCAAGTACGACAGAGTCTACTTCATTGCATTGTGCACAGGTGGGAACTGTGGGGAAATTGTAAATTACATTAAAACAGCCATACAAAGAGATCATTGTTACATTTGGATTGTATCACTGCTTGAATGGTACGGTTGAATTGAACTTGAACTTGAAAAACATTTCTTGATTCATAAACCTCATTTCTATATGCCATAAAAGTAGAGTCTTCACAATTTTAAGAACACAGTAATGCACATTATACACAATTTATTGGCATCTATTATTTTTTATAGGTACTTAATCCTTACATTGTTCACAAGGAACCACAGTGCACTAAATTCAACTGGATGAATGGTTCATATTAATTATGTTGATGCAGGATCAGGAGTGTGTCCAAAAGTTGAGGCAAAATCATTCTCGTTTCTCTCTCTCGCTCCCCCCCCCCTCTCTCTCTCTCTCGCTCTCTCTCTGACATCCCTAATGTTCTTCTCCAAATCATGTAACTGTGCAAGCCTTATGTGAGGAGGATGAGCCAAAGCTCAGACAGATTTTTACAATACATTTGTGGGCTGAAAATACCCCAACATCTTAATGGAGATTGATCTCCTTTTTTTTTTGCAAACTATTTCAGTATATTTTTAACATCTTAAATTATGCATTCTTTTTGTAATAATTATTACAGAAATAATTTCTAACAGTCTTCTTTTAACTTAGCTATAGTTTAAGGCAGGAGTGTCAAACTCATTTTTGTCAACAGTCCACTTCGTAGTTATGGTTTCCTTTGGAAGGCCATTATGACTGTGAACCCAAATAAATGTATGATCATCTCATATGACACATACACATACCAATATTATTACATTTACAGTACATAAAAAGGAGCATGAGTAGCATTTTATTTGTATTATATTATTATATTTAATTATTTTTATTTTATTTATTATATTATAAACTATTCTTAGCTGGGTGCTTCCTGTATCTCCTCTTACTTCAACCCCTGCGGCAATCAGAAACTTTCACTGCATCATCTTGAGAAGTTTACTACATTGCAACCACTGAATGAAAGTCACCTGCTTGTCAGACTATTACTTGAATCTTTCATCACGCAGCTGTTCACTCTTAAGCAGGCCATATCGGCTGGTGGCCAGCACTAGCTACTTCTCCACTAACATGGCGCCTTGGAAGGAGCCGGCCGTCTGGGTGGCATCTTATGCTATGTTTACATTATGTTTGGTCTGTTAAGAATAGTGAGAGAGGGACCATGAGAAAGCTAAATAAGACTTGAATACGGGAAAAAAAAAATCGAAGTTGGAACTGGTCTCAAGAAATCTTGACTAATGCTACGTTCAGACCGAACCAAAAACATTGCGACGCTACGCTAGTCTCGCGCGTTTGTTCTCAATGGAACTTGTTTTGCTCAGCGCCGCAACGGAGGAAGAGGAGGGATTTCGACTTTGGTAGGTGGTGCTAACTTAAGTGTAGCATTGCTAGTTTGCTTCACACATTGACAATTAAACAAACAAACTCACCAGATAAGCCGACCTTGCAGCCGACGAAATGGGCGAAGTAGAGAAATGCTTGCCGGAAACGTCCCAAACGTGCCACGCCCAGCACTCCATCGCGCTTTCTCCCCCGCGCGGAGTCCATTGACTACAATACAATCGCGCCGTCGGAAATGCCTCCCCGACTGTTGGACTGAACGTAGCATAAAAGACAAGTTTTGTAGGAGGAGTCTGCATTTTTAGTGGATGTCTTTTTTTACTTTTTTAGTCTTTATTTTTTAAAGGTTAATATTGTAATATGAGTTTCGAAATATATTAGAAAGTTTAGGGTCAGTGTTTGACCTATTAAATATTACTATGTAAGCAGTTATAAACATTTTTTAGAAAGGGGGTCAATTACATGGGTTTTATCACTATGGGTTTTTGTCTCTATCCCCTGTGATGTGATTTACTGTGCTGCAGGTCATGCTTTGGTTATCTTTACACACATGACTTCCAAGTTATATTCCTTAGCATTTGATAGGTAGGGAGAAACAATCATTTCAACTTCAGTTGAAAGCAGCAGGATTACGGCTGGTGCTGCCCAGCCCCCACCTGCCTCCCCTTTCCTCGCAGGGCCTTACTGGGAGAGTTGTTAGAGAGCTGGTTCTGTTTTCTTTGTGCGGCCAGGCCTTGCTATCACATTACTGCACACATGCTGATGCAGCAGCCCCACCTCCACCCCAACCCACCCCCATCCTAGCCTTTTTTTTATGGAGACAACCAATAATGGAGTGAAAATACAGTGTCAATTTGAGTAATGCAAAATCACAACGTACCTTCACAGAGAGAAGGTATCTCTTTTTGTGATCAGCGGTTACAAATAAGAAGTAAGATTAAACCGGAATTACCCGGGAACTACAGCCCACCTCCAAAGCGCCCAGCCACACTTATTAATTTCCATAGAATTAGTCATTGTCATCTGATGAATTTCACATAGTGGCTGAGTGTGCCTTTGCCTGGAGGAAATGTAACATTTGGACTATTATGGAGAAAGAAGAGCAAAAGGATCCGATCTTTTTATGTATTCGTTCACGGTAGAAAATCAAATGCAACTTCTAATGTGAGCGCAACACGCCGTGATGTGACCCGCAGGTGCAAAGAGCACGACGTTGAGTGACGTGCACCAAAACGGAAGTAAATATGGTCCCGCATGAAAAGGGCTAATTTTTTCACTCCTCGATCTGCTCATTAGTCATTTCATTCAGACGTCTACTGAAAATGATGGCACGTCATTGCCGTGCGTGATGAACCGTTTAAGGGGTTGAATTTCTACTATCACCACGAATGTCAACTTTATGCTTCTTGTTTCAAACACTGTTACACAAAACATGATGCGTATGGATGAGTGTTCACTCCAGAGGTGGGAGTAAGTCATTGTTTTGCAAGTCACAAGTAAGTCTCAAATCTTTGCCATATATATATATATATTATTTTGGGTAACCATCAAAGTAGGATCAAGGGACTCAGGGAGTGAACCCAGAATGGTGCAACCGATTGCCGCGTTTGCAATGTGTTATCAGTGAGTTTACATTAATTATGCAGCCAGCAACAACAATTAGCTAATAAACTGACATTAGCTTACTAACCGTTCTTTGTGCAACTTCAGATGTTGAACAAAGTTTGAAGTTGTTGCCTCTCCGTCAGTGATCTAATCTTGGACATACTGCATTTCATTTTTTGTTGACCACCTCATAGTTTTGCTATGTGGTGCAACGGATAACAAGTCATTGATCGAATTGCTTTTTCAAAAAAATACAATGAAATCAGATAAATAGAACTTTGTCTTAATTTATTTTATAAAATGCTTTTGCCCATTAAATTAAAAAAATATATATAAACTCTTAAAAATTACTTCAATAACTTAAACTTATCTAACTTATATATCTTAAAAATGTCTAATATGGCCATTAGGATTTAGAAACACAACTTTAAGTGCAATATAAGGCAAGATAGGTTTTATATATTTTATACATGGTCCATGTATAAAATATCAATAACAAGATATCCTGCCTTATGTTATATTGCACTTGTAATGCACTTGAAGTTGTGTTCCTAAAATCCAAATGGACATTTTGAATGTTTTTTGTTTTGTTTTTCTAAAACTAGTGTTTCATAAAATAATTAGACATGAAGGCAAAATGTATTAATTTTTAATAATGAAAATACATTTAAGTGCAATTTAATGTACATTCCCTTTTTTTAAACAGGGAGAATGGATTACAAAGTAGCATAGATCCACAATATTGAAAACAATAAGAAAAGCAAGCGAGCCAAGCAACAGCTGTAAAACTACTGTTGCTAGCCAGGCACCCGATACTAACGCTAACAGCTAGCTACTAGCCACTAACTCAAGTCAAAAGGCTCAAGTCCAAGTGAAGTCACAAGTCATTGTTGGTAAAGTCCAAGTCGAGTTGCAAGTCTTTACCACTTTGTCAAGTCGAGTCTTAAGTCATCAAATTCATGACTCGTGTCCAAGTCACATGACTCAAGTCCACACCTCTGGTTCACACTATGGACATACAGTATATACATGTCAAATTCATATATCCACATACGCAAGAGGCCCAGGTCAGATTTGAAGGAAAAAAAACTGAATTTAACTGTTTACACTGCATGAAAAAATGAAAAACATACGGGCAAAAAAAAAAATCTGAATTTTAGCTGCAATGTGAACATAGTTTATATAAGACTAGAAAACTGATTAATCGCGATTAATCCGGAAAATTGTGTGATTAAACACAGCATTAACATATTTCCTCCTTTGTATACTTCCACATTCAAACGTTATTGATCCCAATACATTATGCTTTAATATAATGTAGAACAAATTATAAATCCATTCGTGTTTTATATGCTGACTAATCTTAAACACTTCTGACATATAAATGTGAGAGGCAGCAAAGTGGCTGTCAGTGGGGCAAATGAACACGAAAATCATAATTTCTGACGTGGTACTGTAGCTACAGTAAAGTCTTGTGTAAAAGCATGTGGCAGCATAGGAAAATGAAAAGGGATCAGTGAAGGGTGTTTATTTTTGCTCCCAGCAGACAAGGCCTCCGTTCATGGTTTTGGATATGCTGCCCATTTGGAGACACACAGTGGTTCAGACCCGGCCTTTCTTTCCGCTAAATCAGCTCCCTTCCAAATCCCCTCCAAAAGTCATTCAGGCGCTTGAAGGGGCCTTGTAAAAGTCAATAGTCACACGATGTGTTATAAAATAATCCACACTTTATTGGGATTGCCATGGGAGGGTAGCATGGGGGAGGGAAGGTTAAGTAGGTATACAGCACAATGCACCTCTTTCAAGATAAAGCTTTGGTCTGCCACTGCACTGCACACACACACACACTGAAAGAGTTTTTGGTAACAACACTGTAAATTCTGAGTCAAAGGTAGAGCGTAGAGGTTTATGTGTGTGGTTATATCTGCATGTGAAAAGACATTGATGCAATGTGATTAAGTGCTATTAAGACATTTCAACTGCTGCTGCAAAAATGGATCTTAAGTTTCTGCCCAGTAGCCACAGTCTGCCCATTCATGAAGCATTCATGATAGAGGGATCACATATACAGTCTACAGTCTGCCCATCACTAATTCAGGGTACTTTCATACAAGTTTGCTTTCACTTATCACAATTGGTTCATGTAAATTAAGTCATTTCCATCCGCAATGTTTTTTCACACATTAATTTACTGGCACATTCATAATTAATGGGTCATTGCGACATTTGAGGATGCACATCTAGAAATGGTAAAAAATATCTATTAGGTAAACTTGTTGCTTTGCCTTACCTCTTGATATCGCAATACATGTATCATCCATCGTCTCCACTTTGCTGCAGTGATCACTTTGAAAAAATATTTCTCCTTACCGTGGCCAAGTCATGTTCAGTGACAGCTGTATTTTTTTTTACTCTTTTTAAATTGACTGTTTTATAGAAGTCTAGGGATTCTATTTTCATAAGCAGGAGAACGTGCGCTTGGCATGAAAACGGCCACACATCATTTTCATACCGGGCGGAGCTCCATGGACCAGGAGGAGAGCGCCTCTCTTCGGGGCTTGTCGCTGGCCGGGGCAAGTCTAGTCTGTCATGTTTGGAATTTGGCGGACCACGGTACGCCTTGCTGGACAGAGGGCATTTTCTATTGATGATTTTCTATCACCTGGCAATTGGTGATAGAAAGTAGTCTACAGACCAACTAAAAGCAGGTCTAGCAGCATTATTTTGCCGCGAATGCTTGTGGACATTTACAGGCGGTTATTAATAACACAAATGTGCACATTTAGGACACTGTGCGGTCACAATGTGCAAGCCGTCTCGTCGAGACCACTTAGCGGCCAGTTACCATCACAAAGTCATGTCAACCAGGTGGCGAGTTGCCAGTCACGGCAAACTAACCACCGTGGATTGTATCTTGGCAAGACAATATGCGACCGCTTCAGTATTATCCAACCACCGTTTGCTTTATCATATCTAACTTCTTGTAACCAAACATGACAAATGTAGCTCCCACTTTAGGCACTAAAAATACACCAGTAATATGGTAAAAGGTGCACATTTCTTTTTAGAAAGGATAGGAAGGAAGGCTAAATCAAAATTAAATGTTAAACTTACATCTTTCACGTTTGCAGTCGTATTACACCATTGAGACCGATCCATTATGTTTAATTGAGTTGCAAATCCCGCTTTGAAAAGGCTTTCATTAACAAAACAGTCCTTCGAAAAATGATGTCGACGTCACCAAGTCACGGAAGTTTAATCTGCCTGTTTGAAGCACACATTTTAGAAAGGAGGAGAAAGCTTTTGCCATACCTTGTTGGATTGTAGACAGGCCGGGGATGCATATTATTGATAGAAACCCCCACTAAAGTGCATTTTCATACTATGAGACCTTTAAAGGGAATGAGTGGAGCCGCCTTCATTGGCCAGTAAGTAAGTCGGCTGTGTTCACTCCCACAACGGCACCAAAAGAAAGAAAACTCCATCCATGTGCGCTAGACTTACATATACAGACTTAGACCAATAGTGCCCTAGAACTGTTTTGCATCTACAATTTATAACTTGTGGTCACAATGCTGCATTAGCATGAATTAGGTACAATATCAGGTTATGTTGAGGGAGTATAGGAATGAAAGTACATAACCGAGGACCCATTGTACTGTATAAAATGGCATTTATCCTCTGCTTTCAAATCATCATAGACATGGACATGTCAAAGAGAGACTAAGTACAACAAATTGGAGCTGGGGTAGTAATGTACAGTGGGAATGCATCATGAAAACTTTACATAGCGCTACACAAATGTGTCTTTCTGTAAACATTCAAGTATTTTACTTTGGAAAAACAATATCTGATATTTTTCCAGGAGCCATTGTGAAACATGGGAAGATGTCAGAATGCGATTTCAGACACAGGAAACCTCTCAGTCAAGGTGTTTTGACGAAAGGTCACTGAATTAATGTGTCTGTGCAAGTTCAAACATTGTGGAAGGCATTTCCCACATCAGAGCTGAATGTCGCTCGGCCCACGTAGCACTCAGCCCGAAGGACAAAGAGCTTTGGGGAAAATTGATAGATTAGAAAAGGCCGCTGTCAGTCATTTATTATTTGTTTTCCTATCAGAGACCCTCAGTGTTGCCATTTTACTGGGGACAACATAAACATAAAGGTTGTGGTGCTTAAGGGTTTTTATAGCTGGTGCAAGTATTGCGTCAGTTTTTCATGGCTGAGTCAGCTGCCCTTTAGCATTTCAAAGATGCCAAGGAAAGGCATTCATACACCCAAGCTGCCGAGAATGCAAGATATGGGGTAGGGCCAGGAGCTTTGGCAAACGGACAGAAGCTCAGTCTTTGTCCATTATTGTCCAGTATCTGAGGGGCCGCGCAGGGTCACTGCAACGGAAAACGCCCCAGGAAGTACTGTCAAGCTCGCACATTTGTCTCGTTCCTAACAAGATGAACCTTTAAAATTAGCAGGCAAAATGGGTAATTGTTCGCCGTGACGGGGATATTTCTCAGGGATCGTATTAAAGCAGATGGCTCTCTGAAACCTCAAACCAGTGTGATTAGATTTCCACCGTGGAACAGTGATTGAAGAATGATTGCATTAGTTGACACTGTTTGTGGGTGTGGTGGGGAATAAGATGAAAAACAAGAGGGTTTTGAGCGGTATGCCAGCGTTATAATCTGGGGAGCCATGTTGCTTGCATGTGTATGCCTTGGCCACGCCAGCATGCTCGGCGATCAAAAACTGTTATCTGTTCTCACAGTTGGGTGGATGGAACCATTCGAGCGTGGGAATGGGATGTTGGTCTGATTCATTTTGAAACTAATCTGACAAAAATAATATGTGCTTACCTTGTATAGCTAAAAGTGGCATGGGAAATATCTGAAACTGCTCTTGGGATGACTCAAAAGCAAAAAAAAAAAAAGTATTATAGTAATGTTGTATCACATAGTTGCATTGATGGACAAGGTTCCAAAAGTGTTTGAAAACACATGGCCTTTTATTTTTTATTTTTTATCATTTGTTCATGGTTTAAAAAGTACTCTGAACAGCTTTAACAATCTTATTTGACTTGATGAAGGTTTGACCTGGAAGTTGCACACACTCTTTTCTGAAGGATACTACTTGACGCTCAAAGAGCTTTGTGTTTTAAAACAATCCCTGAGCATACAAGTGCATATAAAAATGTGTATTCAAAGCCAACCACCAATCAGCCTTGTATAGAGCACAACCTTTAGAATTCGCCCTGTTTTGTTAAACCAAGGATATACAGTTTTTTTTTCCTCGATTCAAACACTCATATGAATTGAGAATCCAAATGCAGCCAACACACTCTGCTAAGGACTAAAAGAAAGTAGAAAAATAGCATTACATTTTGCTCACTTGCGTGTGTGTGCCAAGCTGCAAAAGAAGACAGTTCATCAGTCTCCTTGCAGCAGCTCAGAAACTGATGAATCAGAGAAAGAGTAGGGCTGATGTTTATTATAATTCTCCAACTGAGGGTCAAGAGTAGAGGAGAGATACAAAGATTTCCATAATGGCAAACCATGCCGACCTAAGGTAAGGTTAAATCCTGCATTTACAGTATCCAATGGAATTTACAGTAATAAAACCCCCAAATCCTTTCTCCTTGCGCAACCCAGTAAATCACCACGCTGTTATCCCATCCAGAGAAAATTAAGAGCAGTAAGGCAATCTGTGAAGACATCTAAATGAAGCACACATCCAATACTGATTTATTGCTTGGTGACAGGGTGAAATGAGGCGCAAGGAACGTAGCTGTGAACCAGTGGTTTATCTATCGCCGCACACACATTTGACAAAATTAAGATACTTTTTCTACTTTAAAAATGAGCTACCTGGACTTGAAAGCAAGCTTCTCTTTAGTTTCTAATCAAACGCCAATATTTCATCAAATAAATGAAGCATCTTTGTGAAGTGGCACTTAGAAGTAACTCATTTTCCACCATCGCAAAAAGGCTCTGATTAAAACCTTGCTTGTCACTTTCGATCTGGCTTGAGTGAATACACAAGTTGAATCCAATTATGGTCTTTGAACTGTAATTTCCTTCTTCCGCTGGGAGAAGGCAGGAGCCACCCATCATTTGGGACATGCTTTAATACACTCATTTCAATAGATATGAAGCACCAGTTGGTTGCGCAGGCAATTAAACATGTGGGCCATTATTCTGGATGAAGACCAGAAATGTTTACTCATGAAATTGTAATGCGATGATATATGACAGAAAGCGGGAAAAAAATGAATAAATAAATTAAAAGGTGACAAAAAGACTTTATACTGTAGATTGAATATGAAATACAGAATTAGTTCGCAGCCATATGGGTTTAATTTCTCTGTACTGTTTGTTATTGTGGGAATGCTGCCTTTTTATTTATGACTAAAACATTTTTTAAGTAGTAAACACCTTAGCTGTTCACAATGGAAACTCCTGCAAGCCTTTCGCCAATAATTTTCAGACTGGATTCGGATTTGAATTTCCCGTACTCTGTGGATGTTAAATCTCCATTCATTTTCAATTACACATTCACTCTGGCATTGAGCAAAACATCCTTCTATACCATTTCACACAACACTCCAATGGCAACCACAAGTCTGCTGTGGGTTGCAGCGGAGCTTTATCCAGTAAACAGGAGGTTAGGGTTTGAATCTTACCTTAGACTGGTTGCAGTTCAACTTTTCGTTTTTTCTCCCTCCATTTATCATACAACTCCAATTAATAATTAATAATGTTCACATAATTTATCTTTCGATTTACTTTCTAAGATTTCACAAGCATTCTGCTCTTATTAGCATTCAGCATTCGCACACAATTTCTGCAGAAATTGCACTTTGTCTAGTTGTTATAGTTATGTATCTTTTGCATAAAAGATGTATTTATTTTCCACGTTAACAGAAAGTTACTGTTTTGGAATTTCAAATAACTTGGAAGTTGCCCGGTGTGACGGAAAGGATCAGCATTGGAGGTTCCACACTACTGTACTGTTATTAAGTCGACTTTTTAATACCTACAGTAAAGGGGAAGGATTTGTGAGTATGATCTTCATTCACACTCAAAAATCACTCAAATCTGCCCTTCGCTTGCTCAGTTTGGCTGAAAGGTGAGGCAACATTGTAGAAATGCTTTGAGTACCTTAGAGGTGAAAATCTGTGATATCTCAGCCCATTTACCAATAAATGTTTCTGAGCTATAAATGCTCACTCAGAATGGACTGAACCCCACAATATCTCCCAGAATAAGTTCCGTTCAAAGTAAACGCTGCTTGTAAAAGAGGACCCAAAAAAAGAAAATCATAAAAAGCTGATCCACACAGGAGATGACCTCTGCTCTACCTCATAATGAGATGTTACCCCACTTTGCTGGCAGAAAAATCTGCTTTCTGAATGTGTGACACACTGTTCTTAGTTCAGCTTGACACTTCATCAACCTTGGCAGCGTCATATGTAGGACAGGACACATGTCTAGAAGTGGAGCAAAAACATAATAATAATATGGTAATATGTCCACAAGTTCATGATCTGCTATATGGAAGGAGATATGTTCTTTTTGCGTATTTATCAGCTTTTGTTAGCAACATAATCAGGAAAATCTCTTTCATTGCTGTTTCAGGGGAAGATTGACCTGAATCAAATCACTCAGTTTAATCCGTTCTATGTGAAGTATATGAAGAGCTTCCTCTGAGCCAGCCTCATAAAACCTTTTCGAAAGCTAACAGTGTGGATTAAAACTCATTGTGCACACGCTTTATGTCTGGTGGAACACAAAAGATGTTCAACAGTTGAGTATTTTTAGCTTATAGCGCAAAGCCGTGAACATATACACATGCTTCGGATCAACACTTTTCTGGAAACCTTGCTGAACATAAGGTGCTGTCTTGTTATTGTACAAGTGTTAATTTAACAACATGTCGAGTGTTGGAGTTGGACTTTACAGGTGGTGCATCATGGTGGACGTGGTTAACATGTCTGCTTCACAGTTCGGAAGTTGGGACTTTTGAATCTGGTCTATGTTCCATTGAGGAGTTAGCATCTTCTCCTTATGCTTGAGTGAGTTTTTCTCCAGGTACTACAAATTCTTCCTGCATTCCAAAAACATGCATGTTTGGTTCATTTACTCTAAAATAGGTGACCGGATTCTCAAAATTAAAAACCAGGACATTGCAATTTTGCTGAAAATTTAATATATAGTAAATTCTAACCAGGAACTATTTATAACAAATGTAATCGCTAGTCAATCTGGTGTCGAAAACTGCATATGGCCTTCAATCAATCAATCAATAGCTTACATGCTTTTTAATTACACTAGGATTTTTTTCTATTTGAAGGCTGCCCGGGTCCCTATCACCTGCAAATACCAGGGGCATATTGTATAGAATATATATTGAGCATACTCAATATTGGAGTAATCCAAAAGTAATCCCGTTGCATTACTTTAATATTATGGTACTTGGATTACATTACTAACTGCATTTTTAGCAGGTAACTTGTAACTGTAATGGATTACTATTTAAAAGTAACCCTCCCAACCCTGCTGTCCGTCAACCACAGTATTTGGCTAGTAGGACATTTCCCATGATTCTTAGACATGGAAGCAGAAAGTAGTTCTAGTTCCTGTATTACGCCTTGGCAATTAGATGAAAATGCACATCTCCACGTGAAAGTAAATAGGAAGGAAATTAAGAGTTCAATGCAAGCGACTTTTGTGAATCGGTACAAAACAATGGGGCTGCCGAAATCTGCTGAGAGTCGGAAACAAAAAGCTCAAAACTGAGACTGCCCTGTTTAATCGAGACGTCTGGTCACCCGACTCTAAATTGTACATAGCTGTGACTATGAGTATGACTGGTTGTTTGCAGATCGTATGATAAGGCTTTTGGGTTGGTGAGAACAATAGCAAACCCCATGTGATAGTGAGAAGAGGTGGCATTTTAAAGTTAGAAGGGAGAAAAAAAGGATGTTTAAGCAGTAATTACAGCAGCACACAGAAAAGGCTTAGTCAGCTGATTGTGCTGAGGAGGAGCACATACAAATGACCTGTTGCTGCTCCCGTTCTACTGGGCAAAAGGCAACGCCCTAAGCACAACATAAGTGGTGGGAGGAGCTCGCCATTATGTCGCTCTCTTCCTTTAAATGAGAGCTTCCTTCCTTGCGATTGTTGAGATGCTGCTGCTCCCTGATCACTTAAATAGTCACATGATGCTTGACGCACTTATATGACCTTAGTCCATATTTTGCTAAGATTAGCATGGAGCAAGTTCATCTATCAAATTTTACAAAGTATGTTTATTGTAACTTAAAGCTAAACTAAATCTTAAAGTTAATACATAGACATTGAGCAAGCCTTTATGGTGATACTTTCTATGGCATGTTTGTCAAAAGATTTGCTTTGTCCTACCCGAAAAAAAAGATGCTACCACTCTACATATGTATGTATTTTTTAATCAGATGCTTTGACAAATTCCAATCCCCTGATTTGCAATGAGCTGCATTCTTTTCTCTGCTCAGTTATTAGTCTTTAAACCGTCCTTGCATACTCTCAAGGCTTTATGCACAAGGCGATGGCTAAACGTTTTTGCTTTCAGCGTGTTGACATTGCCGCGCAATGACTCATAAACGGAAATGCAGATAAATTTGAGGCTCCTTCCATCAGCCTCACTGCAGGTGTTCAAACAAAAATAGAATTTAAAAGGAATGAAAAGCTCCCGTTTGAGTGGATGCGATGATTAAAACGCCATAGCCAGTTGGCATTGAATGTGATACAAGTTGAGGTGTATAGGAATTCACAATGCATCAACAACTAAACACAGAAGCTTCACTTTGAACTTAATGATTGCATGCATAAACATTCTCTTGGAGGAATTTCTTTTAAAAAAAACGGAATAAACAACTACAACAAAAGAATAGTAGCTCTTCAATGTATTAAAATCTATTTCAAGAAATACACTATATATATAAATATATATATATATATATATATATATATATATATATATATATATATAAACAGTTGGGTAAAAAAATAACCCAACTATGGGTCAAAAGTTGACCGATCCTCTACTTGGGTCTATTTGACCCAACTTTGAGTCAAGAAATTGGTCTTTTAGTGTAAGTCTAGTACTAGTCAGATCCTTTACTTGGGTCAAAAAATTGGGTCATTTTGCATAAAACAACCCAGAAAGTTGGGTCAAATTGACCCATAAAGTGGGTCCATTTTTTATCCATAATTGGAATACTTTTGACCCAACTGTTTTTAGACTGAAGGGTCAATGAATTTGACGGTGACTGGAGGAAGGTTCTGTCTACCTTTCGGGGTCAAACAGATTAAGAAACACAAAGTAAATCAGATACTGAGTCAATATAAATAAATAAGCTTCATTCCATTATAGTAGTTTGGTGCGAAATTTATTTTATTGTGTTCCAATGAAAAGGATCTCAAAATATAAGATTGGAACTCGTGCAATTTTCCACTGATGATTGCAATGGTACGCTTTGTTACGCTTGTGGGGGTGGAGCTAGACAGACTGCTGTTCATCGATTGGTCAAAAGAGAATCATCCGCCTTCTTATTTGTTCAAATGAAAAAAAAAAAATAGCAATAAATCAAAAAACTGTATTTAAACAGAATGCTGCGGCTGAAGATGGCGGGTTCAAAGGCATGTTTCATGTTCGCCAGTACAGTCAGAACAGTGCACTGAACCATGTCACTGTCTTGCTGGTATAATTTGATGTCACTCTTCACATAGCTAACATCCATCATAGTTCCTCTTACACACCTGCTGGCGGAAATGCATGTGTGATCAGGGTTCACCAAGCCAGACTACAACAAAAGAAACATGCTAACAAAAGACAATTTGCACAAAAAAAAGCCAGGTGGTGAATGACATTTAGTATCCGCAAATCTCATTTAAAAACAGATGATCCATATCTTGACTTGTACTTCCCTACACACCGCCTCTGTCGTTTCAAAGGATGCAGATGCAGATCGGTCACTCATTTTTAACGAATCGGAGCACCATTAATGTGCACTGAGGTTGGCGTTGTTTGTTGTAGTTTGTGTCAGTCACGTGGACTCGCTTATGTATACAGTAAATGTCATCAGACAACCAACTGCCTTCGCTCATGTGAGACATGTTGATATGAATTGCATTTTTGCTTCTGTAATTACACTTATCTGTGCTTTGCAGGGATGGAAAACAGGGAAATGTTTTGGTGGCAATCTGGCTGCCAGATTCATTTTCATCAGGTCTATTTATTTTTCTCTTGAATAAACATGAATTTTGTTTCATGTTTTACTTCTTTGTGTTCATATTCAAAGAGGACCAAAGTTACCATGATGGCTAACATGAATGCTACATTTTGACCGCATGTTGCTGCACCAATTCATCTTTAACACGCATTAGAATCCTAGCCAGGGCCCAAATGACTTCCCTTAATCCAAACTCTTTACCTGTCAAACAAATCTGTGCCAGAACATCAACCACCTGATGTAAATGTGGAATTATGGATTCTAATATATGTAGTTTGCTTGATAATCTGTCCTTCTAAGAGTTTTGAGTAACAATCTTCATAGCATTACTGTCAGTCAGACAGAAAATACATTCAAGCAGCAGAGATTCACCATTAAAATGTGATGCGTGCGATAGATACTCCCAAACAGAAAAAAACAGCAGTCAGTTTGCTCAATGTGCTCCTGCGGTAAACGGTATTTTGCCTTTGGGAACAGCCTATTCCAGTGTGTTTATTGATTAGAACTGGCTTTAAAAGCACCAAAGGTGCCCTGTTCCAAACTCACAATGAGACAAAAAAAAAAACGCACTTGAGGGATTATAATAGTTATCGTTCAAAAATTAAAATAAAACCAATCTCCAACGTGCAGATATTATTGTTCTACATTTGGAGAATTTAATTTATAGGTCATGATTGTGTATATGGTATCATAGATGCAGACTCGCTGAAGCAAATCATCAGCAATTCCATTTCTGAGCTTCATCAAAATTCTGTTGAGACGCTGGATTGCAAGTAAACACAATTCAGGAGGTAGAGACCATTTCATTGTCTTTGAACTTCTCTCCATTGCAATCTATAGTATTTTATTTATGGTGCAGTTGTGTTTTTCCAATTGCCTTCACTGAGTTGCAAAATGACAATTTTCTCGCAAATAATGAACATACTGTAGTGTGTCTGGTGCCAACTACCATACCATAAAATCTCTTAAGTGAGTGTCCCAGCAGAAGCAAGTCAAAAATGGATCAGATATTTTCGTACCCTCAAAAGTTTTCTTAGCACTGTCAAAAAAAGAAAGAAAATATATGATTGAAATCTGTCCTTGCTGTTTGCATACCGGTGTGGATTTTCTTCAAGTTTTCTGGTTGATCTCATTATTAAATAGATGTGCTGTATGTTTAAAGCTAATCTCTCGGGATGAGCGCGTACCTGGGGCCAATACTGGGCCTTATTTCAAGGTATGGGTACTCGCATTGGTACCCCTCTTGTGGTCCATACAGGAACTAGACATAAACAATAAGAAGAATAGGAAATAATTTATTTGATGGAATTTAAAAAAAAAAATGCTACATTAGGATATATAGGACCATCGTTCTTGATCGAATATCTCTACTTTCTGTGGTTACCTCCCACAGAACCAAAATATGCAAATAGAGATGAAACTGTATTCAAAGTTAACATATAGGTGGCTAAAACGAATATAAATACAGATCCATGTAACTTTTATGTTGAATACTAAACACATTATACAATAAGAAACCCTTTTTCATTTTGTACATAAGAAACCAAACTATATTTACATGAATGCAAAAACCCCAACAAAATGTACTTAAAGATTTCCAATACACAAGAATTCAACCAGAATTGATCTTAATTATAATCCCAAAAAAGGGTGTAAATATCTTCTTTTTCAACTGAATTGCCAACTTTCTACCCTGGTTGCTCATTTAAAGAAGTCGGTTAAAAGGAGCAGGGACTTGTTACAATAAAAGGTCATACTCCAGGTTGGGGAGCGCCTCCTGAACAAGCCTCCACTTTACACACACACAAAGGAAGTGGTCTCCACCGGGCAGCTAATGACCGCTGGGGGCCCCTCTCGCCTGTGCTGGGGTCCTTGTTCAGAGAGGCCAATGGGCGGGGAGCCATTTGTCTGTTTTTGAGAAGGGGAAAAAAAAAATCCACCCATGTCCTGCTGCGATGCGTGCTGCACAAGCACACGCTGCACTATACGCGCGCGCGCGCGCACGAGCACGCACATTTTCAGCAGTCTGGCACATCAACGACGCATCAACATAACGGCTACTCAAGTCCGACGTGTGCGCGTTGGATCTTGAACTTCCTCTAGAGAGACACAGAGGCAGGTTTTTAAACTCATTCAAGACTCTGGATTATAACATCGCACTCTATTTTCTTTCCTTTCCCCCCCCTCCCCGTTTTCTCCTCCTCCTTCTCCGGTTTCCTGTTACAAAGCCTCGGGAGCGAGTTGCGCGCACAGCCCAGTTCCTCCGTAGAAACTAAATGGCAGGATCAGAATCCCTGCTTTTCCTGCATCGTTCGGACATTTTATAAGCAGAGGAGCAAAGAAAAGGAGAAGACGGCGTGACATTGACGAGGATGTGGAATGATTTGTAACTAAAGAAAAATACAAGAAAGAAATCCGCTGTTGCGGGGAGGAAGGCTGTTGGGTTCTATCGGCTGAGGAAACACACATCATCGCCACTACCATCGGTCAAGAAGGTAAGTTTGGATTCACGTTAACGCTGATGATGACGAGAAAGAAAGGCGCTGTGTAGCGGAGTGTCCAAGTCGCAACTGTTTCCATTGTGCTTCATGGGAAATCTTGGCATATTTTTTTTTTTTAGTATTGTTTTTGTAAATGGTCTTTTTCGGGTGTTCATTGTGGTGCAACTTTATCTCCATTCATAGCGCAGTGTAAACAAAGCGCACTGCGGTCAGCAGCAGTTGGAGAGCAATCAACTCAGGAGACGACATCACTTTAAATGTGTTCAATTCATTCGCCCACCAGCGAGCTTTTCTTCTTAAGAGACGATGGTATGATGTGAATCATTAGTTTGAATGTTTGTCAACTTTCAGGCGCTTTTCTATATCAACAGTTTTCTAATTGTGCAGATGCCTTGCAGCTTTTCGGCATGTTGAAGGAAAGCTAAAAAGTCATCATTGTGGATGCATCCTGCACCTTTCCATCAAGCCTGTAATATTTCGGCTAAGCATCTTATGTTAGCCTAAATCTTATGCTCCTATAACGACCTGTTGTCCCCCTCTGGTGTTGTGCCTTAATGAGGAAAGTAATAGCTTTGCTCGAGTGATTATTGTAATTAGTGAGGTGGGGGAAGCCGTCCACTCATGGAAGACGAGGAGCATTTATATTGTTTTATTTTTTAAAGGGAAAAAAGTGGTGGCTTGGAGGGGGTTTCTTTTACAAGCTGAGTGGTGCCAGTGCCCGTTAACTAACAGACAGCGTGGGAGGGGGTGCTGGGGGTGGGAGAAGTTAGTTGTTAATGGGATGGAGGAGGAAGGCTGTCTTCATTTTTACGACGTTTAGAATTTATTTCCTGCGTGGCGTGAGTCACGTGACGCGTTTATTACTCATCATTGTATCGTTTATCATTTATTAAATTGTGTATCAATAAAAAGATATATAGCATAGAAAAGAATAAGGCATAACAGTGGTATAGTGTTTAATACATTTGCCTGGTTCGAATCACGTAGTCCTTCCTTCCACATTCCAAAAACATGCATGCCCGTTTCATTGATGACTCTAAATCGTACATATGTGTGAATCATTGTTTATCCTGTATGTGCCCTGTGATTGGCTGTTGACCAGTTTTGGGTGTAGCCCGCTTCTTGCCAAGTCAGCTGTGATTGGTTTAAGATCGCCCTGCAGGCCAGCACTATAATGAGGACAAGTGCTAAATAAAGTTAACGAAATAGATGATGGCTTCATAAACAGTGCGCTCTGGTATCTGGGTGTTATCCTGAAGTTGACGTTTGGATTGGGTGTAGCAGAGGATAATCCATCTGAAATTCACTTTATTTACTTTTGTCATTTGTCAACTCAAATTCAAAAAACCCTGAAATAGACATAATCCTTGTATAGGAATTCACAAAGTAGATTATATCAGATTGAGGAAGGTTAACAGAGAACTTCACCAGGAAGTAAATCACCCCCCCACCCCCCTCCCGCCCCCATCATCCACATGATTCCCAGTTTGTCAGGAAAGCATTAAAAATCCGTTTTTATCCTCAACACTTAGAACAAAGACGCACACACGCACACACACACACACACAGGTAGCCCCCGTCCCCCAGATGTTAATGACTCCATTGAGAGGACTCCTGCCGACTTGATATCTTCATTGTCGTAAAGACAATGGACTCCACATCCTGACAGCCAGCCTCCTTCCCATGTTGCCCCTTCGTCTTCCTCTCTCTCTCACACACTCACATACACTTATCTCATACCGTATATATCCACCAGTCCCACAAACAAAAGTCCAGATGAAACATATAAGTGGGCTGTTGTTCTTGTGGTCCTGGACCATCTTTATATTGTAAACATGTGATAATCATAATAGATTATTCTTCCATCCACCCATTTTCAACACCACTTATCCTCAATGGGATCGCGGGTGAGCTGGAGTTAATGTGAGATGACTTTAGGCAAGAGGCGGGGTGCTGGTCAATAACGAAATTGCAGTATAATCGATGAATTGATCATTAAGATTTTGGTCAACTGTATTTTACAAGGTAAAATTCGACTGCATATCATGGCCGTAAAAGAGTAGAGGTTCTCTCGTCTCAATTAGTGCTGTCACTATTGAATATTTTTAGAATCGATTATTCATTCGATTGATCGACTAATCGTATTCATTTTAATTTTCTATTAAAGTGTATTATAAAAGCATTCCACCCCCCTGATTACTGTTTATTAACCAGTGATTGGTGATAAAATAAAAGGGGTATTGAAGGGGGATTGTAATATGTTACCAGTTTGGTCATTGTTCTCCAAAGTAAAAACTGATGTCATATTTGAATTATACACAGAAGATAATCAGACTTCTTTCATGAAGGACTACAGAAATCAGTGAACAATTACTAATGATATGCTGAAATTGGAAATGGCTCCAAACAATTACTCGATTATTAAAATAGTTGTCGATTAATTTGATAATCGATTGCTTGTCGATGAATTTTGCCAGCTCTCGCCTCAATTAGTTTGTGGTCTGTTGAAGGACAACATGTCAGCTATGGCAAGTTGAGCTACTGAACAACATTGCAGACGTCCTCTATTGCATTCCGTTTGGAATCGATATTCTGCTTGGTATGACACTGGTGTCGAAACAGGAGTTCAGAACATCCATAAAAACTAAATGCAAATCCCTCTACTCATTCCAGCTGCCTTCACCTCTGTTGGTTTTGTATTTCCCGCATGCGTGCACATACTGTATGTGACAGATATGTGTGTTTTGACACCACTGGGTCAACATTGCATCATGTCCGCTACGTCGCCACTGCGCCAGATGTCCCCCTGCCTGCTCTCTGTTTAATTGTCATCAGTGTGTCACATGCATCACGTCAACGCAACAGATACCGGAGGCCACAAGGCAAGCGGCTGAACGCGCACTAAACCCCCGTGATAACAGGGATGCTTCCAGGTTGTGTAACTCAGGAGACGATTCACGTACAAGATCACACGCATTCGCGGAGAGAGCAAGATTAGTCTGAATTTGCTAACGATAGCGTCTTTTGGGTGGTTGGCAAGGCTTTTTTTTTTTTTGCGCTTCCAACAGCTCCCCGCAGTCAAAACAACAAGCAGGCAACCTTGACGATTCCATTCATCCTCTGTCTGCATTCCTTTCCCTTTAAAAAGGTCTTTGAAAGGCAGATTAGATTTTGTTTGAGCTGCTGTGTTTTGTGCTCGCCGCAATTGTAACAGTACGACCCGACTCGGTTTGCTGTGACGCTTCACAGTGAGCGCTTGTGTTTGCGTAGCAAGTTATGGTTCATGTCAGGCCAGATGCAAGGTCTGGAGAGTTGAACAGATGGGATGTGTGTGCGTGCGCATGTGTGTGTATGCCGCGGGGTGACAACGGGAGGTAAGGCCGGGCTGGACAGCCTGATGTTTGGAAATGAAGGAAGGAGCACAAGAAGTTCGTGACATTTGTCAAAGTAGGCTTGAATGTGCCAACATTATTAGCGCAATTGATGCATTCGTTATGATGGCGCATTCGTTAGGCGCTCACAGGGCTGGCCGGAGCCAATGTGGCATCCTCGGACAGATTTTATATGGCGCCACCTTCATCGATACGCTTACAAAACAAGATTAATTTTCGCCTTTAATACATATGATAATATCACACAATTTAAAATAAAAAAATTGAATATTTTCTTCATCTCGTGACAGTTTCTTTACTGTCAAACTAGTTCTCCCACTATCAAATATTTTTAGAATCTATCAAAACATTCAACCTCATTTACTGCCATTGACGGCTGTAGTCAAAAATTCATTTGAATTATTTCTATTAGTTTAACGTTTTTTCCCCACTTTTGTTAACAAGAGTATGAAAACCTAGAATTTTTTTATTTTATGCGATTCATTATGATTGCAAATTTTAATCACCTGACGCCCAATTTTTTAAATAATGTTTTCTTTCTTTTTTTTTGGTTCATTCGTTGCCATTGACGGCTATAAACGTTAAAAAATCATTTAAACTATTTATATTAGTTTAACTTTTTTTTTCACTTTTTTTAACAAGAGTATGAAAACCTAGAATTTTTTTTATTGTACATTTAGAACAGATATCAATTCAATTTCTTGTCAATTAATCGATCAATTTTGAGACTCTTTTTTTTCTTCTCAGTATATTATCATTTGTAGTTTTCAAGTTCTTGTAAACATGCACAGCTTCCGCACTTGAAAGAGATTCATTCACCCACAGATGATTGTATCTGTCTTTTGCTCAATGATCAAGCGATGTTTTTCTTTTGTTTCTTTGAGAAAAATCTACAAAAATAACAAGAGAAAATGTGTTATTGTAACGAAACATAATAAAAAAATAATAATAAAACTGCACCTTGCAGAGTGGCCTTTTATTGTGTCCAGTCTAAGGCACAGCTGTGCGCTAATCATGGTGTCTTGATATGGCACACCTGTGAGGTGGGATGGATTATCTCGGCAAAGGAGAAGTGCTCACTATCACAGATTTAAACTGGTTCGTGAACAATATTTGAGAGGAATGGGGAAATTGCGTATGTGGAAGAAGTTTTAGATCTTTGAGTTCATCTAAAAAAAAAAAAGGAGCAAAAAACAAGAGAGATGCGTTTTGTTGAGTATAGTTAAAGATGCATTGCGGAGTTTAAATTGTTAATGTGAAAGATGTTTCTTTCCACATCACGCATGCTCCACCAATGCCCAGATGAGTACAAAGAGCCCTGACTTTTTAAATGCGTCCGCACCTATCAGCTTGTATCTTCCCTTCAGTCTATGGCTGACGTATGACACAATTAGGATAGAAACTGAAAAAAAAAAAAATAACTGACATTGAAGTATTGGTTTAAGGATGTGTAGTCGACAGTGATGTTGAAATGCAACGCATCATCACACCGAAAGCTGTGTTTGATATTTATATCTCAAAACAGAGTATACCTTTGAAGAAATGATACTTTAGTCAAATAAAAATCGGTTTTACTTTTACCCTCACTCACAGGCTAGCGCACTTGACAAACTGTAGTCCGCTCTGAGCACTTGAACGCCTGTTGAGACATTTGTGTCAGGCCGCTGGATGAATCTGGAGGCTTTTGGCAGGGGCTCTGATTGCAGTTGTTCCCAGACAAGAAGCTTTTGCTCCTCTTGCAACTTACCCTTCCCTTTCATCTCTCTCTCTCTCTCTCTCTCTCTCTCTCTCTCTCTCTCTCTCTGTCAGCATATGCCTCCATCTTCCCTCCTTGCCGCTTGTTGTAGCTCACTCCAGCTAGCATACTGGGCTCCTTTTGGCATTAGCATAGAGAGAGCACTTAGCACTTATAGAGCTGAAATTTAATTGATCAGACAAGTGCGTGCGTGGTCAGCATGTTTTTGAAGTGAATGTGCCCGAGGAAAGCTGCGTAATAATCCGTATGGTGTCTCTAATTGCACTGCTCGTGCTTTAAATGTCTCAGCAGAAGCAAATCAATTCCGTTAAATGAAATAAATTCTCGTCTGTATCATCATCCAAAAAGCTTTCGTAAACTCACATTATGGAGCATATGGCCGTAATAAATATTTGTCACTGTCTATGAATGATGCAGCCCGGCCCCTTCAGCGGCAATCAATAAATGAATAAACCTTGTTGGACTGTTTTCCAGGAAAGTCATACTGGTGGAAAATTCAATATGGTGCACACTCATGGTCCTGAAGGCAAATCAGAAGAGCAAGTGCACTTGGATGAACCAAATCTTTTCTCCATTTGAGCATTTTATGGGATAAGAACCTTTCGTTGCGACCTGTAATTCCCCCTGCTATAGGTGGGTTTCATGTAACGTCACGACAGGCGGCCCAACCCCAGATGGGGGCAGGAAGTAATTTGCTCATAGGAAAAAAAAGCTGAGAAAATGCCAAAGTTGTGTGCTGTTTATGGCTGTACCAACCGGTCTAATCGAGAATAAAATAAAAGCTACTTTCGCGTCCCCACAGTAGTAACCCATAAAGGCGATAAAAAAAAAAAAGATACCGAAAGAAGACAGCAGACCTGGATTAAAAACCTTCGTCGGACAACGGTCGTATATGCAGTGATCACTTCGTGAAACGGAAAGCTACAGTAATGAAACTACTTCACATAGCTGAATAAAACTCTCAACAGGCCGGTGTGCTATTACTGGAAACATGGCTAACCATGATATTACTATGTGGAGTTTGTTCTACAGCTTGTGTGTCCATGCTAGGTGGCTGTGTCTTTGTTTTTAGCAATGCTAGCTACGTTAGATATCGCGACGATCTTAAATCGAGGTTTTTCTTCCAGGAAGGCCACAGCATACTGATGGAAATATATACTTAAGCATTGGTTCATTCACAAGACGTCTACATAATTACAGAACGTAGATACATGACTCTGTTTGACCGTTTAATCACCGCTTAAGACCAGTTAGCCAGCTAGCCTGTAGCCAGTGGTACGTTTGTGTACATTTGAGTTGAAAAGAGAATGATTCTGAATCACATTTACTCACCCAAGCAAAAACAAGACGGCAGTCATTTAGTGCTTCTTTTGATCCGAGTTTGCTGACCCAACCACACAAGAAATAGTTGTAAGCCTGCAGGGTTTTATACGCCTTTATTTGGCTAGCGGTGTAGTACGATGTCCTGGAGGACGTGGTCGTTTGAGATGTCGATTGCCTCCACACCAGGCAAATCCGACACGAGTTCGGAAAAATCTCTTTTCCTCAGAGTGTAAGGATCTTATCCGACATATTTGACTATTTTTAGAGCGTATCTTCAATGGGCGTTCCCTACTTCTTGACCCCCAGTTGAATTTCGCGCGCCGCCGGAATCACGTGATTGCAACCCTCCTATCAGGTGTGATTTTCAAATTGGCACTATACTGTGGGGAGGATATCACAATCCAACTGCTGTTGTTAGACACATTCGAATGGTTATATGGAACTTCGGATGAAGCCGATGATGGTTGTCGGGACACCTCAAAGTGGCTGCACTTGTGCATAATGTATGAATGATCGAACGGAAGTGGAGAGGCTTGCCTGACCTGCTTGTTTCTTACCAGCTGACCACGATTGGCCATCTGCTCCCAACAAGCCCCGCTCTCTATTTTTGCCTCTCAAGCGAGACCCCGCCACTCTCTTTATAATCATGCATCTGCAGTATCACACTTTAGAGTCTTCCGAGACGGATTTAAAGGGAAATATAGAGCATCATAAATGTTCGCCTTTTGCTCAGCAGAAGAAGAGCACCAAGAGAATGTGACCTTTAAGATGCGTGCACCCATAAATGTTCCAATTCGTGTCTCGTCTGAATGTGTACTAAAGATGTGTGAAGTTATAAACCATGAGCCACGAGGTCATTTCATCAGCGTTTGCAAAGCCATGTTGACATTACAGGACTTACCTTGTCTTCAGGGTACTACTGCACTGTTCGCTGTATAGTGAAGGGGAATTGTGGGGGAGGGGAATGGTGTGTGTGTGTGTGTGGGGGGGGGGGGCAATTACTATAACATTTATCAGGTGGGGTCTCTAGGCTGTCTGCTGGGGCTTTTAACTGAATGAAAGAAGAATGAAAACAGTTGATGCAGTACTACAAATTGGAAAACATGTGCAATCCCAATTGTGGTGTCCTCATTTGCAGTTCAGTTCATTCAAGAAGACAAAAATATCAGACTTCAAACTTACAAGGTCCAACTGTCATGAACAAAAACATGGCTGATGACTGCTTGAAGCTGCCAGTTTGTTGTGTGGAAATATTACCTTTTTTTTTTGGTAGCGTTGATTGAATATAATAATAATAATAATATAATGACTACAGTATAGTGAGTTTCTCAACGCAGAGGTGATATTGCCATACAGAATATATCCATCCATTTTCTGTACCACTTGACCTCATTGGCACTGACAGACAAATGACCGTTTACACTCACATTCATACTAGGGCTGGGTATCGATTCTAATTTCCTCAATCAATTTGAATTTGATTCACAAGAGTTCAGTTCGATTTAATTTAAAAAAAAATCAAATTCGATTCAATTCACTACACTTCAATCCGATATTAATTAATTATGACATACCAATTTTTCTTAAATGTCAAGTACATGATAAAAACTCCACAAATATAAAATTTGAATAGAAAAGTAAATTTTGCGGAGGCAGTAAGTAACAGGTCAAATGATTTAGTTTATTCATTAAAATAAGTAAGAACGTTTTACACAAACGCGACATCAGCAAGGATGAGATGAAAATATATTTTCATAATCTAATTCAATAATTGTAAATATAACTTTAACAGATTCTTAATTGTCTTAAAGTGCAATAAGTCAGGTATTTCATAAAGGTAAGAAAATACTTTTAAATTCATGTGATCAGTAAATTTCAAGAAAAAAGTAAGATGCAAAAAACTCTGACCTTTACAATTCTATTTTCTTAAGAATTTATGGGAAAAAGATATATAAAATTATCGATTCATGGCTTTATGAATCGATTCAATGTTTTTCAAACCCAGCCCTAATTCATACAGATGGTACTTCAATTAACTCGCATCTTTTTGTATCGTGGGAGAAAGCAGTAGTAGCCAAAGATAACCCATGCAAACTGTCAGATTCGAACCTCGAACCTCTTGACTGTGAGGCAGACAGAGGCTTTCGAAAAGATTGTTTTTACATCTATACCGCATTTCGGTAGTACACGGTAGACTTTTCCTAATTTAAAGTCACAAATTTCCACTTTTCTAGAAGGCAATTAAGAGACAAAGAGAGAAACGAATGAACAACCAGCAAAATTGATGGCGAGGTTTGCAGACACGTTGTTCAACCATTTGCAAGTGTTCTACTCATGAATGTTGTCCTTTCCATTTACTTAAGTCCATACCTAAACAATAGCTGACATCTTATATACAGTATATGGCATACACACATGCTTATGCATACATGAATGTTGTTGACTGACTGCAAAAGACAGTTTCTGATGTTTATCATTGTTTCTTTTACTGTATTGATTTGTCATCTTTTTTGTTTTATTGTGTTTCCCGGGTCCATTCATTGTGGCTGTGATTGAAAACATAAAGCCTGATTGGGAAGCGGTGATAAAATTCCCAGCGAGAAATCTTGTCCATGAGCCAAGTGTGTTTCGGGGGCACTGTGTAAGGTAATCTGTTTTCGGAGCCCAGTGACTGCACGTTTTTGTTTGCACTGACTCAGCAGATGTTTTAAGGCTGACTATCTACTATACTTTTGTATTCTTGTCTTATTACTACTATTTATGTTGGCTGTGGTGCCATGTCAAAGCTGTTTGGACCCTCAGTCAATGCTCGTGTTTAAAGTCAGTTGCACTATTTATTTATTTATTTTATTTTTTGCCAATTCAGCCTATTTATGTGCATTGTTTTGGAGATAATGTGTCCAGATAGAAAGAGTCAGGCAGGAGTGTGTTTTCTTGGTGGTATGAAGAGCATGCTATTTTGTTTTTATG
The DNA here is from genome assembly GCF_051991255.1 of Vanacampus margaritifer. Lineage (NCBI taxonomy): Eukaryota > Metazoa > Chordata > Actinopteri > Syngnathiformes > Syngnathidae > Vanacampus > Vanacampus margaritifer. Next base: position 22,200,727 of record NC_135434.1, read on the forward strand.
ACAGCCTTTTTTGGCATTGTTCTGGTCCAACGGAGCTCGCCCTCCCTACTGTGGGACTGCCTGTTAGTGGGCAGGAAGTGGTAGCACGCTGTTTGAGAGCACCCGCATACTGTAACGCAGACTGTTTTCTGCATATACGCTCCCTCCCATGATATCGCCTCGTAAAGTTTTAAAAAGACAATAAAAGTTATCCTGTGGCTATCCGGCTGCTAGGCTGCATCGTATCCAGGAAGGAACTGCAGGCGGGTTAACGGTCTCTCTCTGGGGTAGCTACTGCACAGGGGCCAGTGCAGGGTTATCAGCTGCAGGAAGGCCCCTGCATGGCAGCTCGCATGAGCGTGAGTGTGGGCGTAGCTTAGCTCTGGGAAAGTCAGAGAAACTGACTTTCCAAGCTGGGATTTTTGCGCTCCCGTTTTAGCGCTTCTTAAGTCTAAATACACATTTCACCTTTGATTCAATAATTTTGCACCCTGAACTATAATTTGTGCCTCTGAATCAGTATCAAGCTTTCTAACAATTAAAAAACTGATAACAGACAAGTGTGGCTGTAAGTTTCAAGTACAGTGAACCGCCATTACGTTCCTTCGTCACCTACGATAGGCGAAAAAATATGACAGCGACAGACCAACAATTTTTTTCATAACATATTTAAACATGTTAAAACTAACTTTTTAAAGTATTTCTCAGTACTATTAGAAATAGTGTAAGGCTATATATTTTAAGTATTTTGTTCTCACTCTCTCACTTGCACAGTTCTCCAAAATTCAAGAGGTAAAAGCAAGTTTGTTTCAAGCTGTTAATTGTCACTCACAATTAAAATTTCAAAACCAATAGTACTTTTGATACTTAAAATCCCGTCCACCCACCCCCCCCAAAAAAACAATTACAGATAATTTTAAAGTAAGAACTTTATAACCCAATATAGCATTTTACCTACAAATAGCATGAAAGTAAGAGCAATTTTATATTCTTCTGATTATTTTTTTCTTTTTTTTTCTTTTAACCTTTATTTAACCAGGTTGGTTCCGTTGAGATTAAAAACCTGTGGGACAAATTAAATAATGTATTAAATACAATATATTGTATTAAATGATCAATAAAATTGTTCCAACAGCCAAGCTAAAAACATCGACACTGTATGAATTTCTAGTTCCTGATCGTAAAATGGTCGCAACAAGAGGGTTGTCGTGAGTACTGATACCTTCAAATAAGGCCTGGTATCAGTACTCGGCCATCCTTAATGTAAAACACTATAAACAAGCTGTATCACATACAATAAAAGAGAATTAAACTGTACAACAATGTGGTACTAACTACATTAAAAGCATAAAAAAGTAAATTGGACTTCCCTCTATTCTCTAAAAACAATTGACACGACGCACATGACGTCACATCCGCAGACAGGGGTGAGAAAAATTCTAACCCCAATTCTGTCTGGAAACTATTGGAGGCTTGCAGGACTACCCATTGTGAACAACTAAGGTGTTAATCTACTAACTAGAAGATATTTTTATATTATAAAAATATATTTTGGGCCAAATTGTTATAGAGAGCAGCTTTCAAAATCCAAGACATAGCAGAGTCGCGAAAGATGAAACATAATATAGCGGGGGTTCACTGTACTTCATTCTTGTACAACATGACCTCAGGTAGAGTCAACGGATGGTGAGGGGCATCTTCTTTACAATTCTTTTTTACTGAGTATCTATTTATAAACATAAACAACTACACATCGAGTAGAAAATATGTCTCCTGTGGTGTCGGGAAGGTGGTAAGGTGCATTCCCTCTGACTGACAAATGACATTCCACCTCATGGATGCCACAATGGCGAGTCTGGAAACATCGGAAGCCACAAGGCAGCTACTGCTGCTTTTCTTCATTAAACAGTAAGCGATACAGTGCTCACAGCATCTGCTGACTCGAACCTGTCGCTGCCTCTGTGTCCTTACAAAGATTTATGAAACACTGCTCCTTTTTGCTCCCCAAAAAATAGATATAGGCTCAAATATCTTGTCTAGGGCTCTAGGCAAGCTGTTGGTTTTTGTTGACGATGCAACCTGGGACTGTAACACTATATAAGCTTTTTCATTTCTGGAGAGGAAGTATTGGGGGAATCACATGATTTACACCTATTTACACTCATATTGAATAAACAATACGCCTACTTATATTTGCATTATTGGCAGTTGAATAATATTTCAATACATCATTTTATCATGTGATACCATTATTCTTGTGAGTGGAGAATTTGAATAACCGTGTGGAAACATACTTAGCACACATCAAATCACATTTAAATATTGTAACTGAAATGACTAATAAATAGTACAAAATGTATTGTCTATATTACCATAAGAGTTGTCTACATCTTTGTGCCCGACCTCCCACCTGTGAGCCTGAACAGCATAAGCAGGAGAAATCTGACGGATGGTTGGCAATTTACCTGCCCTGACAATATCCCGACCCTTTCTTTCTCTATTTCTTCAGAGTATATCTATAATTGGTAAATGGTAAGTTGACTGCTTTTTGTGTAGTGCTTTATCTATGCCACACGGTGCCCAAATTGCTTTACAAAGCCTCACATTCACCCATTCACAAACACATTCATTCACCAGTTGTCGGCCGCTGCCGTGCAGGTCGACTGGGAGCAAATTAGGGTACAGTGTCTTGCTAAAGGATACTTTGCCATGGTCACAAGGGCTGAAGATTGAACCCACAACCTCGCAGTTGGAAGAAGACCATTCTACCACTGAGCCATGCTGCCCCAATTATTCACATACTGAATATTCGCAGTTCATGTCATCCATCCAGTAAACCCTCTCCAGTTTGTAGACCAAATTGAAGAGCAAAGCTTCAAACTCCAAGCAGTTTCAGTTTGACTTTGAGAAATGGGCAGTTCTTCCATTTTAAAGCTTATTTAACCTATGGGTTAATTAGACTATCACGGGTTTACATCTTATTGGCCCCACCTTGAGTCCAGCACCCGCATCTCTCTTGAGCCCAGCTGTATCAGCAGCTGCAGCTATAAAAGTGCTGTTGTTAAGGTGTTAGTCTGCTTTGTGTGCTGGGAAGGGGGAACATTGCTGGGAGAGAGACAATCTTTCAGCCTTTATTCCACTGCAGATTCACCTTTGACCCTAGACGGTCATACTTTTCTAGTGCTGCTCTTTTTTCTAGTTCACTGCTCTTCGCTCGATGGCAGAATGTCTGAGCAGAGAGATAGATTTCGATAAATAAACAGAGAGACACGGGACACTCGCTGGGATGAAGCCACAGCGATGACAATGGAGATATCAAAGTGAAGAAAGACAGAAATGGGGAACAATAAACAGGCTGGTGGGAGAGAAATCAAGATTGGGTTGAGTTGCCAGGTTAGTCGCAGCATTCTCAGACAGGCGCTCTGACGGAACGAGATAAAAGTCCTGGTCATTTTTTTTGTTTCTTGTCTTTTTATTTCTCCCTTTTATACCGACGCTGTTCCATGTGCATTTCAGACTATCATCCCATGCGTGCCATTTATCCACTATATGAACAAAAATTAGCAAGGTACACGGTGTAATCCAATAATTAACTAATTTGCTCCCAAAAACGTTAAAAAAAAGTTTTACTTTAAATATTGTCATGGCCCCAAAAACGTATTTAGATTTCGTTTTATGTTTTTTTTGTATACTAGAGCATTCATAAGGCTTTGATGCAGCTTTCTGACCTAAAGAGGACAGTTAAAGCAATGGTAGTCACAAAAAACGTCTTGCAGGTGGCAGCAGAGTATAAGAGATCAACCAGGGCCATGTTTCAAAAAAGCTATTTTCCCCATTATTTAAACAGATTTGTGAATAATGATGAAACTTAGGTATATTCTAATGCTAATCACTGCAAAATGGAAACAGATAGAATTTTTTTTTTTCCTGATGAAAAAAGAGACTCAAATCTTTCTAATGGTTTGTTTTTATAGCAATAGAACACAATATTCTGTGGGCCCTGCAAAATCAGTCAAAATCCAGTAAAACAGCCGGGAGCTAAGTGGGTTGCTTCAGTGAAAATGGCTGGGAGTGAATGAGTTAATCAATCAGTGATTTGGTAAGGCCACCTTGTTATCCCTGAATTTTAATACTATTTGGGAACTGGTTTTCTTTAGTGCCAAATCAAAGCCTGGAAGGAAGGGAGGTTAAAAACTGAGCCACAAAAATCATACAAGTCAGTAAACATGACTTGCTGTGGTAACCCTCGTTGGAAGAGACAAAGACATTTTGACAATTACATGTTTAAAGTTTTGTGGCAACATTTTGGGGAAGGCCCTTTTCTGTTCCAGCACGACTGCGCCCCAGTGCACAAAGCAAGGGCCGTAAAGGCACGCTTGGCTGAGTTTGCTGTGGAATAAGAGGATAGACGCCGCCTCAACTCCGTCAAACACCTGAGGGAGTCGCCCTCTCTTGTCCAACCTTGGTGACCGATTGCCTAACTTACTCGTCCGAGAAAAAGGGACATTGCAAAAATAGTTTGTCTTCATGGATCTTATTCTTTTTTTGTTTTTGATTATTCAACAATGCAGTCATTTTTTATAAATTACATCTCTTTATTCCCTGGTTTCTGTATATTTTTACTCCTTAGATTATTATTTTTTGTTTCCAATGATTCAGTTACTAGCTCATCATTTTTCTTAGTAATATTTAATAATCTGCCGTGTGTTGTGATGCCGTCCTCGCTTTATTGCCATTGTAAAAATATTGTAGTTTTGTTACCATTTGGAGTTGCTTCATTCTCTTGCTGCCTTTTTCTCCCAAAAACGCACACCTGGCATATGGATAGTTTACCGTGCCAGGTTTTCTGCACTGATTAGCTACCGTCTTTTTTAAGAAAACCTGGGAGAAGTGGAAGGCTCTCTGACGATTTTTGAATGAAGCCAGGCAAGCTGCAGTAAATGCACAATGACACACACACTTACACACGTACAACTCCTCTCGGCCTGTTTGCGTCAAATAATCAATAACACTCTTAAAGAAGCCCTGAAACTAATAGGAAGAGACAATGAGGAAGAAATGGGGGTGAATATCCATTAAATGCAAACAAAGCCATCTTGCATTTTATCTTCGGATCAGTTCCTCCCCTCTTGCTACAGAAATTACTATTTGAGTGTTATAAGTTGAAGGGGACACAATCTTATCAAAATAAATCAAATGAGTTACATCGATTCCCTTTCTAAGATGAATATTCTTTCAGTCTTGCACCAATCTGTCTGCATTCATTCTACTTTTTCACATTTCTTCTGCTTAACATCTTTGATTTGTGTACCAGGGTTCGGTTTCTTAAATAATTTGTGTTTCACTCCCTCTGGGAGATGGCCTAGCTTTTTAATTAATTGGTTTCGAAATTGAGTTAGCTGTATCTGTGTGTGCGCGTGTGTATTTGTGATAAGGTAAGTGTTTGGATAAGGGAGGCATGGTTGTATGTGAGTTATTTGCTGCTTTCTTCACCAAGCATTCCCCTGACACATTGATGGGTAACAGGAGGGGAGGTGTGTGTTCCTCTGAGGGTGTGTTTCTGTTTACATGTAGTTGGCTACTGCATGCAGTAAATATGAAGACAGTAGACTTTTTAGCACCAGATTGCGCCATAGAATCATACAAAGTGGCAGACATTTACAGTATAGGCTACAGTAAGTAAACACTGGTGTTGAAGTAGTTAGTAGAATTGTGGGCGTGTTCAGTATTTAAAGGGGACATGTTATGGACATTTACATTTTTAATTGCTTGTATTCAAATACTTGAGTCTCCGGAGGGCCTGCCCACCCATCAAGTGTGTAATTAATTAACAAGGTAAATCTTTTGTTGTCAGTCTGTTTTTGAGGTAGGTGATATAAGTTGAAATGTACAAATACTTGTGTAAAAATGTATTTACTGACTTTGGCACTGATTCAAATAAATGGCTCAATAGCACCCTCTGCAGTTTTTTTTTAACGAAACATTCCGGTTCCACGTTTCACCTACATTAGTGAAAATTGAGAGGTAATATTTATCAGCCCAAGACCTACAAATAAGTCTTCTGAAGCCATATTCTAAACCTCCAGAGCGACTTAACTCTTTTACTGCCAAGGACGTTAAATGACGTTTAGTAAAAACCTACGGAGGGCCGCCAAGGACGTTAAAAGACGTTCTCCAATTTTTATTTTTATTTTTTGGGAAACGGGTGGAGGAAAGCCTTGGCCAGCTGTCATGAAAGTTTCAAGCAGATCTAGTTAGCCTAATGACTATTTTTGGCCCCTAGATGGCAGCGATGACTCTCTTTTGACAAGATTGGGTAGGCGTCAGTAGAAGACGTGAGGCGGAGCTAGAGGGGACAATGGCTGGGGATGGGAAGCGAAAATGGCGACCGGTTGCAAGCAGCTCACGCTTGAGCATTTTTTTCAAAGACGAAAAGCATCGACCAGTGCTAAAGAGCACATTGATGACGACGATGATCATCATCGATGATGATGATGGTGACTCCGAGGTTGGAAGCGTTGACGCGGCAGTAGAAGACGTGAGACGGAGCTAGATGGCTGAGGAAGCGAACAATGGCGACCGGTTGCAAGCAGCTCATCGACCAATGCTAAAGAGCACAGTGATGAAGACGATGATGATGATGGTGGCTCCGAGGTTGACGCCGAAGTTGGAAGCGTTGACACGGCGGCTATGACCACGTCATAAAGCCTCACCGGCTAGCGATGCTAACACCGGAAAACGCGGAGCACAACCGAGCACTTCTGCACAGGCGGACGTACAATCGGACGATGAAGAGTACCCCGAGTCCAATGCATATTTATCGGAGGAGTGGGTACAGTCTGCTACTTGCTATTCCCCGGAAAAAAAGGACGTCAAGAAAGTGTAACGTCTGCACGCGAAAGGGGCAATCGCAGTGAAATGAATCTGTTGTGCAAATCCTGCTCCGTCTCCTTGCACGCAGGGGAGTGTTACAAAAAGAAAAACTGTATTTGAAACATCCACATAATTGTAAATAGTACCACAGTTGCACACATTTGTAAATAGTTTGCGAAATTGTTTTGTCAAATTGTTACACTGTTGAATGGAAATAAACGTATTTTGCAATCTAAAAACACTTTTTCATTGTTGGTGGTAGTGTTTTACAGAAGTAAAGCACTGTTTAGGTGTTTGTGGCATCATTCATGGACAAAAAGAAGTGTACAATTCACTAGAGTGCATGAAATAACATCGTTTCACAAAAAGCTTGTTTTCTCCGTTTTTTGTTTCAAAATAGAGCATTTCGGTGAAACTAACCATTTTTTATTGTTGATTACTGAAAAACGGAATAAGGTAGAAACAACATCTTTTTTTCTGATGAAAGATGAGAGTTCAATCTTTCATTTGGTAGTATGTGTGTTTCCATAGTCCAAACAGAACATTTTCTGTGGACCTTGAAAGATCAGTCAAAATGCTTAAATCGGCTGGCACTGGCGGCATCCCTTTTCTGAAAACGTCTGGCAATCAAAGAGTTAATAGTCCAAAAAATAAGGTGCAAAAGTAAATGTTATTTTTACCAATTTTTATAAAAAAAAAATCTGGACACAGCTTTGCTGCTAGCTAAATTCTGACAGGATAATTAGGGCTTAACTGACAAAAGGTCCTGCATGAGTAAAAAAACAAAAACAAAATAAGATATGCTAAATTAGCTTAAAAACACACTTGACTTGTATGCAGGGTTTTTTTTTTTCCATCTTAAACAGAGAATTTTTGAACGGCAGAATGGATTTTCAGGCTGGCATAAGATACAATTTATTCACCAAAAGTTCCCTGGTTCACGCTCCTTCCTTCCTTTGAGCTCCGTTACTTTCGTTAGCACAGATTAGCGATAGCCTGTTGCTGAATGCCATACTCAAGTGATTTTAACCAGGATGTGGTAAGTGAATGAATGATAAGTGTGCTATAATTCTAAAATCCTTTATGTAAATACATGTGAAATGTCAGACACCTTTTATTGAGACACCTGAGAGCTGCTTTAAGTTGTGGGGAAAAAAAACACATGTCTCCTCTTACTTGTGTCTCTATGTGAGTACCTGAGCTCTTAGCTGTGTGTCCATGTGTGTAATTTGTCTTTTGCTTCTGCTGCATGAGCAGTTGTGTTGTTCTCCATCTGCTGTGTGGTGTTATTGAACGCCTCATCTATTATGCAGAATCAACATTGTCCATTTGTAAGCTCCATTCACCGTGGAGTATTGCTTCAGGTTTAGGCTTCATGAAGATTGTATTGCTCTTTGTTGGACCACTTGAACACTGCAGAACTGATTGTGGCTTTGCTGTGTGTTGCCAGGTCCACACCGTCTGTCACAGCGTGTTCCTTTCTCGGTTTCAATATGTATGCATTTGCTTTGTGTCTGTGTGTGCTTCTGCCTTTGTTTCACTCAGCCTGCATGACTCTTTCTTTGTGGCTGCAATGGGAATGGGAATTACCGTTTGTGCGTCCTAATGTCTTTGTGCCTCTGTTGGTGAATATTTCTACCTGTATGTTGGAGTGACAAAAACATTCAATGGAACATTCTGACACATTGAAACAAACTGTGTTTGCGCATATTCTCATACTGTTGTATACATAGTGCATGCTGCATTACACACACACACACACACACACGCACACACACACACACACACACACACACACACACACACACACACACGCACACACACACACACACACGACCATCAAGCATAAATTGCATGCTGTTATAGTTTATGATGATGATTCATATGGCTGTCACATAACGGGAGGCCAGCTGTTTCCTTCCCCCGACGCTAATGTTACCCTAAAACAATTTTGTTCAATAACTTCATATGAAACTGCTCCGTGTCCTTAATAGGCTATACAAATAGCCTATATACACATTTTTCTTCTTCTTCTTCTTCTTTTTCTGCTTCTTCTCACCTTAAGAAAGTTTCTATCCACTTTGGTGCTGTTTTCTTTTGTCCTATGTCTATTTGCGGAGTCAAATTCACGAAAGAAGACAAATGAAGGTGCGATCTCTTAAATTTTATAATTACAGAAGCCGAGCTGTCTATTTAGGTCAGTTGAAGAGACAAATTGCCCTAACTTGTGAAAGGGTAACATGAAGGGTAAGATGAAGGTAAGGGGGGCACTAGAGTGTTGCTCCTACAAGACCACAAAGAGTCTGAGTAGTTTTTGGGAGAGTCTTATAAGGGATTTTATGAGACTGTTTGTCTTATTTAAAAAAAGATATTATGATTATTATTATGATTATGATTATTATTATTGTTGTTGTTGTTGTTGTGTGCATGGCAACCTTGAATGTGTGCTTTAGGGATCGCTGAATGTACATTTTGGTCAAATTCCAATTTGTATAACCATCAGAGTATTCCAAATGTGTGGTACCCTTAAACCATTAGGTAAATCAATGTATTTAATTTACAGCTGCATAGAGACCTATTGGGTTTCTTTTAAAGAAAGACAAACCAGCTATTTATTTCAGTTTCAGGGAAGCACTCTCCTTTCCTTTTTCAACTTGTATTCGACAAATTAGCTCCTACATTACAAGTGAACCACCGGCATTCACGGGCGTTTTGTATGTGTTCAATAAAGCCATTAAAAAAATAATAATTTAGAATAGGCACAGAATTCTGATGCAAATCGTGAACATCTGAATAATTGTAACCCTTAGCAAGCAATAACGACGTTAAGCCATTAAACTCATCTTTTGGACTTTACACACAATAATAAATGTTGTAAATATGAATACAATTCAAAGCAAAGTATATTAAACGGGCTGTTTGTATCTACAGTGGTTCAGAAACAGGATCATACGTCCATGTCACTTCTGACAGCATTCATTCACCGCTGACAAAACGGTATTTCTTAATTGCAGGCGAAAATCACTATCAATAAATTAGGTCAATGCTAAAAGTCCACTAGTTGTCACCAAATAAATACTTTACTGGCTTTGGCCTGAGCATGAAAACAATCAATAGCCAATATTTTAAATGAATAACAGAGGATATGTTTGAAAAAACGAAAACAAAACACAACCTTTGTGATGGGCTTCGTAGATTTGTAGATGCCGGACTGCAATGTGGGTGTTTGCTGAACTGCAGTAACAATCTGCAACATAGTCAAACGAAAACTCTATGGACCAGCAAATTACCTATTGTAAAATAGAAGCTGTGAAAAAAGGAAATGACAACGTTAAAGTATATGTTCCAATGATAATGTTTACTTCCCATCAGTACACAAGAGAGATGCATCAATCTTCTAAGCAAGACGAAAGTGATGTATACAACTGTAAAAAACAAAACAGTTTGAATATGTAAATGCGAGCATGGAAGGAAAAGAACATTTATTAAATGACTTGAACAGGAAACTGCAAGAATATGAATAAAGAGGGAAGGTAGTCTTTAAAATGTGATGGAGGGGAAAAACTCCATGCCAAAGACAGGACTGGACGGAGACTAATTGTATGTATGACTTGTTTGGTTTCTGCTTACCTACTGCAGGCTTCCTTTAAACGGCGCATGCAAGAACACACACACAGACACACTACTATCAACTATGCAACTTTTCCACTGAATTAAAGAAAAAGTCCTACTTTTACCCCTTGAAGCTCATTCAGTCTTTTGTGTTTGAACACATTCAGTATCTCTTAATTTCAGTCTAATAAAAGACAAAATGACAGATCCTTTTTATTGACGTCAATTTGTATGTGAAAGCTGCCAACATGTCTGTGTAGTTAGCCCACCACTGGTTTGGGCTGTGTGCCGCTGATGTGGCTTCCATTAAACGGACCATTTTCCATCTCCAACTGACTGCTGAGCTTTTGTTTCCAGTGCTGACAGCATGTGAGGGCTTCAAATCCGCATCACTTTTATTCAGAGGCAGGTTTGGAAATACAGTGGGGAGCGTTACCATCCATTTTCTACCGCTTCTCCGGGGTTTGGGTGACAGGGGGCAGCAGCTTTAGCAGGGAAGCCCAGATTTTTCTTTCAACAACCACTTTTTTTTAAGTCTTCCGGGAGAATCCAATGGTTTTCCCAGGCCAGCCGAAAGACATAGTCTCTCCAGCGTGTCCTGGGTCGTACCCGGGCTTCCTGCTTAGTGGGACATTTCTGGAACATCTCACCAGAGAGGTGTCCAGGGAGAAAAATGGGGATAAACCTACAATAAGCAAAAATTGTAGTAAAAAAAAAATGAAAGAAAAGAAAAACATTAAACTAATTAATTCAGGTTTGGTGCCTGTCTAAATTAAGGTACCACTGTGCTAATACTGGTACATACATCATTGTTACATTAGCGCCAAATAGGCAAAATTTTTATCTCACCCAAATACACTACTCAACATCGAAAGAGATCTCTCCAGTAAATTAATTATCATCAGAATTATCAATCATGTAATCTTAGTGGCAATATGCTTTTTTAACACGTCATCAACACTAGTTTAGATTAATTTGTATCACCAGAAAGGTTACTGAGTTTATGGTACATTTTGATTGCTGCATACTTTCTAAAAGGATGGCATCAGAATGGCCTGAGTATGAGTACCCCCCCCCCCCCCTTTTCCTAAATATAAATACAATAAACGTTGACCACCTCCCAGATAGAGGTTTAGTGGATGGCACGTCAGAAAATGAAAAATAAATTAAGTAGTTCAGTCTACCACGAGAACGGATGAGTGATGAAAGGTATAACTAAATAAGCCCCCCCCACCCCCCCACCCAAAAAAAAACAAAAAAAACAAACAAACAGCTACTGCAATGACAGTTTTCATCATTAACACATCTTAATATTTCTATAAGGCTGATTTTGTTGACGGCATATGACTAAGATGTCGAGAGTATGAAGCAATTATGTTTGTCAGCAGCGTCTGCAGCCCATAAAAAAAAGACTGTGGCGAAAGCTGCCAACCCATCTTGAAGATTTTTTTTTTATTGGTTGTCACATCTTGGTGTAAATGTGGCTTCAGATTTTTCCACCCGGACAAGAAATAAATGCTTGGAGGGAGAATTTTTTTTTTGTTCTTTTCACTGACAAAATCATCTTTACAACACCTTCAGCTTCTCTCCTACGTACTTTGAACATTTCTACTACACTGGCACACAAACGCATACATATTATATTGCTATATTTATTTAGTGCATATGCTTCTAATTTGACTTTTACTAGATGTGGCAACAACATAACAGCATGACCCATGTTTGAGCATGACATCTTCTTCTGACACTTTTCAGCATGCTGGGCAATGTCATGACAAGATATAATCCTTGTTGGTCATGGGGCTCGTGCTGACAGTTGTTTACCAGTTAGTATGCTGCAGAACATGGCTGTGAAGGCTAATGCCGACTTCCCTTTGTTTTGTTTTTGAGGAGCCGTCAAACCTGCAAACACATGTATGTTATTACTCATTGAGTCATGAGAAAATACTGAAATGTTGTAGAAATTGTGTTTTGGAAAGTCACAGTTGCATAATTCATAGTAGTGCTCAATGTCTGATTTTGGTTGGTTTGATTTCCAGCTTAACTGCCATCGAAATCAAGTAGACATAGCCTTGGTCGGGGTGATTACTTTCAAACGGGACTTTTATATGTTGCATAATTGGTACTGCATTTTGTCACATGCAATGGAAGATGTACAGTATCTGGAAGATCTGATGTGACCTTACAATTGGCAGTACATTATGTTCTTTATGTAGCATACAGTCGCATAAATAATGCATACAAACACTTGTGTAACCTGACCCGACTCACATGGTGTGATGATGCATCACTGTACAAGTAATACAAGTAAACGTATTTACTGCTGTTGGATTTCTATCATGTGGGCCAGACTCGTGTTTGTAGCAACAAGAAAAACAACAAAAATAAAAGTGTCTCTTTGAAACTTTAGTCATCTTCATTGCTCTCTGAAGCCTCATTTTTTCTCCTAAAAGATTAGTTTGGTTCAGTGTGGTTAGGTACCACAAATAACTGAGACATGCTTGCCACTTTTGGTGCCCTTTAGTTGAGTAATCAAGTTTATATACGAATTGAGTTTATACACACTCACAGTTGTTTTTCTCTGCACTGTTACGAATTGTAGTCTTTTCACTTTTAGCTATTTCTTTATTTTTTTATTGTTGCTAGGCCTACATATTGTATTGAGGTTACCAAGGGTAGGAACATATTTGCGGCACATGGGGACATCCTTAACAGTTTTCAGCCTGAAATTGTCACTGCTGAGTTGAGCCCCACAAGTGGCATCACGGGATGCCATGTGCCTTGCATTTCACAGTGGCTCTCTCATTGGAATGGCCAAAACACTTTTAAATAAGGCACTAAGGGAAAATTTATTTAAAAAATGCCTTCATTTTGATGAATTAACCACAGAAAAACTATTGCCTTGCAAAATTAACATATTTAATCATACCTTTCTATTTCTACACAGTGCCCTAATTCCTGGCACACAATATGCCTAAAGTGATATCTGTTTAGCAGAATATTAGGCTAACAACATGATGAAAGCATTATAATTACATTGCTTGCCTGCTGGATGGGAAGTTCATTTATTTACCTGTCCAATGGATGCACTTAGAAGATTATGGTTGTGCTCAAATTATGCAAGAAACACTTCACTTATCACTCAGTACTTCTAGCCTACAAGTATTACCTTTACCCTAATGTTAAACATGTAGAGAGCGCAAACAACCTAGCTAGCGTTAGCCTTGTCTGTTGGAATTAATTCATACTTGAAAGTGTTTATAAACAGCAATAATGATTTGTGGTCAGGATAACATGCTTGAGTTCAGTTACTCGCATACAGTAAACTTGAAATGAGTTTGAATCCTGTGCATACAGCAGTCAGCAGTTTGAAATTATATTCCTAAAATTAGTTAATTAAATGACACTTATCTGTTTGTATATATTATAGCCTGATGAATAAACTTTGATTTACTTTTGTTGTTTAAGTTCATGTACAGAATGTTTGTCATATTTTAATTGAAAAATGTTTGTTATTGTGTGAAATGTTTGTATTCAATTAAAATGGATCAACTGAGATTAACTACAAAGCCTCCAATTAATTAGATTGCATGTTTTCCACTACTGAAATAAAGCATACAACATGTTTTACGTTAGCTCATTTATTTCGTTTTATTCACTGAGCGTGATAAGAGGAACATGGAGGGCTCAATGTCTGGCACAAAGTGCGTGGTCATTTTGCGCACAGGTGAAGTCTTCTTTCCTTTGGTATTTTCACAGACACGCACTGTTAAAAACGTACATTTGCGCTGTTGTGGGCGCGTACACAGCCGACTTGCTTTCCGGGCCAATGGAAGCGAATCCTCTCATTCCCTTTAAGAGCAAAGCACTAGAGGCACAAAATTCAAGACTCACTGGCAAAGTACGTTTATAAGGAATTGTCAGCAGAAATACACGGGTAGATGATGTAGAGCTGCCCAGGGTGATCACTAATCAGCGCTTTGAATTGGGCACTCCAATCCGATCTTTCAAATCAGTGTGTGAACCCCGCCCCTCCACCATGTCTGTACCATAGCCAAGGATTTTCAAAATAATAAAGATGATAATTAGAGCTGTCAAAATTGATCAAATCAATCGACAACTATTTGAATAATGGATTAATCGAATATTTGGAACCTTTTTTTTTTTTTAAAAATTGTCCAAATCCTTTGATTTCACCATATCAACGGTAATTGTTCACTGATTTCTGTAGTCCTTCATGAAAGAAGACTGATTATCGTCTGTGTTTAATCAAAATAAGATAATTTGCAAACATCTGTTTTTACTTTGGAAAATAATGACCGAACCAGTAACATAGTACATCACCCCCCACCCCCACCCCCCTTTTTATCACTATACAAATACGAAATGAACACCAATCAGTAGTCAATTAAGAGTAATCAGGGGAAAATGCTTTTGTAATACACTTTGTTGCAGAATTAAAATAAATCTGATTAGTCGATTAATCGATTGAACAATTGATAGATTGATTGATTCTAAAAATATTTCATAGTGACAGCACTAATGACAATAAAAATAATTTATTCAATGAATTGGTTTTGATGCACATTGTTATCATATTTTTGAAAGAAATATGATGACCTCCACCATACATAATGCCTGTGCTTTGATCAAATCCACCAAAATCACTTTTGCCACAACTTAGACCTGCTTTCAGCTGGTCTAAATGTTAGTCTCATGGTTAGCAAATTGTCAAGTGTGCCAGGGGTGTGTAAAAGAAAACACCTACCGATGTGCATTGTGTTCTGCCAAATTCTCAAACACACTAAAGAATCGACAATAATGTCTTTGGTAACCATTTCCCACTCAATATTTTATTTATTACACAAAAGTAGAATCAATCACTACTCATGCTGGACTTTTTCTTGCATCATGAAGATAAAAAAAAAAGAGAGAGAGCTTCTTCTGTTTTTGAACGTTACCCTGACCCGGATTGCAGAGGATCTCTACAGACGTTTTACTTGCAAGTTAAATCATCAAATGCTAGCACATCAGCTCAATCAATCAGTTTTTTTTTTTAGCATGCAGTAAATTCATAATGGTCATTAATGGTCTCGCTGATGAATTATACACAGCTGTACAGTTTCAGCTAACACATCCTGATTGGAGTCCGTCACATCCGCAGACCCCCGCTGTCACACATCGTGGAAAAACAGCCCCTTGTATGGTTTTAATAAAGTGCTCTTATGTCTGAGCACCTGCTTACTAACAAAAAGCACAGAGGGGCTTTTCACAGTGAATGATCAAGTGTGTGTGAGGCCGCTCAGGGGCACTTCATGGGTGTCTTCATGATCCCGGGTCACGCTTTAATGTGCCACAAAGACCTCTGGCGAGCACACTCTCCACCACGCCATTACTAAAAACATACACACTCATGTTGGTGTGTGGGGGTAAAATATAAGCAGACTTGATTATTCCCATACTTTGATGCAAATTTTAGTTGGCTATATCTCTCTCTCTCACATACACACCTGTCATCCTCCCTCAGGCTCGTCGGGTAGCGATCCATCGCTCTCCTCCGCTGTCAGTGAGAACAAATGAGCCGGGGCATGTTCCTTAGTGCTTCTTAGTGCACGTGTGCAGGCCAAACTTCCTGTGTGTCTTACCTCCCTCTCTTCTTCTTCACGGAAAGACACACACACACACACACACACACACAGAATGTAACCTGCTCCGCACTGTTACCCACTCATTGCATTGTGTGTGCGTTTGTATGTTGTGTGTAGTTACAGACTTGCCACCCCTACTGTGTCAGTCTGGCAAGTGCCATTTCACAAGCAGCCGAGGAAGGGAGTCAAGATGGAGGGAAGGCGAAGGCCTTGATGTGAGCGTGTTTGTTGTCAGGAGGTTTATTAATAAAGATGACCTCGGCTGCTCAGGGTGTGTGTCGCTTTCTTCAGTTTTTCTTTCAGCCTTTCTAAACACACACAATTCACTAAATTAACCATCATTCCGAGAAGCTATTTTATTTGTGTATTTATGAATAAATAAGTATTAGTCTATCTTGCCTCTTTCTTCATCTTTGATTTCGCTGCAAGAATGCTGCGCTCGTGTTTGTGTGGACGAACATTCTCGCGTGCACCAAATCTGGGTCTACGTGGATGTAACAGGGATAATCCTTTAGGATATGACTCTTTTTTGTCTCATGCTCCCTGGATGTGATTATGTGCATCATTATGTTGGGCTAAGTAGGTTGAGTCCTTGTGTGCATGTGTGCAGATACCTGCGTACATTGGAAAAGTCAGAAATCCTCTCACGAGTATGAAATAAATTATTCTGTTTGTGTCAGGCATCTTTGAATATCATCCTCGTGGCAGTCTCAGTTTTTCCTGGAAGCGGAATGGTGTAAAGTTGCACTTTATTTAGTCTGGACAAAAAGTTTGTCATATTTTTTTGGACAATTCCAGTGCTGTCACAGTTGCAATCTCCCAGTCAGCCCTCGTTGGAAGGCTCCGAGACTATAAATCTACTCTTTGCTAACTTTAACCATGTGGCCAATACTGTAGGGAAAATGCATAAATATAACTTCAACCTCAGACATCATGTTTTCTAAACCCCAACCAGGTGTTTTGTTGCAAAAACTTGTGTCGACTTGCAACTGACTTGAGGCGTTCATCATTTTTAAGACGCATTTTTATTTTTGGGGAAGATGACAGTAAAGGAAAAGCTCAATACTGGGTCCAAGCATTTTCTCCTTTAGAGGTGATAATAACTCACTCTATATATGGCGTGGAAAGAATATTCAAGGCCCACTCTAGACACCAAAAATATATGGGAGAGCAGGAACTCAGTGGTGTCTCAACTAGAAGGCCCAGTAGCTTGAACTGACTTTTTTTGGCACATTTCAGGTACTTTGTACCTTTCCCTTGATGCATTTAATTGCTGCTCCATGTTTGTAATGCTCATTAATAGAAACAAGAGTGTAATAGGGAATTGGCAGTGACAACAAAAGATTATATGTACCACATTTCAGTATTAGTGTTGATCCCAAGTAATGAACTGGCAACATAAGAAGTGATGATGTAAGGGGAAAAAATAGCAACGCAATTCTGTGTTGAATGTGGCCAGGAGGTTTTAATTAGAATCAACATCAATTGCATGTGTACTTGTGTAGTCAGATAGGGTTGATGGAGACATTGCAGGTAGCGGGAGGTGATTTCACTTGTTTGGTTGGCTGAGCTAGGGCACCGGTCCCTGTGGACTGTAGTTGGAGTTTGTGCAGGATCCCAAAGGGCATAGCAGTTACCATGAAGGAGAGGGCAACTTTCAGTTTGCCCTCTGGGTGTCCCAACACAGGGAACACACGCAAGCCAATTGGCACTGTCTCAATAGAATACACTGCAAAAACTGTAAGATATCATTTCTTAAATTTAACCTAAATTTGCTTATTTTGATTTGACAAGTTATTTTTACTTAAAATGAAATTGTCAGGCAAGATCATTGTGCTTATTTTAAGATACTTATTATTTAATTATCTTATTTGCTCAAGCAGTCTTGGCATTGAGTGTTTTAAGTATTGTGAGGGTTAAAACAAGCATTTCCCACATTTTAAGATGACAACTAACCAACATCAGAAGCCCTGAACTGGGGTTATGAAGTATTAAAAGAATCAGACGAGTGCAATATTGTTCATTTCGTTATATTTACTAAGCTCGTTTTTCTTTCTTTCAGTGCCAGCTCAGTGGTCTAGGGGTAGAGGGCCTACCCTCAGGCTTGAAGGTTGTGGGTTTAATTCCTGGCTAGGTCATGACAATGAAAATGGGAGCTGTTACCTCCCTGCTTGACACTCAGGCTAAGTAATCCAAATGTAAAAAAAGTACTTATGTACTTTAAGAAAATAGTTCTATTTATTACAGCTTGAAAAACGTTGACGACTTGTTTTTAGTCTGAAAGTACTATTTTCAAGTGGTTGATATGGGCCTGGTATTATTTTCTTATTTTTCAAAATCTTACAGGTAAATTTTGGTAAAATATTCTTGTTCTGTTGGATAATTTTGCTTATTTGAAGTAATAATTTTCTTATTCTACTATATTTTTTTCTTAAATTTTCTACAGTCCTTTTTTTGCAGTGTATATAAATAAACTTGACTTGGCGGAGCCACGTTGTGTGAGTAGGGAGTTTACTCAAGCACAGCTTCCTTTGAGCCAGGAACTGTTGGATGCTCAGGACATTGTGAGCAAGTGTGGTGTCATGGTGAAGCAGCCACAATTTGTCCCGCCGCAATTCTTGCCACTTTTACTGCACTGATCAAATAAATCATTCACTACAGGATCATTTTGTAGATGTGCTGGATGATGGTCTGAAAGGAAAAACTCCTTGCTCGTATTTAGAAGTAGGGCGGTGTAGGAATCGGAGGTGACTCAAATCGAGATGCAAATTGGCCAATCCGAATTTTCAGAATCGAGTCAGAACGGGTGATAGCGTATTGTCACAGAGGAATGTTAAATGGCAAAACTCAGGTCTCAGTTTGTGTGACGTATGTAAGTGGGAGGGTCACATGCGTCGCGTGAAAAGTGCACTGACTTCGAGCGGGACAATCGGAAGTGTTTGTGTCTTTATGAAATTATTTAACCGGCTAATGAGCATTAAATTCTATTTCAATAAAGCCCAATGTATCAACACATTTGTCTTTGTTAATTTGGGCTTCTCATGCCATCAAAGCAACATATGAAGGGAGTTTGGACAAATGGACTCTGGACGGGAGAGAACAGGTTAGCTTAGTGTTAGCTAGCTTGCGACACAACACTGATGGATTTAATGGAACAAAAATAAAAATAAACACCCTGGATTCTAGTGTTGGCCAGGATACGGCAAGGGATCTTGGAATTTGAAGGAAGTTATTTTTAACTAAAAAGGAAAACCTTTCCATAGGTTGACACGTCAACACGGCGGTGTGCACTCACATACATCTTTCAAATAAGGGAATATAAGGTTCTGTATAGTGCTTTGGACAATGTATGGTTAAGGTCAAGCGCTATATTAAGTGCACTCCATGTAACATTTTGTTGGATTTTTCTAATAACCCATTCCAGTGGTTTGGAGTTGTTTGTAACTTGTTTGTAGGAATATGTCTTTTGTGACACTTGTCCTGGCTGGAAGTATTCTGGAATATCTAACCCGCATGTTGTCTATACACAATATAAACAATCTTATACAGTACATAAAAAGGTTATGAAAGGCATGAATGGATTTGTAACACTCATTAACATTCTTATTAAAAATTCTCCTGCATGTAGGGTGAATTTTTGTTATTTCAGCTGGAGCACCTCTGGTGTTTTGGTGGAAAGACCAGTATGACTATATTGAAGTTGTTGAAGTGGAAAGCTAATGAAAGGGGATCTGGCTGTCTGTTTTTTTTTAAATGATAAGAAATGGAAAGTTTGAAATGAATTTTAATCTAAGTGATTTAATCAGTAACATAACAGGATGTCGAGAGTTGGAATAATGTTTCATTGGGAAATTACAGTATACACATTTACCACACATCCCATTCTTGATTAATGAAATTTTCCAGTTGAAAATCTTTATTGATTACGTTATACATAGAGGACAAAAGTAGGATCAATGGAAAGACAAATAATTAACTATCTGAGAACTGGATTCCGAATCATACTCAAATCAAAATAAACAATTACACCACCGACTGATACAAGTTCTGTGACTTGACGAGTGAATGCTTGAATGCATCTGATCAGACCACAAACCCACAAATGATCACTTTGTTATGTTAATTTTGTGCTCCCTGTAATTTTTTAGCAATACACTTTCTTGCCTGATTTCAGTCCGACTGATGCAATAAATGAAATGTTAATAACCTCAACATTTTGAGCCGTAAATAAAAAATAAACAAAATGCATTTTCAATTACATTCTTTAAATACCCAATATTAGTAATAACTAATAATCCAGATCTAAAAAGTGCCGGAACGTCAATGAAGAAAACCCGACAGAAGTAAAAGTGGTCCAGTGCTTTAAAGAAGCTGGAATGCTGCCCATTTTGTCCAAGTTCATGTCTTTGCAGCAAGGATTTGTTCGGCTTTATTCCTTTCAGAAGAGCGGCAAGTTTAACCGAAAATCCTGTTTTTGAAAAAACACAACAACAACAAAAACGGAGAAATCGAGGGTTTTGTGAAAAGATGCATTTCAAGTAAAAATTCTACTTTAACAGCAATACTTTTTCTTTTTATTACATGTCAAACATATAAACAGAATTTTCTGAAAAAAAATGATATTGATGCCAAAAAAACAATTATCTAACTACAAAATTATCAAAATATCTATTTACAATTTTAACATTTTTCCAAACTATGAAGTTATTTACAAGTGTGTGTGCATGTGTGCAGTCTCATCCACCATGATGTCACATACTTTCTGGTAGAGGTGAAAGCATTGTCCTTTGTGCAACAGGATGCACACCACAAAGTCAGCATGATGCCATCCAAGGACCATCTCGACGTCTGCTACCTGATGTGCACAATAAAAAATAAATACATAAAAATCACCATAAACATATTTACTTCTTGCAATGAGAAGAAAAAAACATTTGTACCTTTCTTTACATTGCAACAGGGGGAGCTTGGGTGCTTCTGGTGCTGGATTCACAATCTTATGTCAGGAAAAAGGTATGTTACAAAAAAGAAATTTTTGTTGCTGCACTTGCATATATTACCACAGGCCTTCCTTATTCTGTACGGCATCCAATTTATCTTTGATCATTTCATTTATTCAGTGGTTTTAGTCAAACTGACTCAACCTTTTCTTTCTTTCTTTTTGGACATACTGTGCACTGCTATCTATAACTGCACATTTACATAATTCATGATCTGTAACACATGAGGCAATAGATAGTATAGGCATCTTATGACATGGGTTGATGGACAGTGAAAGCAGTCAACTTGAAGTTATGAAATTTAACATGGGACCAAGTTCGTGCTCACCTCGATGGCGACGCAGCTTGTCATCTCCTGATATTGGGGTTCAGCTAAACAGCCCTATGATGTTTGCTACGTGGCTTCTTTGGATCATTGAGGCATGCCAGCTGGATGCCGTTTGCCCATGAAGCTTCATCCGTTGAACGAGTAAGTCAAAGATACGCGCGATCACTTGGTGGCTTTCCACGTCTTGACAAATTTCTTATCGCTAAGATAATGCTCCTACCACCTACTTCCTTGTCTACTGTGGGCTTCTCCTACTCCCCCAACGTTGTGGTTCTCCTCTGATCAAAGCTACTGTTGCCATCTACTGGCAACCACACATCATTACAATCATGTTTAAACTCCATACTTGCTGGGGACGTGCAGGAGGTTGTTCTACGTCCAGCACATAAAAAACCCCGCAAAACCCGAGTTAATTCGTGGATGGCACTGAGCGGTTAGATTAAAAACCCGAGTTAATTCGTGGATGGCAATGAATGAGTTAAAAACTATTTACCACTGACAGGTCATTTTTTACAATATAACATAAATCACATTTTACAACAAGCCAGGAACAAAACAAAAAACACATTTCTATCCTTCTTGCTTGTGCTTGAAACTCCTCTTTCCCACTGCTAAAAATCTGGTCACTATATCCTGGCTGGCTGAAATGCCAGAGGCTTTGATAGCATCTGTGCTGCGGGCTGCACTTACAAACTTTGGAGCTGGCAAAGTGTGTGTTTTCTTGTGGTGATGGTAATGTAAGGGCATTCATCAAAATAGCAAACAGCTCACCACCAATTTTCAGCTGTAATTTTACATCTCTGAGCCAAATGCTTGAAGTGAAAGGCTTTACCTTTATACTTTCAAACAGCTCCAGCAAAAAATAAATAATGACAATACTGTGTTGACATTATAACCTAAATCAATGCTCAGATCAATTATGGGTGCATTTTGTTCACAAGCCAATGTTCCCAAATGTTTTTGTAAATAAGATGTTGATAAAATGATTAAAAAAGACTAAAATTTCAACACTGATCTTGATTTTGGATTTTTTTCATTAAAGTTAGTTTTTCATTTACTTTTTTTACGTTTTAATTTGTTCTGAGAGTAGGTTTGTTGGCAAAAAATGCTTAATTTTAGTTTAGTATTTATTAGTTTTAGTATTGTTTTTAGTCTTTCTTTTGTTTATTTGTTTTTGTTTTTTCCGAATTGTTTGAATGCAATAAATGAAAAAAATGTCACTAAGCATTATGTTGTAATAAAGTAAAGTACAATTCTCAAGCAACTGTTTGACCTTCCTCCTTCTGTATGGGCGCGCAGCAATACCCAAATAAATGCAATTAAAATGCACACAAAAATACCATGTATAATATTAATTGACAGAGTTGAAAACATATAGTTTTATAAATGTAAGATGTAGTATTTTTTTTAAAAGCATTTTCATTTTTATGTTATTTTAATGTTTTTTTTTCCCATATGTATTATTTTGTTAGTTTTCATCAACTGTAATAACCTTGGCACAGAGGCAGTGTTCATATGCATAGGACGACAAATTTGACATCATTAGCTTTATATCGGTCACGTCACGCTACACTGACTAATCAATCCATTGCTTGTGTATGGCTTGATGACTCTCACGAGGAATCTTGGTGGAGATTGACTTTGTCGGGCTGCGGCGCTGATAATGGCCTGAGCAAATGGCGGCCACCACCTCAATTTTGGCTTGTAAATCAGAACCTGCTGTAATGAGCTGCACTTAAAGGGGTCAAAGTTTATGACTAAATCACTCCAAAGGACGAAGACTCACTGCAGACTCATTTTGGTGGGAGGTGGGAGTCCGCTCTGCCCTTGGCCACATGTTCACCAAACAGCGAGCGTGTCATCGGGAATGTTTTCGGAGAGTGTGCTCAGCTCTAATAGATACTGGCATGTCATTTTGTTGGACTTTTATTGCCACATGCCTCTTCCTGTCCTATCACTTATTATAGTTGTCATTCCTAGCATGCGCACGTGCGCTTACGTGCACAAACTCCACACGCAGACACACACTTTGGCACAAGCTCAAATCTTGGGCTTCTTGGCATCCGATTAGCATCCCATTGCATTGTCTTGCAGGAGGGATCAAACTGAGCACAGACTCGGGCTCCTGTCGGGACTCATTGGAGGAAGTGACGGGTACATAGTTGCTCCATTTTCACTCAGCTCATCAGGGGGCTGTCAGCTCTGACAATATCAAATTAGGCGCATTGCAATTAAAGGTCCTCGCTGTCACAAGTGAGCTTGATGGGCAAGGCCTGTATGGTATCAGCTTGCCCGGCACACATATTAACAGACTTAAGGCTTTGTTAGAAATGTGCGCTTGGCATGTTCACACAAACATGAAAGCGCGTCCTCCCCCACCTGCAAGCACCCGCGATTAGCCCTGAAAACGCAGGTTTAAACTGTTAGTCACTGCTGATTCACAAGCCTCTGGCTGCTTGCCACGTCGTCCCTCACGGCGCCGACTGTCAAACACACCGACAGGCAGAAAGAAGCTGAAGTTGTGTGCACGTGTCTTTGACAGGGGTGTTTGGTGTTCTTAAAATCCACTTTTTTTTTAACGAGGCTGCCTTTTACACCACTTTGCTCCGCTCTCATTTTTGGCCTCTCTTGCGTGTAGTTGCTTAGAGCCTCGCTTGGTGTGCATTAGTCGATCCGCGTGAGGACGCATGCATATTTAAATGTGAGCGTGTACAAGTGTTTATGCAGAGCCTTGCAGTATTTTGGCTGCTGGCTTCTCCTGGATGAAACCGGTGGAAAGCTGAGGTCTGGATAACTTACTTACTTAGGAAAAATCCACCAGTGTGCTGCCACGCAGTAGGATAATCATTTGTTTGCATACCAATGTGAGCATTTCTGAACTTCAAGTAATATTTCTAGTACATCATGAATAAAGTATTATAGTTAGGGTGACCAGATTTTCAAAATGAAGAACCAGGACACAAAAATGTCACTGAAGATCAAATATACAAGACACTCTCAACAGGCACGATTGACATTAAGAAAATTTAATAGCTTAGGCTGGGTGACCAAATGTCCACTTTTTACATCTTGTCTGGGCATATAAATTCATGAAAATGTCTGGTTGTCATTGTGCAACAAGTAAGAGGCGGAGTGCATCATTTTACTGCGACTAGTAGTCGATCGCGAGGGGCGGGTTTTGTGTGTGCGTGTTATTATTGTTGTAATGGTTTATTTTTTTGTCTAAACAAAAAAAAAAAGACTTGTCCCGTTTGCAACAGGTCAAAAATTCTGCAGATCGGTGCCAATAGATGGATAGATCCCATCCTTAAAGCTCTTCATTGGCTCCCAGTTTCTTGTCGAATACATCTTAAAATTCTTGTACTGACTTTAAGAGATGGTCAAGCACTCTCATATATCAGAGACTCAACAACTCAATTTAAGACTTGT
Source organism: Vanacampus margaritifer (assembly GCF_051991255.1). Classification (NCBI taxonomy): domain Eukaryota; kingdom Metazoa; phylum Chordata; class Actinopteri; order Syngnathiformes; family Syngnathidae; genus Vanacampus; species Vanacampus margaritifer. Next base: position 22,225,596 of record NC_135434.1, read on the forward strand.
GGTGATCGTTTATTCCAGGCTGTTGCTCCGAAGCTTTGGAATGACCTCCCGCTGTCCATAAGTTTGCTCGATTCTGTTGATGCTTTTAAGAGCCAATTTAAGACACATTTGTTTGCCAAGCTTGTTCCTTTTTGACCTTTATTTTTATTTTTTACTTTGTGTATTTGATTGTTTTATCTGTGTTTTCAATTTTACCTGTCAAGCACTTTGTGGCCTTTTTGTCTGTGAAAGGTGCTATATAAATCAAATTTACTTACTTACTTACTATATGTTTAAAAAGTTTTTGGTTTTTTTCAATTAAAAAAAGAAGAAGAAGAAGAAAAAAAGTCAGCAATTTATGTACTTCACTTCCTAAGTGTTCAGATATGGTCTTGGACTGTCAGTGGCCTAGAACTTTAGCTCACTGGTAACGCTCTGCACTGCCAAACCGGACAGCATGGGGTCGATCCTGGCTTACCCCATTAAAAACAAAAAAGGTTGATCATGGGAGCAACAATTGTTATTTATTCATTTTTGTCAAGTCAGACTTCAAAAGACAGTTTTTGCTCTACCTATACAGAGGAGGCATACAATAAAATAATTAGAATTTTTAGCATTTTTTAGTGAACCTGAGTATCATTTAGGTTCCCATTCTCCCAGCCGGCTCCCTGATCCTTTTTAGTTTGTTCCGTTGCTATGGTTCAAATGTCTCCCAGATTAACTGGCTCCCGATCCCAACTTTGGCGTTAAGGCAAATTCAGTCCAGTAATTTTGTGTTTCCTGTCTGCAGATTTATCATAAGCTACAATGAAATTGTTCAACTGTTTAACAGTTAAATCTTTCAATAAACATGTGACTTATAACAGAAATTTCTTGCAGTCAGTCAGGAGTTGTCTCAGATTGGTTGTTTCTCTTTGGGTGTGGTGGTTTCATGTACATGAAAGCAGAGGCTCAAGATGGAACCGGAGATTGTTTTTAAAATTGCAAATTCCCCTATGTGGTTTTCTTTCTAAATGGACTTGTGACAAGGTTTTCTGCACAATTGACATTTTCTTGCATTCTATCAATCAGACCTGCTGCACTTTTGTTTTTTTTAGTCAATATAGCACAATGCTATAAAGCTGAACTTCCAGAAGCTTGTTTATTGACTTGAGTGACTGAAGTATGATGGTGTCGGAGAGGTTTTGCTTCTTCCTTTGTTCGATGCCTCTGTGTAATTCAAGCCAGCCCATATGTTACTGACAGTATCTGCGCGGCCCTTGGCGCTCTCATTGTGTCAAGTGAGCCATTGATGTTGACATGATGCTGATCCTGGTCTCAACTCATGAGCACACATGCAAAACCTGATCTGCGGTGTGAATATTGGGATCCACTGTATGTGAGCCTGAGGCTTGTGTGTAGCTGCGTGTGTTCTTGTGTGTTTGAGGTAAACCTTTGTCAACCAAAGCCCCCCGTCCCCCCCCCCGTCCATCCGTTTTCCATACTGCTTATCCTGTCCAGGGTTGCGGGAAGCTTAAGCCACAGCTGACTTCAGGTAAAAAGCAGACTATAGTCATCAATCACACATATAGTGAGAGGCAAGTCAGGCAAGTGAACCACTACACCATCATGGATGCTTTCAACATTCACTTGGAAATTTTTGTTATTGTCTTCAATTTTTGAAAGTGAGGTGAAGTCTCATTCCTAATATCTGTCAGATTTTGTGGAGTTGGGCAAGTGTGTGATCTGCCTTTCAACGTGCACTTTAACACATCTGCATAAACTCACGTGTGCAAGTATACACAACTTGTGGATAAGGCAATAGTATGTACACATGCACATGTATGGAAATCAAATAATTAAAGCACCTTCTGTATGCCAAACTGAAATGGACTTGAATTCCCTAATTTTACTCACTATGTTTGTGTCCCTCTTTTAGTGACATGTGACCTTCATCTGCATAGAGTCTCCCTGTTGGACGTATAGGAACAAAGTTCACAGACGCACTGAGGAGGAGAAGAAAAACAAGTGCAAACGGAACAAGGGGTAAGGAACAAAAAAACAAAAACATGTCAACATCTGTGGTGTCCAGAAATCCACATGAAAAATGCAGAAAGGAAGGCGGTAGTGTGACTGTGTGTGTGGATTGAAGGTGTAAAATGAGCCAAAAATGAAGAGAAATAAGAAAGTAAATATGCAGATGGAAAGGAAATCCATGGTGCACGGGGGAGGGTGGTACTTGTCAAAACAGGACGTGGAAATTACAGGCAATTTCAGGTACGCCCGTAAAGAAATCATTTTGGGGCGAGACAAATAGAAAGTAAAGAGCGGGGCATGAGCTGGGAAATAAGAAAGATGCAAACAAAAAGACAAGGAGGGAGACAAAGAGGGAAAAAATGAGGTGAGGTAAGATATTGGATGTCAGATCTGAAAGCATTTCGTTTAGGAAAATACTGAAGGTTGTGTGTGCGCATGTGCATTTGGATGTGTGAAATTGATGGTGCACTATTTCAGCGGAATGCAAAACAAAGAGGCAACGTTGAAATAGAGGGAGAAAATAGTAATATATGAAAACAATATATAGACTTGGCACTGCCATTAGTGATTATGACTTTCCTTTTTGTGGTAATTGCTTGCATCTAGTTTGATTTCGGGCGACAAACCAACAAAGACAAGAACCACCTACACTAACAATCATAAAAACACACACACAAAGAAGCAGCACTTAATAAAAAAATATTCAGACTGATAGCTCAAACTCCAAAAATGCTGCATCTTAAATGTCTGATAATGATCCAGTAACATATTTTTATGCAGAGCTCAATGCCTCCGACTCTCACAAATTGGCGCTTCAGTAATGACAATTCTTAACTGATTAAAGTACAATGGTGCAATTAGGTGCAACCTAGGATTCTATTCATTTTTTTTCTTAGTCACCTATAACAGAATTAGTTTTTTTCCCACTCCTTGCACATGAGGTGGAATAACAATTCACACTCACTTTCACACCTATAGACAATTTGGAGACTTACATTAACTCATTCACTGCCATTGACGGCTATGGACGTCAAATATTCATTTTAACTATATCTATTAATTTTTTTTTCTTCTATTTTTGTTAACAAGAGTATGAAAACCTAGAATTTTTTATTGTACATTTAGAGCAGATATAAAATTTGTGATTAATTGTGAGTTAACTCGTGAAGTCATGCAATTAATTACGATTAAAAAATGTAATCGCCTGACGCTCCTAATTTTTTATAATCTTTTCTTTTCTTTAATCGCGTCAGGCGATTACAAATTGTAATTCTAATTTATCACATGACTTCAATAGTTAACTCATAAATTTTATATATGTTCTAAATGTACAATAAAAAATATATAGGTATTCATACTCTTGCTAACAAAAGTGGAAAAAAATGTTAAACTAATAGAAATAGTTCAAATGAATTTTTGACGTCAATAGCCGTCAATGGCAGTGAATGAGTTAACCTAAGAAGTGTTTGAAATGGGAAGAAGCCTATACAAGCACAAGGAGAACATGAAAACGGGATTTGAACAACCAAAACACAGATCTTGATTGTGCTGCCTGCTCTTTTCAACCGCTATTGCAAAAACATGTAGGTGTTTTTTTTATTCACTTATTGATTGAGTGTATTGGACGGCGAGTGGCAGTTTTAACCATAAACAAGGCACAACCCCCAGAAGAGAGTGTGTTTATTATTTACGAGTCCCAATTCCCCTTCAATGCTGACGCCAAACCTATGTCCTTGTCATAGCAGCATACTGGATGTGAGGAGATATGGCCGTGTGTATGTGCGATGCTTGTGATTAATGTCTCTCTTATTTACAATCCGTTGTCAGCTTGATGGGGCAACCAGGATATACGGTCGACTTTAGTAAAGTGACTCCAAAGTAAAAAAAAAAAAAAAAAAAAAAGTCATTTTTATCCAGCTACAAAATGCTGGAAATCCCCAGTTTGCTTAATTGCATCCGTAAAGGCACACGTGAAGAGCAAGCAACACATTGCACATAGGAGAGATTTGAGGGGAAATATAGCTTCAGGTAATAATTCAGCAATCCATATTTTCACTAAAAGTCGAGGTGTTTGCTTCGCTTCCTGAATCCCAATGCGCTTATCCCACGTCTACTCGAATAATTGCGTATCTGTCTTTCTGTCTTTCACAGTTTGTGAGGATATTGGTTGTCCAGGTCTCCTCTGACAGGATGCCATCATAGAGCTTGAGTGAGGAAAACAGGCTTGGATGGGGAGAGAAAAGGAGTGAGTGGGGTGGGGGGGGGGGCTGACAGGGAGATGAGATAAGGGAGGAAATGGAGGGTGAAGGGAATGCAGGAAAGATGGTGGAGGTTATATACATCACAACAGCCTGACACTTGTCAGGTAGAAGCAGATTAAATGTTTCACTTAACAGCGTACCCTTTCACACATCTTGTTACAACCCAATACTGACACAACCTTGTCGACGCATGCAATACAACACTCTTTGCTTTCAATTATTATCCAATTTTGAGAGCGCCTGTTGTTATGAGGGTCAATGGGGGGGACTGAAGTCCATCCCAGGTGACTTAGGGCTACAGGCTGTGCACACTTTGGACAGGGTGCCAGTTGATCCAGCTTTCAGAAGGGCAGCTTTCAATGACTACAAACTCTTGGCTTTTAAGTTTGATTGTTAGTGATTATCTAAAAATAAACAAATAAATAAATGAATGAATGAATAAATAAGTAAATCATGCATTTTAGGCATAGTTTAGATCAGATTCCTGATTCACACTATTAAACGTACAAATGGCACCCTAACTACAGAAAGGTTAGATTGCCCACTTTAGTGCTTAGATTCTTTTTTTATCTACTTATTCCATTTTTCATTTCCACCTCCAGAGGGCAGAGAAGAAATAATTGGTAAATCATGTAAAGGAGCCAAATATTGAAATAATCTCTTATACGTCAAAAGAGCTGGAAATATTGTATTTCATACACATGGAAATTGATTAGAATTTATCATTTATAATTTAATTGACACTGAAATTTGAATCCATTATGAATACTGATTAGAGGTCATCTCCGTTATTGATTTTCATATCAGTTCCTATTGGCTGAGAGCAATAATACATATAATATAGCAATTATGTCATTATCTATACAGTATATACTTTTATGATATACAATACATTTACAATTACAAACACAAATATTCAGTGAAGATTTTCCATTGAAAATATCTGGTAGTACAAGCAGGTCTCAATCAACTCTTGTTCTGTATCTTCTCATGTTGTGCAATGTTCAATATTGCTCTCATCCATGCTCCTGTCAGAGCCATAAGTATTTGGGGGTGATGTAGCCGCGTTGCTGCAGTTACATAACCTTCATTCATTTTTCATACAATGTTAGCGTCGGCCGTAAGTCTTCCTCACAAAAAGAGTGATTTTGTGGCAGTGGTCCTGCCCGAGGCTGAAACCCACGGTAGCACCAGCCCCCGGGTTGAGAGTCGAGCGCGCTAACCCAGAGGCTGCCGCTATCTTAAGGCTCTCAAGGAGCGAGGTTTGACTAACGTACCAGCTGGCATCCATCACACATGCACACTGCGCAGATTCTGTTTATTAAACTCTGTTCATAAATGGCTAGCGTGATAGCAACAATAGCCTCTTTTGCACATCATCTCCATTCTCCTGGTTTGACTACATTTATGCTGTAATGTTGGATTGTTCCAGTAACGGATTAAGCCTTGGTTGATTAGTCATGTCTAGATAGTGATGCACAAAGGATGACATAGAAAGTTGATTGTTGTGTTACTGTAATATATCATATGCAACAGGTGTGTGTGTAGGGTTCATTGAAGATGTTCAATTTACTGGTTTCCACTGGTTTATTCACCCTTGCAGAAGACATTACAGGACCTTGTTTGTCTTCTTGCTGTAAGTCCTTCTCTGCACATCTGCTCCCAAAACATGTAAAATAACTGTACTGACACTGTAAAATTAAAGTTTCTTCAGTGTTGGACAAGTAACAAAGAGTATGATTCTTAGGATCGAATTACCGGGAACCAGTTCACAAACCGTTAAATTTTTACGGCCCGGCCGAGATGGATTTTTTTTTTTGTATGATGCTGATACTGATTTTTGGCACACACATAAAGCAAACAAAAAACAATTACCGATTAATCGGCCATTACATTTAAAAATATATATAATAGAATAACATTCCGCCACACCCGGCCCATCCCCACACCACTCCCCAATGTATTTCATTAGGTGTCAATTGCAATTCGCAGACTGGCCCGGTACCTATAATACCCCGCGAAAAGTCTGTGTCACTGTCAACTGTAATATATATTGTATTGTAAAAACAAAAAAAGCATTTTCAGTTTCCTTGAATGCATTGCGTGTCACAAGCCATTCAATAAATAAAGTTATAAGGACATTAATCCTTGTGATGTGTGCTTCTGTTACCAGTAAATGTATGTGTGTCATATTTAACACATTTATCTTTTTGTGACTTTAGGTTGGGTGCAAAATAGTGTCATGCAGATCAATTCCTTGCTTGTAAAAAAAAGTTGAATGGCAGGTCCATAGAATGAGCGAATCAACAAATTCCATTATATATATTTAGGGATACATGGTTGTTGGAAATATTTATGTGTAATATATAATGAAACCATTGTTGTTTAAAGGGCCAAAATCGGCCAGCCTATTATTCAGTCGGGCCCTAGCTTTTTTTTTTCTTTTTTTCCCATCTCAAGTAGGGATGTAATGATATCCAAACATCCTGATACAATATTATCATGATATGAAGGTCACAATACGATAATTATCACGATATTGTGGGAAGGTTGGCAATATTTTAAAAAAGTATCACTATTGTAAAAAAAAAAAAGAGCTCATACTATAAAAAAAAAGTGTGCTTTTGTACATAACAGTAATGCATTTAAACCACCTACAATCTCTAATAACACTTAATGTTGAGGCATTTACTTGCTAATGGACGCTGCACACATTGAGTTCCTCCACATATTAACTTGATTCACAAGCATATTACGTTCGCCTTCATCTGATGATAAGCGTGGATTTTAAACATAGAAGGGCCAAAACATCCCTTGTGAAAATTAAACTGCACTAAAAAACTGGTCACAAGAGGGTGCTAGAACTTCACAAATGGAAATTAAACCTGACTTTTTTCTTTTTTTTTTTTACAGATGTGCTGCTTATTGTGGCAGTTATAATATCGCAATATCACGATATTGACGTTTTTGTTACATCCCTGATCTTCAGTAATTCTGGACTATCTTCATGTGCAATGCTATTAAATTGATGTATTTTGAATGCTTACCATGGCAGACACCCAATAGTAGGAAAAGTACCCCCAATAAAAAAAATGTAATGCCAACCATACACAAGATTGTGGAAATTGGTGCTAGATGACATCCCCTGACCGGCATTGTATACTTTGGACTGTCTGTCACATATAAACACGTACAGTTGTGGTCTCAAATTAGCCAAATTAGTTGTACCACCTGAATAAAACCTCCATAGTCACTGAAAGGTCTCCACAAAAAAAATCTACCAAGAGGCCACGCCCACCAAAGTACCCTCACGCACACACCGCACACATTTCCATGCATGAAGCTTGATGAAGTGTAAACTTGCTGCTTGGCACCCCTCCGTCCTCTTTCCCCCCCGTAGCAGAAGTCCTTGTTCCTCTATCGATCCCTTCTTATCTTCCCGTAAACCTGCAACACTTTTCCCTCATATTTGCCTGCCCATCCCAGACACTCCTCTCCTGCTACCATATTGCTATTGATCGTTTTTGTGTGTTCAAGAGAGCAGGTTAATGTAAAGCCGAGTCTGGAGGAGAGCTGCTTGTGGCTGGCCTATCGCCCTTCCCCCCGTAATGGACCCAATTAAGGTCTAACAGACCCTCGCTTTAAACATCAAAGCACGTCACTTGCTTCTTTCTCCCCTCGCTTTTATTTCATGCCTCTACCTTCCTTCCAAACAGATCTCTGCGATGGCTGCTACAGCCATTCATACGTGTTGATTTCAATCCAGTAGGCCTTATTTATAAAAGAAAAGATCTGCTGAATATGCATGCATTTTTCTCTGAATTGACCTGCTTTGCATTGTTTGCATCTTTTTCTGCCCAATATTACCAAACTGCTGACTTTTCTTCCATTGTCTTTTCTGAGTCCCCTTGCTTAAGGGCAGCTTGAGAATTTGTTGAGTCAGCAGATGTATTGTGACGTGAAAGTGTGAGTGGGTGTTTCATTTACAGTTGTAATCTTTAAGTGCTTTAAAATTAAAACAATAAAATAACACCTCTCAAATTTATGATCAATTCGAGCTGCAGTTTATCTGAGTTTATGTATTTTTAATTCTGAGCTTGGAAGCTGCACACAAGTAATTAGATGTGTGTGTGTGTTTTTAATGATGGTATCGTCGTCAGCAATACAGATATCCACAGCAAATCTGGCTGTGGTCCTATTGAAAATATTGTGATGCCAAGTTTTTAATTATGATTTTTTTTTTTTTTTATAAAATTTTGCCTCCTACACAGCTGTTCAAAATGCTATTTGGATGGTGATTGAATTGGATTTATTACCTTGTAACCTTGACCATGTCCCTAATATTAATGTTGTGACAAAAAGTGAAGATAACAAATCGTTAAACATCACCACACTTTTCACTTTTCATGACTTTGTCTTTGGGAAAGACTAAGTCAGTTACTACTAAAGCTTTGCACGAATGGGTGGTAATTTGGTCCTTCATTCGAATGAGTGAGGCAATTAATAATCGTATCATCATTTGTGGATCAAATGGTGTGACATCACTGGAAGCGGCGTTTTGTTTGCATGGTTATTGTTAGACGCGAGTGCACTTTGGCAGTTTGACAGTTACAGACAAAAACCACATGTAAACGCATGTTGACGCATCTTACATACACATGAAATCATACCTGATAATCTTTTGACAATTCCCTGAATCTTTTTATCACACCACCTTCTCCGGTGATTTGACATAAAGCAAACATAAATGTGAGTTTTCTTCCCGGACGGCAACAGCGTAACAAGTTGCAAAATTACAAGACATTTTGAAACGCTACGTGATCGTTTAAAAAAATGAAACAAAACGCGTACATTTAACAGTACATTCATCTATTATATGTCTACGGTCTCCACTGCTAGCTATTGTACCAAGTAGCAGCGGGGAGAAAGCCATGCTCATAAATACTGACAATACTTGAGATTTTCTCAATAAATGTAAATCCTAATCGTGTTTGTTTTATCACTTTATATTTGATCAATTTAGCTTCTCACATGGAGTGCAATGTTTTTTTCCCATGTACAAAAGTCGAGAGGCGGCCACCTCCACCTAATTTGCTCGCCACCTCCAGCCTGACAGAATGACATCGCTCAACACGGCACTCCAGCTGTGTTGATTGAGCTCGGCAGCAAACGCATTTTAACTGCAGTTGTAGTGTTGCGCCATTATGGAGGCGCTATAGCAACAGCAGTTCATCGGTAAGACCTAAAGCAACAACCGAAGAAGAAACAGCTTTCTTTTTTCTTTTTTTTTTAACTTCAACGTACCAAAGAAGAAACCGTTGCACACGCCCATTTCCTTGTTGTGAAGCAGCCATCACCAGTCATAAAAACACAGTATATACAAGAAACATAATTGCGTTTTACATCAACACTGAACTATATTTACAATTTAATACGTACTAGTAGATGAATTTTTAATGATTGTAGTTTAAAAAATGGCAAAAATTTATAGCAACCTTGTATTCATATAGTTTATCATTTCTAGTCTGATAGTAAAATGGCTGCAGGGGGGCGAGCCATAATAGTATAGGAGTACCGATACCTAAAACCTATTTAGATATTATTCATTCATAAAATTATCATTAATTAAAACTATTTTTACCCTTAATTTTATATCGTGAAATATACCGTTATCATGAAGGGATGCAATTGATATCGCGATATGAATTTTGAGCCATATCGCCCAGCCCTAGTGCACTCTATTTTCATCAAATAAGATTTTTGTTTGTTGGACTGTAAAGTGATTTTTTGGTACAATTAGCAACCGATTTGAGTTTATTAAGCACTCGCTCGTTAACATTAATGAGAATAGCAAGTGTTGACTATGACCCAGAGTGCAGACACTATTCAATATTCACTATTCAATGAATGCATTGGTGAGGTTTATTACAAACATCGTCTAATGCCTACGGCCGGGTTCCCCAATTTTTTCCAGCTCAAAACATAAAAGTAGACATTTTGGTAACCCCGACCATCCCCCTTACTATTTATGGTGCTGCATTACTGTCTGAAAATAAATCTTATTAACGTTGGTTAATGCTGCAGCTGGTCCTGAGATATGCAAACTAAAATGAACCCTTTGAGTGAAACATTCCAGATTCAGATGCATCTAAATGCTAATATGGCGGATGTCTGGAGAAGTAGGGTTAAGTGTGCTGGTTGGTGCCGCAGCAATGTAGGAGACAGTGTGAATCTCGAGCATATTCGTACCATAGTGGTCATTAGGGCTGTGCCAAAAAATTGATTCTCATAAGAATCGTGATTCTCATTTAGTACGATTCAGAATCGATTTTAAATGTCCCAAAATCTATTTTATTTAAATAATTTTTTACTCTCTTGCCTTTTTCTGTGTGTGCCTTTATTGGGAGTGCTGTTCATGTTGTACCCGATTTGGCCACTTAGGGGCAGTGTGGTTCCACGCCGTCTGATACACTGTTAAGTTGTAGTCGCATTAGAGAGTAGAAGGAAAAAGTCACGATCAAGTTATTCAAATAAAAGTTGTTTTTTTGCAGTGTGGTGCCGTTCTTTTGAGTGATAAAAGTGCAAGTAGCACGCTAATTAGCATTAATGAGTCAGACTGGACTAGATCATTACGATTCCTTGCACATCAAATCATTTTGAATCAAAAATCGTTCTTAATCGAAAATTGATGCTGAATCGAATAGCAGACCCAAAAATCGGAATCGAATCGAATCGTGAGACATTCAAAGATTCCCACCCCTAGTGGTCATGCATATTTGTACAGTATAAGGAAGAAGACCTGCTGTAAGTGCTACCCAAAACAACTGCAAGGCGTCATTGCAAACAGCCATTTCAAGTTCAACCTCAGAATCTCACTCTTCTTTTGTGGTATTCGGACTTTGACCACAGTCCCAAAACATATATTGAAGAATAAATTGCCTTATGTGTGAAAGTGAGTGTGAGTTGTATACCTTACAGGTGTGTCAGCTGGGAGAAGCACCATTTCATCAACACCCTGAACAACTGGGATAGATAATGGATGGATTTCAAACCTTTGAATGGAAAATAGCTCCAGGCCACAAAGTCGCTTTAAACCGCCTTAAACACAACACTGTAGCAGCTCCTATCATTCCCTCTTGAATCCTTTTTAATGGCTTCTATTCGTCGTCATTCAGTTGTTGCCGCGTGTTTCCGTCTCTTGTTTAGGAGTCCAGTTAGGTGTAACCTTTCTGCCCGACGGCACCTTACTGGGCTCCAGGGCTCTTGACTCAGCATGATCTCCTGAACTCTTGTGAAAGTAAACACTTGAAGGAAGAAGCTAATGAGATGTTGAAGACAGGAAAAGCTGAAAGTAAAAGAGAACTACTGAACAATTATCACCCTTAGGAAAACAGTGGGCGGCTTCGCCAAGCCAGAACGCATAGTGACCGAGGGCCAGAGTAGGACATGCTGTGGGTGTGTTCTTTATTCATACCTTGCAGTTGTTTCATATTGACACAGTACTTCAGTTGCCTTCAGGCATCAATACACTAGTTTATATAATTCAGTGCTGATTACAGCCCTAAAACATACGGTCGAGAATACGTTTCGGTGAGTGCTAAAATGAACGAAATGTAGAGAGAATTTCCTTGTTTGTCTGAACCTGGCCTGGAGGGAGTCATTTCATTTGTGCGTTGATGCGTTAGAGGCAGGTTGTAACAATCACTGACAGAACCGACATATTGGGACAACTTTAAAATAGGACTGTTGGATGATGGGAAAATGAAGCTTCATGAAGCACTTTATTTCATATTGATATTTTGTGACTCCTCTAGATGGTGCTCTTGGTTTAAGGAGGTAATGGAAAGTAATTACATTTTCCACTGATGCACTTAATTTAATTACATTTCCACTGCCACTTTTAACATCTCTATTTTCAGAATCAATTAGTAATATAATCGAATCGAATAATTGGTTAAAATTTGACTCTTAAGTGTATTACAAAAAAAAAAATTCCAGATTTTTTCCAGATTTTTAACCATGACTACTAATAATCGGTCTATCTCTAGCTGTTATATTTGAATAGTTGTTTGTAATCAATTTAATAGATTTGTTTTTGTAAAGGGAATCATTTGTTGGAGAATTTACTGTAGAAGTTTGCAGATTCTTGTACTTCATTTTATAGTGTCATTAAATTGGTCCCTGTTTTCACAAAAGATAAGCAGTTTGGAATTTTGTTGTTTCCTTATTGTACAGAATGGGACACAAAATTTGTTAAATCATTCACTCCCAGCCATTTTCACTGAAGCAACCCCCTTTGCTTCCGGCTTTTTTACTGGATTTTGACAGATTTTGCAAGGTCCACTGAATATTTTGTTCTATTGCTATAAAACATGGAACCTACCCAAAGAAAGATTAGAGTATTTTCTTTAACCAGGAAAAAAAAAAGTATATTTCTATCTGTTTCCATTTTGCAGCATTATTCTTAATTGTGGGGAAATCAGCTTGTTTTCAACACGACCCTGGTTGATCTCTTCTACTCTGCTGCCACCTGCTGGCCGTTGTTGTAATAACTATCATTGCTTCAACCGTTTTGTGCAGTTAAGAGGCTACATCAAAGCCTTCTGTATGCTCTAGCATTAAAAAAATGTTTAAATATGTCTTTGGGACACTTAAAACATTGCATATAGAACGTTTTTGGGAGCAAATGAGTTAATAACCAACTATTGTTGTTCATTTGGCATTGTTTTTTGATAAATACAACAACAACTAAACAATCATTAAACAACATCACACCAGAAGGTTTGAAGTTGACCTACCTTTTTGAAACTAATTCAGTTACTTGTTTGGTCATTGTTTTCAAAACTAAAGCAGATGTTTGCAAATGTCTTATTTTACTTTTAATGCAGGAACGACCAAAATCAGTGAATAATTACTGTTGAGAGGCTGAAATCAGAGGATTTAAACAGTTTTAAGTTAAACAATGGCTCTGAATAATTACTCGATTATTAAAGTAGTTGATTCATTTAATGGATTAGTTGTCGATTAATCTATTAAAATTGACACATCTACCTTAAGTGAAGAGGAAATATACACTCTAAAAACAGTTGGCTCAAAAATAACCCAATTATGGATAAAAAATGGACCAATCCACTTTATGGGTCAATTTGACCTAACTTCCTGGGTTGTTTTATACAAAATGACCCAATTTCTTTACCCAAGTAAAGGATCTGACCAATATTTATGAGTTGTTTTACACTTAAAGACGAATTTCTTGACTCAAAGTTGGGTCAAATTGATCCAAGGAGAGGATCGGTCCATTTTTGTCCCATAGTTGGGTTGTTTTTGAACCAACTGTTTTTAAGAGTGTAGAAGGTAAACAATTTCGACCTTCTGAAGACTCGAATTTGGAGTTTATCCGTGATATTAGGTTTTGTCAATGCATCACGAAGAACGTGGGTAAGAGGGCATGACTGCTTCTCTGTTCTATTTAATCTGACAGGTGTTTGAAGGAGTAAGGTCAGGGCTCACAAATTTGTCCACAACAAACATATCTAATCATCATGATTATAAATCCTGCATTGTGTACTGAGACAGGACCTTTTCCATCCTTTTTCACTGTTTGAAGATAAAATTATACAGTATTGCACACAACACCTCCAATGACCAATTTGGATGAGTTCAACTAAGGAATTCTAATAGCAGGCCTATGAATGTGTATCCACGCATGTGAGGAGAGACGCATTCGACCAGTACAAGTTGTCCGCCTTAACCGCAGTGTTGCATCGCATACGGCTGAATGACCTGTAAGCGCATCAGGAGCAAAGACCTATACAAACACATCTGGTCTATAGATACAAGCGGATTGATGTAGATGGCAGAGCGCTCCTCCAGCCCAGCACCCCTGGGGGCCTACACTGGCGCTGGCAGGTTGAGTGCACGGGGGCGTTTACCTCCTCTCACTGCGCTCATCAACAACGTGGCCCGACTGTCAAACGCAAGGTCGAGCTGAGGAAAGGGACGACGCGCAGACATGTACTTTGTCAGGGGACATGGAACGATTTATTTTTTACACATTTCTTTTGTATTGTATTATCATCAGTTTTCGTAATATCTACTGTCATTGACCAGATCAATATACAATTAGTATAGTTAAGTGAAGTTGACTTTTTTTGTTACAAAACCTTCAAGCTGGGGGCTTTGTGTTTCTGTTCTGCTTCAGTGGTCCATATAAAAAGTTGAAAAGGCACAACTCAGTGCTAAGACGATTATGGAGGTACTAACACATATCCCTGATATAGAACGCTGCACAAATCACATGCTGAGGTGGCATTTTGCTTTTTACAAGTTGTGTATTAACAAGGGAGGCAGCTTGATGGTGCACTTACTTTTAAAGCAATATTGTTCAATCTGCGCACAAGAGAGAGGCTTCTATAAGATCCTGATCAGCACTTTCCAGCAGAGGGACCTGGGAGATACTCTGAGTGAGATTAGTTGCCGCAGCGATTGGCCGAAATGGACCTCCAGCAGAATAGATGAGATCCATTGATTAAAGCTGTTCGCGAACACTAAAATGTCTTCACTCAAACTGAACTTAGAGGAAAAGAATGCCTTTCATTGATTGAAGTTTGTTAAACTTGCATTAATTGATTTTCTGGCCCATTTGAAGTGGTGCAAAACACTGAGCACATAACAGTGATATAAGAGTAGCATCGCCTTATAAAGTTAGTAATCAGCTGTCTTGTTACGCATCCAACTGACACAGATCGGCAGTAGCATTCTCTTGGATTTGAGTTGCTGTCACTCTAAGGAATCCAAGACAATTATCCACTCTCGTCTTTACTCTCGTCTGGTTCTTGCAAACTCCAGAGGGAAATATGTGACTCTTTATGTTCACAAGCTAATTGCTCACATTGTCTGTCTGCTTTTAAGTGTTAGGTGGAGAGCATGTGGCGCACTAATCAGAGTACAGTTAGACACACTTCTGAAGTTTTTGCTCAAAACCGTTGCTACAGTGATCCACGCTGCACAAACACACTAAAATAGTTTCACACTTTGACGTCATTTTTACTTGTCAGCTCGGAAAAAAACACAGCCAAACACCAGCCGCATTAGCAACCATTTTGCGCTGACAATTTCGTGGATCAGACTCTGTAATGACTGATAGTGACTCGTACTTAATCATAAACTCAACTTAATTAACTCAACTTTATTTATAAAGCACTAAAGCATAAAAAAAAACATGAACGCAGTAATAAATAGAAAACATATAACCAAATAATAAATAAATAAAACCACAAGCAAACGGCTGAAAGAAGTCATCGGCACAGTGTTTTCTCCCTAATTATAGCTGCCTCTAAATTGCATGATCCACAAAAGTAAAATCCTAGCAAATATTTCATTCATCAACAGAGCTCACTTAAGCCCTGCGGATAAATCACATTTATGATTTGGAGCTGCTGCATGCTTCAGTAAACATTTCCATGACATATGCTTTGTGAATTCATCGATTTCACTTTCTCCATCATATAACACATGTATTTGCATTTGCCTTGTTTAAAAAAAAAAAAAAAAAGGAATAGATTACATTTAAGGAACAAAGTAATATAACAAGTTACTCATTCTAAATGTTGTAATATTATTACAGTTACTGAGTCCCATAACACATTACAATTTTGGAACAAATAGCCAAAATTAATCACTAAGTAGCCTATAAATGAGATAGCAGTCCAAAAAGATTTGCATGGCTTTTGAGGGGTGCTAACTGTCAAAAATGCGGCAAAGACATTGCGTGTCATTCACAAAGCGTGCAAATGGTGAAATTCCTTACTAACTGGCACTGCACTGCCAGGCACAATGATTTGCCTTCACCCGGAACACAATTGTTACCTCTTTGGCCACTGCTGCGAAGAAATTTAACAGTAGAAGAAGAATGTCTTCCTTGAGCTTGAGGGGAACAAATTAGGGTTGTATTTTGTTTCCCAACTTATGTCAACTAAGCACATAATAGAGGATCAGATAAAGGCTTGTTTCCCATTTTCAACTTCAATTTTAAAAGAGAAGCTGTTCAATAGAGACAGCAACACTACCTTCTTGTGGGTGAAGGATGAACGGGCCTTTAAACACGTGAATATCGGACGACCTGTGTGTGCGAATATCTTGAAACAGCGTGATGTTTGTCTCAAAAATAAATGCACATGCTCGCCGATCCACAAACGCGCATTCAACAACTCAAGCAAATTTGACATTTACAAAGAGTCATGATGCAGTACTTTAACAAACTCATGTAAAAATCACTGATATAGGCCTATTTGTAAATCTGAAAGACACATGAAAATCATGTGTGTGAATAATTTTAAGACAAATCTGTCCCCATATGAGACCACTCACTGATCGGTGCCTTTTCTTGGATTCATTGGATTCATGGTAATCATGCAGATTGACTGACTACGTTTACATGCAGGCAATATTCGGGTTATGGTCAGAACAATCGTAACCGAGTTACCCCTGTATACATGGCGTTTGGAATAACCCGATGTAAGGGGGTGCCACCATCATGGCAGAAATAGACGTCATTTACGCTTCTAACTTTAAACGGTCAATAAAATACATTATATTCATGTCACTCACCACGCTAAATAAAGTAGTCACTTTCCTACTCGCTCCAGAAGTGCGGTTCTTGTCGGTACATGCCAGAAGGACGGACTTACTTTGTTTGGATAAAGCAGAACTATGTGTGTGTCATCTAATGTTCCTACACGGACGTGTATTGTTGAACACTGCAGCTGGAGATAAACATTGTTTAAGCATTACGAGTGATGTCGCGTCTGTCTCACATGAATAGTTAACGTGTCACAAACTGTGGCATTCTCGCCATAGAGGCACAATATAACGGGAAAACGCAGCGGAGAAATCAATGTATTTAAGCGAGGTCCGTGTAGGACGGCGTTGCGCGTACAAGTCGTTACTACAAAGACTAAGATTCCTTGCGAGTGCAAATAAGCGAGAAGAACCAGTTTTCCAGTTATGAAAGGGGTAACCCAAGGGGCTTATTCGGGTTTTTAGCATATTCGAGTTATTGCCGAATAGTGCCAATATTTGGGTTTTAAATGGGTTATTGCCTGCATGTCAATGTAGTCACTGTTGGCTAGCAAATTGCAAATCAGTCTGCCTGTGACCGGAAGACCTCCACAAGTACGGCAACTCCATTTGGACAGACAACATTAAGCCCCATTAAATAAAAGTCTGATGTGCAACTAACTGAATTTTGAATTGTATTTTGGTTAAAATAAATAAATTGACAATAGCAAAAGAGATTTACTCAGGTCAAATTTCTCAATGGATATTTATGCTTTTATTACACATTCCCTGTCTGTCTGTCTCTCCATCTATCTATCTATCTATCTATCTATCTATCTATCTATCTATCTATCTATCTATCTATCTATCTATCTTGTTAGACCAGTTATCAAATGTAAGTAACAAGTAATATGAAACAGATTACATTTTGGAAGTAACTTGCCTAACGGCATTTATTGCAGTATATGATATTAAGCTTAAATAACTGAAGAAAAGTTTCACTGATCAAATTCACTGTTATAAATGGCTTCAGGTTTGCAGTGACGTGGGAAGATTTTATTTTGGTGCACTATCTCCCCATTGCAGCATAGATGGTAAATAAGATGTACTTCAATATCACAAACACAGATGGCCTACTGTCCGTTTATAGGAACAGTCAGCCTCACTGGTTTCATCTGGTTTTATCATCGTCAGGCCTGAACAGGTGTTTGGCCTGTGGTCAGAGCCCAAATCAGATCCATTTCATCTGTAATCAGGTGGTGCCCCTGGCAATGATGGAGGAGATCAGAGAGGCGATCAAAAAATCATAAGTCGGCCACGCCTGACCAGCCGACCATGACATAGACAAGGCGGCTAGGGGGAAAGCGAATGTCCGTGCAGGCATCAGCCACAGAAGAGATGAAAGCGGGGGATCCTTGAAGGGCCGCAGTTTCTCCAGGGGGAACCATGAAAGCTGCTTGCCGGGAGACAGTAACTGCAGCACTATGCAGTCCCATAGGATATGTTCTCTGACATTCATCAAGCAGAAATGGGTTGTCTTCAAAGGCGGGGATAGGTTTTGCCTCACTTTGAGGTAATTAGAATGGCAAGTGAATACAAGTTATCCTTTAATTGGAAACCTGGTGGCATTTACTTGCAAAGCATTTCAATGGGTGGATGCTTCTGTGCTGTTTAGAAAATCATTAATTTTATGCAAATATAGTAATTGTGCTTTGGTGCATGAACATTATTGTGTGCCTCGCTGATAATTTCATTTCAAACATTTTTGAGATTTCATTCATACTGTATGTGATGACTCGGTGAGTAGCTGACCAGTATCACAACATTGTTGGCTACCAGCACACCATCCATCCATTCTTAACACCGCTTATCTAATGGAAACATTTTGCTGCCTGTCATTAAACCTCTCTCTGGCGTAGAAATATGAAGATAGCATAATAATCTTATGACAAATTGTGTCCCTAATGAGCTCATGAGCTCTCACGGTACACTAGGTGCCATAGTATTCTGGTTGGATATTAACTGCTTTAATTTGCACCTGTATTCATTATATTATATTTGTTGATATTTATGATTTCTAGTGTTATTTTAGGTTTACTCACACATCCTGTTAATCACACGCAAAATAAAGGGAGCCTTAATGAATGCAGTGTCTCATTATTATTTTTTTTCCTAAAATGTAATTAAAACACGCATACATTGTTTATTGTTTTTGACAACACATGTTTTTATTTACGATATTTTATATTTTCCAAATTGAGACTAGATTTCGGCGTTCCGTAGTTTCTATGATGCTGCCTTTAATTTCCCTCAGTAATCACGTTTTATAGCAGCACATTAATTGATCATTCAATGCGTCCGTTCATGTATTTCCATTATTATTATTATTATTATTATTATTATTATTATTATTATTATTAACAATAACCAATAATCAATAGGTGGTCCCAAGAAGTAGAATGGTTGGAAAACAGTAAAAGCAGAGCTCTAGCTTCCCAGGGTCAGCAAACATAACACGCAAACGGTTCCAAGATTCAAGTGGTCTTTGAAATTAACATGCACATTACAATCATTAAAAGTAACATCACACGCATACGTTTCGTCGTCGTTGAATAGACCACATCAGATCAAAGAGAATAACCCGCACGACGGATTTTTCATTCTTTGACGTTCATCAACATCTGCAACGAGTAGCGGTATGTTTATTACTTTCTATGACGGTTCTATTTCGGCCCGTTTGCTGGCCGCGTATGTGCGCTATCAGTTATTTTTGCTAAAAGCTAGCACTCTTAGTAATGACATTTGATAGTATGGCTTCACGCTGTACTTTTAAATTTAATTAAAACGTTTATATTTAAGTTGGGAGAGAGTTTTTGATGGCTATACACAACCCAGCATTAACGCCATCCTCACAGTTTACATCCACGTGTTGCGATAAGTAGTCATTTTGCAGCAGTAGACCTGGCCATGCTTATTCTGAACATGAAACATGAACGAAGCATGAGCTCTCATCAACGTCTCATCGCTTTTCTCTAACCTACGTTTGAGTAAAAGCTCTAAAGCACGTGTTGGTTTCCCTCAGTATAAAAGTCAGAAGGAGTAATCAAGTATGTGTTGACATTTCTCACTTCACATCTCACATCATCAATTTTGCAGAGCTCTGTTACGTGATATGTGTTTTTTTTTTTGCTCAGAATCCAAAGCCGTTTTGCTCTGGAGTTGAACCCAGATCAGCTGACTCTTACTGTACACTTCTGCATTAATATTCCAGACATATAGCTAAACCTGCCAGGCAGAATGGGTGGATGCTGGGATTGAAATCACTTTTGGATGTTGTTGAGAAAGTTTAGTGTGTTCTAAAAGCTGTGCTGTGATTCAAATATTTCAGCTTGGGGGGGGGACTTCGTAATTGTTTAAATTATTTTGCATCTACTCTCTAGGCTTCTTTGGTGCGTTTTGAAATTTGCAGATAACAGCTGCAACCGTCAGAGTCGCAAAACTGAAACTGAGGATGAACTCGGGTCACAAATTACCATAAGGCAATGAATCATTCTTTACGAGATTGTGTTTTGAGCTACATATCCTGAAGAACTCTGCAGCATAAAACACAGGTGTCTGAATCTGCTCTTCAGTCAGCAAGAGTTTTTCTTGTTCTGAATGTTTTGGTGACATCTGCTGAATGCATGAGCATATTTCTCATTAGTTTCACAGGTTTTCATTCATTCCGTTTTTAATTGCAAGTTGCAACATTTTGATTCACTACTTCATTTGCACGTTTTGTTTGCAGATTTGAGAATGTGCCACACTGATTTCCATACTCATGGTGACTATTATCTTTGATGTTGTTTGGACTTTTTCAAATGGCCCGCTATTAAAATTTTACAGATTTAGGATTCATGGATGCAATGCTCAATAGATGGCGGGAGGTGGATTGTATAGTAGTTCTAGGTCACAAAATGTGAAATTTTTTGATCCAAAGTTTTTGATGTTAGAAAGTCTGTGAGTTTGCTTATTTGCATTTGTCTGCATTTATTTTAGGGGTGTATAGTACGCAAGTACTTCTCTGACTGATACCGATACCAAGTAACCAATACTACTAGTACTTTTGATACAAAAAATTACTATTAAACCAATGACGTATTTTAAAGAAAAAACTTTCGTTTATACCTGACTAAAGGCAGAATTGTCACTCTGCAATTGAGAATTTTAAGTACAAAACAAAACACAAACAACTAATTCTGAATTTAGGATTCAGTTGTAATAAATTAACAAAAGTGCAAAATCAAACTGACAACTCCCTAAGTTGTAGTCTTTGTTAAAGGATCATTGTGGAGTTTTTTTTTTTTTACTCATGTCTGCCACCTTTAGCCTAGGGCTGGGCGATATGGCCAAAAAATAAAAACTCTATTTTTTACACACATTCAGGACGATTATGATTTTAATCTATTAAACCCAACAAACATTCATCTAAAGGTTTAATTTATTAAAAAATAATTCCTGTGCAAAATGTTCAGACAAAAATAATGTGTACTGATTCTGAATTAGTTTTAACATAAACTTAACATTCATAGTTTTTTCGTAAATGCCACAATTAAGTAATTGGTAGCTATTGTAAACATGTCTTGTAAACCACACATCCAACATTCTGCCACAAAATTATAACTTAGAAAAACATTTGAATGTAACACAACATAAGAACAACAGCTTTTAATAATCCAAAATACAAAATTCCACGATTTAGCACATTTTTAATGATTCGATTTGTTAAAATGAATTAATTAGATTTATTGCCCAGCCCTACTTTAGCCTAAAGCGTACCTGTAGTGTCTGTGTTAAGATCTTGCATAGCGCCACACCACCCCTAACCCCCACCCAAGAAACTATGGCACGTTCGCACAGTTGGAGTATGGAAGTGCAAAATAACACTGGTCCAGCTGTTCATGGTTTTGTGTGACACAATGAATTTGTAAAATTAGGCTGGGCAATAATTCTGAAAATTGTATCACAGTGTAATTTCAGTGGAACCTTGAGTTCCGAACATACAGTGCATACACTTAAATAGGCGGCCGTGGCTCAGGGTGTAAAGACGGTCGTTCAGTAACCAGAAAGTCGGCTGTTCAATCCCCGCTCTCCACAAGTCATGTGCTGTTGTGTCTTTGGGCAAGGCACTTCACACACATTGCTTCCAGTGCTACTCACACTGGTGTATGGAAGGTGTGAATGTTTGGTGGTGGTCGGAGGGGCCGTAGGCGCACACTGGCAGCCACGCTTTCGTCAGCCTACGCCAGGGCCGCTGTGGTTACTTAAGTAGCTTACCGCCCCCACAGTGTAAAGTGTTTTTGAGTGTCTAGAAAAGCGCTATATAAATCCGATGCATTATTATTATTATTATTATTATTAAACAAACATGTAGTCAACAGGTGTGTATAGTACACACGGGTAAAAGCACTGTGTTGCATGTACTGTAATAAGAGATCTTATTATTGCACTGAATAATGAATAAAAAGTAAGTACATGCATGAAATACCGTGATGGAGAAAGTCATCATACCACCCAAAATTGAGTTTGCAAATAAACGTGTAATGTTGGTATGGCAACTCACTAATAATGCGGTTGCGCTGTATTGCACTGTAAGCATTAATATCAATGTTATAAACATACATATTCTTATATAAATTCATCTTATCTGGAATATAAGAGGATGGACATAGATGGAAGTCAAAAGAGTAAAACGCTCTATTAGCCATGCAGCAATTTTGAGTTAGTAAACATCAATTTTGGTAGCAACTGGCCTGATGCATTCTGACGGTATGAAAATTACAGCTCTTAAATTGCCTTTTTTGAATTGAATTTTAGGTATATAAAAACAGCATTTTTTTCCCGCCCATTGAGCACTATTTTATTTTTAAACAACATGTAGACTATTTGCTACATTAAGAAACATGTACCATGTTTAGTTTCAGTAAATAAATAAATAACTGTTAACATTCTTCTGTTTTAATTACTGTATGTCACAGTGTCCTATCACTGGTGGGCTATTTTTGCTACAGAACAGAAATGTGGAACCATTTTGTCCTTGGGGTTAATTAGTACACACTGGCGCCATGTTAAAAAAAAGAAGAAGAGGATAATGCACATCAATCAGAAAACATTTGTGTAACTAACGTGTCTCTTTCGTCTAATCTCCTTAATCTCTAAAAGAAAAAAGTTTATTGGAGGCAAATAATTTAAAAGAGGCAGCTACTTTACTCAACTCTGCAAGCAGCCAATTATGTTGTGCCCTGCTTAGAAGTCCCCAGTAAAAGAAAAGAATAAGAGCTGATTACCGATGAAAGACAGTGTTAGCGGTTATTGAAACATTGACTATTAAAAAACAAACTTTTTTTTTAAGAGCCCCTCGAACGCTTCCACTCTCTTCACCAGCATTCCGGTGGTTGTGCTAAATACTTTAGCTAATGCTAGCACTATTGCTATCAACAGTTTTAAACACGAAAAACACTTACCGCTATCTCCGGGTGGCAACACACCTGTGCAGGACGCTGTGTGTGACTTTGCAGTCCGTTCCCGAAGCCGATTAGCTGACGCGAACAAATGTATTTATTCATTTTTAAACGTTGGTGAATATGTTTAAGTGCGCCGCACCTTGTCCCGCCGCACGCATCCGTGCCCGCCTGTGCGGACTACATTGACTATAAAGTGCAATCGCACCGCCAGAAAATGCTCAACGCTCGTTTGGTGTTTAACTCATCCACTGCCATTGACGGCCATAGATGTCAAAAATTCATTTTAACTATTTCAATTAGTTTAAAAAAAAAAATCCACTTTTATTAACAAGAGTATAAAATTCTTGAACATTTTTTTTATTGTACATTTATAACAGATATAAAATGTGTGATTAATCCTGAGTTAACTATTGAAGTCATGTGATTAATTACAATTAAAAATTGTAATCGCCTGACGTGATTTATAAAAAAAGATTACTAAAAATTAGGGGCGTCAGGCGATTTTTTTTTTTTTTATCGTAATTAATCACATGAATTCACTGGTTAACTCACGATTAACTCTTTTACTGCCAAAACCGTTAAATGACGTTTAGTAAAAACCTACGGAGGAGCGCCAAAGACGTTAAAAGACGTTCACCAAGTTTTTTTTTGTTTTTTTGGGGGGAAACGAGTGGGGGAAAGCCTTGGCCAGCTGTGCTGAAAGTATCAAGCAGATCTAGTTAGTATAATGCCTATTTTTGGCCCCTAGATGGCAGCGATGACTCTCTTTGGACAAGATTGGGTAGGCGTCAGTAGAAGACGTGAGGCGGAGGGGACAATGGCTGAGGAAGCCATAATGGCGACCGGTTGCAAGCAGCTCACGCTTGAGCATTTTTTTCAAAGACGAAAATCATCGACCAATGCTAAAGAACACATTGATGACGACGATGATGATGATGGTGACTCCGAGGTTGACGCCGAAGTTGGAAGCGTTGACGCGGCGGCTATGATCACGTCATAAAGCCTCACCGGCTAGCGATGCTAACGCCGGAAAACACGGAGCACAACCGAGCACGCTCAGGCGGACGTTCAATCGGACGACGAAGAGTGCCCCGAGTCCAATGCATATTCATCGGAGGAGTGGGTAAAGTCTGATCATGGAGAAGACACTGGTAATGGATTACGATGCCACCAGGAATGGAGCGGATAAGATGGATCAACCACCCGGTATAGGAACTGAAGGACATGAGGAAGCCAGACGTAACACCACCGTAACGTCGCCGTATCATGATCCTGAGAGTAGACTTGATGGCAACATGGCCAAACACACACTGCAGTATATACTTGCTATTCCCCGGAAAAAAAAGCCAGCAAAAAAGTGTAGCGTCTGCACGCGAAGGGGCAATCGCAGTGAAACTAATCTGTTGTGCAAATCCTGCTGCGTCGCCTTGCACGCAGGGGAGTGTTACAAAAAGAAAAACTGTATTTGAAACATCCACACAATTGTAAATAGTACCACGGTTGCACACATTTGTAAATAGTTTGCCAAATTGTTTTGTCAAATTGTTACACTGTTGAATGTAAATAAACGTATTTTGCTATCAAAAAACACTTTTTCATTGTTGGCGGTAGTGTTTTACAGAAGTAAAGCACTGTTTAGGTGTTTGTGGCATCATTCATGGGAAAAAAAGGTGTCAAATTCACTAGAGTGCATGAAATAATATCGTTTCACAAAAAGCTTGATTTTGTCGTATTTTGTTTCAAAATAGAGCATTTCGGTGAAACTAACCATTTTCTATTGTTGATTACTGAAAAACGGAATAAGGTAGAAACAACATCTTTTTTCTGATTAAAGATGAGAGTCCAATCTTTCATTTGGTAGTATGTGTGTTTCCATAGTCCAAACACAAAATTTTGTGGGCCTTGAAAGATCAGTCAAAATGCTTAAATCGATTGGCACCCACGGCATCCCTTTTCTGAAAACGTCTGGCAGTCAAAGAGTTAATCACACATTTTATATCTGTTCTAAATGTAAAACAAAATCTAGGTTTTCCTACTCTTGTTAACAAAAGTGGGGGAAAAAAATTAAACTAATAGAAATAGTTCAAATGATTTTTTTACGTCAGGGGTTAAAATGAGTTAATGTACCATTAGCCAACATATCTGCGGTGTGGGCACATTTCAATTTATATTGTGCTTTGTTAAAATGCCAGTGCTAAATAAATATTTTACAATAATATTATAATTTTAATTAATTATAATAAATGCAATGATAGTAAAAATTGGCATACATTTTTTTCGGCGTTTCAGTTTTCGACTTTCTGTCAAGCATTTTTCATTTTCGGTTTTCGGTTTCAGCCCCAAATTTTTTTTATTTCGGTGCATCCCTAATGTTGGAAAAACAGTGAAAGATGTCTGGCTGGGAGCGGAAGGGGTAGCAGGAAGGAAGGAAGGAAGGAAGGAAGAGAGCTGATGCTAGATGAAGTGTTTGTTTTGCAGGGAGGGCGAGAGAGGAAGGAAGAGGGTGGGAGTTGCCGTTTAGTGTGTGTGGGTGTGCGTGCGTATGTATGTGCAGTCACGGCTTAATGGACAATAGGATGTGTCAGGTATAGACCATCACTACAACCCACAGAAAGGTCAGAGGTCAGGGGTTAAAAGTCAGACATTGGCTAGGCAATCAGATGGGAGTGCGTTGGAGGAGGGGGGGAAGGAAACGGCTGTCAGGAAAACACATGGATAAAATAAAGGTGAGGTAGAGGGCATCGGAAAACAGACTCACACATTGACAAAGAAAAAGGACACTTGAGGAATCATCTTTTCTCCCCCTAACATCTGCCCCCACATTGAAGAAACTCCCCCACTTTGCTTTTCCCTTAAGAGAGTCATCTTACCTCAAGTACGCGTGTGTATGTGTGCAAGCACAACCGAAACACACACACAAGCTCGCAAACCCAATCAGACCATGTGTCCTATTTCTGTAGATGTTTTAATGAGCTCTCTTATTGTGGAGTGGTGACCGATATTATTTAGGCTGCCATGTCGCAGCTCATTAGCGAAAACCAGCCTCCAAAAGATGATTTGAATGAGGTGACACCACAGGACCTCATTGAGGCAGCGTGGGGACACAATGCAATTGCATTCATGCGGTCATCAGCAGAGACACGGGATGGATGTCATTAGCAGTGTAGCATCACCAACAGATCAATACAATAGGCTTGATTCTAAGAATAAAGGATGTGTTGAAGTTCTCGAGTTGCAACTAAATGACAAACGATGCAATTTTAGTAGTACATTGGTATTGAGATAAAAAGTAGTCAATAAAAGCTACACAGCCGCTTGTTAAAATATTCTTTTTTTTAATCGCCATATATTATTCCCCTTCTGCACTGAGCAGCATCAACAGAGCAGCATTACAATTAGAAATGTAGTCCGTTATGCACTTTGGAGTGCCTAGTGTGTTTGTCTATCCGTTTGGTAGCATGTACTGTAGAAGTGGAGGGGACATTTTTTGAAAGGACACTTAAAGGCTAAATGTTGAACTTGACTAGGGGTGGGACGATACGGTTAACTCACGATTCGATAATGTGACGATATGTGGCCCACGATAACGATAGTATCACGATATCTACGGTATTTGATATATTGTCAGAGATTTTCGCAACGCTATATCACGATATTCAGTATGTGAGTGACAGTGAAAACTTGCAGACTGTTCTTCTTCGCCACTGCTTCTGCCTATTTTGCCACCAGTTAGGGATGAGCGCCCCCACAAGCAGGACAGGAGAGATTAAGTACTGACGATGACAAGGGGGGAATCAGGGAACTAATCATTAAAATTTTCAGAGATGCTTCTGACCGTGGAAACTCTCTGCACCTTCTGTCTTTGTTTGAAACTAAAACTAAGATAAGTCAAATTTTAATACTTCAGATATTTTGATATTTTAAAAAACTTTATTTGCTGCAGCAAACAATAGGGAGCTATTTACTTGAGTTTTTATTTAACTTTTGAAGACATGCTACTGCCCCTGGAAGATTCCTGAACTTTTTGTTTTGATTTGTAAAACAAAGATGTCTATTGACTAAGATTTTATTTTAACTCAAATATTTTACTAACCCTAAACGTTGTTCAATAAACATATGCCTTAAAAAAAAAAATTGTATCTTACTTTTTTTTTTAAATGCCAATATTTTCCCTTTTAATGAAAATGACTATCGGCTCCAAATGTCTGTTATCGCCGTCCATGACTACTAATAATCTGTATCGTATCGGCCCTGAAAAAAAACATATCGGTCTATCTCTACCTGTTATATTTGAATAGTTGTTTGTAATTAATTTAATAGATTTTTTTTTGTAAAGGGAATCATTTGTTGGAGAATTTACTGTAGAAGTTTGCAGATTCTTGTGCTTCATTCAAGTGTCATTAAATTGGTCCCTATTTTCACAAAAGATAAGCAGTTTGGAA
Source organism: Vanacampus margaritifer (assembly GCF_051991255.1). Lineage (NCBI taxonomy): Eukaryota > Metazoa > Chordata > Actinopteri > Syngnathiformes > Syngnathidae > Vanacampus > Vanacampus margaritifer. Next base: position 22,253,355 of record NC_135434.1, read on the forward strand.
TTTTGTTGTTTCCTTATTGTACAGAATGGGACACGAAATTTGTTGTTAAGTCATTCACTCCCAGCCATTTTCATTGAAGCAACCCCCTTCGCTCCTGGCTATTTTACTGGATTTCGACAGATTTTGCAAGTCCCACAGAATATTGTGATCCATTGCTATAAAAACATGGAACCTACCAAAAGAAAGATTAGAGTCTCTTGATTTATTTCTGTTTTTGTTTTACAGCAATTAGCATTAGAATATAGTTTCATCATTATTCACAAATCTGTTTCCCAGCTTGCCCTGGTTGATTTCTTATGCTCTGCTGCCACCTGCTGGCCGTTTTTATAATAACTACCATTGCTTCATACATTTCAGTTCAGAGGCTGCATCAAAGCCTTCTGTATGCTATAGCATAATTTAAAAAATAACATTAAAAAAAACTATAAATACGTCATTGGGAGCATGATATTATTTAAAATAGAATGTATTTATACTGTACGTTTTTTGAGCAAATGAGATAAAATTATACGTAATATGTACCAAAGTATTATTTTTTAAATGTATGTATTTATTTATTTTACTATTACACGCCAACCATAATAATTAAAACTTTCAACTAAATTCAACGTTTATTATAAATACTATATTCTGAAATGGTATGATTATTTATCGTTAAGCCGCTGACTGCTTCAATCCTTATTTTCACATAAAAGCAGAAGAATCTCCACTGGGCCTTCTGCCAAAATCTTCTCCCCATCCTCTGCTTCAGTCTTTGCACTGCCTCTTCACTTAATCCAGCCTTCAGGATGCCCACTTCACTCTGTTACCCCTTCGCATTGTTAGAGAAAGAGTGAAAATTCCTCTAGCAACGTATCGAAATGTGGGATTTTTGTATAGCTCGCCCACTTTGTTATCTATTCAACCCTCCCTCTAACTTTCCTACCCCCATCCCCCGTCTCAATGTCTTTTTGGCTCACTAAAGCGTTGGCTGCTAAGGCCTCCGGCATCGATCCAATAAAGCCGGCAGTGTGCATTGCGAGACTTGCCGATTTCACACAAATGTAGCATTTGCGAATGGCCATTTAATAGCACATCACCATCATCTGATCTGGAGTGGGGGCAGATGGTGGGGTTTAACCTCTTATTTTCTTTGTGAACATGGAATCAATAACAGTCATTTTGTTTCAATTTGCACACACAAGAGTATGTAGAGACACAACACACGTATACATTTTCAAATTGCATTTACCAGCGCCACCAGTGAAGCTCATCAACCACATTTGTTTCCTAGGATGGAAATGTCGCATACTGTGCCTGTGGTAGGCTAGATAGGGATATGAAGGACACGTAAATGCGGTACATAAACAGTAGGGGTGTGCCAAAAAATCGAGTCTCATAAGAATCGCGATTCTCATTTAGTATGATTCAGAATCGATTTTAAATGTCCCAAAATCGATTTTATTTCAATTATTTTATACTGTCTTGCCCTTGTTTGTGTGTGCCTTTATTGGGAGCACTGTTCATGTTGTACACAATTTGGCCACTTAGGGGCAGTTCGGTTCCGCTTGTTCTGATACACTGTAAAGTTGTAGCCACATACAAGCAAAAAGTAATGATCAAGTTGTTCCAATAAAAGTTGTGTTTTTTTGCAGTGTAGGATGTTAAGATGCTTCTCTGTATACATTCCTGAAGCGTTTTGTATGAATAGTCGTTCTTTTGAGTGATAAAAGTGCCACGAGTAGCGCGCTAATTAGCATTAGCGAGTCAGACTGGAGTAGATCATGACAATTCTTTGCATATCTATAAATTGAACCAGAAATCATTGTCAATCAAATAATTTTTAATCTAAAATCGTTCAGAATCGCAGGCCCAAAAATCGGAATCAAATCGTGAGACAAAGATTCCCCGCCCTAATAAACAGTTAAAGTGCTTTGCATTCAGTTAGTAACAGTTTGACATTTTGTGATGGCTGTGAAAGGTCAATAGAAATCTTCTCCACAGCTTACATTATTGAAACCCATTTTGCTCAAAATGCGACAGATACCCAATTGGAAACCGACAGGTGGTGTAATTGTGTTTAAGGATGTGGTAAAATGAGTCAAGTCACAACTTAAAACACCCCTCTGCAGGGAGATCTTATATTGATGCCATTTATAGCGGGTTTGGGTCACACCTAATAATTCAATTCGGGAGTTTCATTGTGTCTCATTGCCACAGGCGTACTTAGCCAGCCGGCCGGTCTACTTTTACAAACCCGTGTGAAAGAATGGAGCGCTCACTGCATTCAATCACGGATCGTTAATAGAGAGTGACTGTTGCCACTGGGTGTAGGCGTCATCATGTTTTTGGTGATGGATGAATTGTTTTGCTCAAATCGTGTTTATCATTGGAGCATGATCATTCATCAACAAAGGTGTTATTGGCCCTCTTTAACTACATTGTGCTTAGATTTATGTGCCTGAGGTTTTGAGATAGCAGCCTCGGTTACTCGTGGCACTCATTGTATGAGAAATTACAATTCAATTAAAGAGTGTCATCTCTCTCCAGAAATGTCCTACTTACTTAAAATAATCTGCCAGTGCAGAAGTTCAATCCAAGAAACAGGCTCCATTCCAAAACGGTGACAATATTTTACACACTTGACTTTTTTTTAAAGATTAGCACTGTTTTCATATTGATAACATTTCAAAACAGTGTGTTAGGATGTAGTTTGTAAATTTGAATATTGTGTGTAAAACCTGTTTTAGGGCAACAGTAAGCCTTGTCAAATGTTTGAAGGGAATACTGTATGACACATTTTACTCCTAAGAAAGCTGCACGAGTTGGTCATTTCTTAAAATACGATAACTAACGGCAACAATTTCCCTGTTCAAAGCTGATACATTTTTCTTTCTTGAGTTTTATTGTGCTTTTTGTGCTTTTTCAATGTATTTCATGACAAACGTTGCCATTGGGACTCCTGTCATTGGCTTCTAATGCCACACTGTAGCTGTACACTTGACACGTTCATTAGGTATAAAGCCGTTCATTTACAGCATACTGCTATTGGATCGTCCTTGCCTCAACATTCATTTCCCAACACATTGGCGTCTGAGGCATTGCCAGCACAATTAACTTTGATAACATAGCCTCAGTTTAATATACTGCTGCTGAATTGGCTCAACAGGAGTGCGGTGATAAGCAGTTTCACAGCTTTTTGAGTGGCAATAGCTTTAATTATCAATGAGAGGAAAGGAGGGACACAAAACTTTCCTCCACAAACCTCCAGCCAAAGGTCATTAAACTGTGTTGTTTGTTATTGTTGGTGGACACTTGCGCAGGTACCAATATGGAATCTGTAGTGTTTTTGTTTGTCTTTACATAACTAATTTATTTATTTTTTACAATCTTGCGACTTTTTATGTCAACAAAGTGGTGCTGAGTGGTTGCGTGGTTTTCTCCACATAGTCCGTCTTTTGCCACCATTTCAAAAAGGTTCATTAAAGACTCTAAACTGTCTATCAGTGTGAATGTGAATGCAAATGTTTTTTTATCTATATGGTAGAGATAAATCAATATGTTTTTTTTTCGGGCCAGATACCGATTATTCGTAATCAAGGAGGCCGATAACCGATATTTGAAGCCGATATTCATTTTCATTTAATATTATTGTATTATTATACAAATGCTAATCTTGATCGTGTTGTAATGTCTTATTGAACAATTTTTCAGACTTTTCAAAATGTAGGTTTTAGTTTTTTTAAATCTTAGACAATATACTTAATTTCAAATTTCTAAAAATAAATGTTCAAAGAGCTCCCAAGGTTATCAGTAGGTCTTAAAAAGTTAAATGGAAACTTAAGAAGTAAATACCATAGCTCTGATTATCCCCCCACCCCCCGAAAAAAAAAACCTCTTAAACTTTTACATTTCTTTCTTTTAATGTAAAACAAAAGGTTCAGAAGGTTCCCAGGGTCAGCAGCATCTCTTATAAAGTTTACTGAAAATCTAAATAGTTTCCCGAAATTAAAATGGTTTTTGCTTTTATCGGCCGTCAGATTTTGAAAAAAGGCCAATACTGATAGTCGTCAAAATGCCCAATATCTGTGTTGATAATCGGCCTGGACGATTATTGGTCTATCCCTACAACATGGCGACTAGTTCAGGATGTACCTGACCCAAAGTCTCATCGGCTCATCTGCAACACTAATAATGACAAGTGCAATGGAAAATGGTGTTTTTTTTAATAACCACTCAAGTCTTATAAAATACTATGTCTTGATGATAAATGTTGCAAGTTCTGTCAAAATAGTTTCTAATACACAACTGAGATACTAAAGAGAGTGAATTTTTGCTTTGCACAAGCTGATGTTCTTTTCTTTCCCTCTTTCCCGGCAGGTTGCCAGGAGCCTGCCTGCTCTCCTGAGTCCTTCTTGATCATCTGAGTGAGGTCTCAATCCATCACTCGCACCATTTCCACCAAATGGGAGTTTACATCATAGAAATGGCCTGGGTGAAGGTCTTGCTCTTGTTGTCCCTATTTGGATGTGAAAAGTCTCTGGGACTTAACTGGAACCCAATCCCACGCAAGACTGTGCGGTATCAGGGTAAGTGAGCTGTGCAATACTGAGACTGTGTTAGAATTGAAGTATTTAAACGTACACAATATTTTTATCTTAAACCTGACAAAATTGGGAAAAGGCTTCTTTATTGTCATGAAAACGTATGTGGGACTCTATCCACCGTCTTTCCTTTCTTGCTGTTTCCTCTTCTTTTTTTTTTATAAAGCAAGAGCAGTCAGGGCAAAGACAGATTGTCTTTCCCTTGACAATTGCACCAAGACGAGTGGTGGTATGTTGTTTCCCGATAAGCAGGTGTGTTAGTAGGTCTGCGAGGTTCACTCATCATCCTCTGTCCGCTTCATTCGTGTCACTCAGCGTGCAGATGGTTTAAGCAGACTTTCTACTTGATGTTGAAGTGTTTCCTACCTCTGATTGATTCATTGTTTAAGAGGTGTGTCACAAACAAACAATGTTCGCAGAGAACTTAACCTCTTTGGTGGTGCTAGAAAATTAATTCTGTCTGGAAAGCCAAAGAGACTTCTCCATTATCAGAAATGGCTGATGTCAGATTTATTTTAAGACTCTGATGTTGACCCTAAGTCAAATAAAAATTACGCCAATCTAATCCCGGTGCTAAACTGCATTTGCACTCTTTATCTCCGTCTTCCACTGCAGCCATGCGGGGCTTTCTTCACTGAACAATGCCAATTGTTGCAGGCGGCCTTAGAAATGGTGCCTGTTTTAATCCATCAAAGGGAAGTGCAGCATTTTCTTACTTGGGGATTTAGCAAATACTATTTTTCTAACCTCTCAGTATCATCTATCGTGCCTTTTATCTTATTTATCTATCTTTTAGGCTTCTCTCTCTCTCGCCTTTTTGCCTTTTATCATTTCATCGTTCCCCACCCGTGCTGCTTTGTATCCTTATTGAATGAATCTGAAATGGTCCTGTGACGTTTTCACAGAGAGCTGAGATATCCTCAACTCTCCAGGAGAATGACACGCTTGTGGTGGTGTGTGTGTGTGTGTGTGTGTGTGTGGGGGGGGGGGGGGCTAGTTCAAAAGCTTGTTTTGTACATATATTCTAGAGCAGAACGATTTTGTAAAATAATCTAGTTACAAATTGTTGTTGTTTTCTCAGCATTGTGATTTAATCTGCTAGGTCCTTTTCGAATGTATAATTCAACAAGTAACCAATTAATTAATATTCATTAAAATACAAAATATTGGTATATACAATATAGTCTACAAAGAAAATGGCAAATGAAGCATTATTTAATATGTAATAAAGGTGTAAACTGAATGATATATTGATCTTATAAGCGTTCACCACAACAACGAAATTCTGACAAAAAAAGTGGGGCGTGAACATATAAGTATATACAGGCAGTCCTCTAGTTACGAACATCCGAGTTACGAACATTCGCAGATACGAACAAAGGCTGGCTAATGTCTATAAAAGCTGTATTTTGCGTGCAAGTTAATGTTTAAGTGCGCACCACATCATATATTATAGTACAGTATTGTACTGTAGTTCCCCTCTTTGCCACAACCCCGCCAAGCAGCACCGCACCATTAGCGTAATTCAACTACCTCTCTGTCCGGCAATGAAGGGCACAGCCTGGAGCCACGACGCACGCACTCGATATTGGCGCCACACTGTGAGTACATTTCAGAGGCTCTCTTGGAGGATATTCATGAAAAGCAGCCCTCACTCGTCTTCTTTATCGGCGTAGCAGCAAAACGTACAATATCTCTTGAGCTTGGAAATCACTTGAATCTGACTCAGTGGTCGCCATCTTGACTCGTCTTACGTGCCAATCACATTCATGTGCACTTCACGGACAGTCTGAAAACATAGACAGTTACACCCAATACGTAATGCCTTCCACTTCTTTAGCCTCACACAAACTCAATTCAATAACTCCTCCACCATCTATGTACAGTAAGCATATTTATTTTGTTTTTTATTGCATTGTAATGTGTAAAAATGTAATGTACTGTAAGGAAAAGTGGTTCAGATAATGGATGATTTAATTTAATGTATGCACTGTATGTAAAGTATATATAAGGTATATAGTTTAATTTGTTTATTTTTTTACATATTTTGATTTAAAAAAAAATCTTTGATAAAATAAAATTTTGAAACTATTTAATTGGAATCGATTTACAAACAAATTCAACTTACAAACAACCTCCCGGAACCCATTGTGTTCCTAAATTGAGGACTACCTATACAGTAATTTTTAAATAAATTACATAAAATAAAGTGTAGATTATAACTAAAATGCAAAATCTGTGGCTTTAGCACTTCAACATATGCAACTTTTCATATTTATTGAAACATGAAATGTAAACATGAACCGCATGCTTTTTGTAGCACTGAACTTATCAATGTCGTCTATAAAAAAAAAATAGTCATCACACATGTTAAAGTGTAGGAAAAGTAAGATTATACCTGTTTAAATGATTTACAGTAACATTTTCTGATTTAAAAAATGGATAAGCACCTGCAGGCACTACAAGCCGCAGGGCTGCAGTGAGACTTCGGTAAGGAGTAGGGCTGTGCAGATCGATCCAAGTATCGATAGAATCGATACTAACGTGAGTATCAGTATCGGATCGATGCCAGAGCGCTAGTATCGATATTTCACATTTATTTATTTATTTATTTATTTTGGTTTCTGATGGGTCCTTCGTGCAATCCCTTTGTAGCACACGCGCATGTGCCAGCCTGCCATTGATTGGCGGTAACAAATAATGATTTTTACAGTGAATGACATAATATGACAATGAGTCATATTATGCTTCGCTTGACCTTTTCCAACTACTAGTTGAGCTAGGTATTAGTGCAGCATGATATGTAAGTATAGTTTATGTAATGTGACTAGACTAGAGGAACTTCGGTGGGTGATGTTTCTTTGAGTGCCAGTACTAAGAATATGAAGATTATTACTACATTGCAAATTTAGACAACAGCCTTGGTATTCTTCCGTTGAAAATATTTTTATGATTTTTATAAGTCTAATTTGATTAAAATTAATTTTAATTTTATTTGAAAAAAGTTATTGAATCGGACAAATGATTTAAAATACCATATTTTATCAACCTAAAAGTACTTGGTATCAGTATCGATATTGGCGATATTGGCACCAGTATTTACCTGGTATCGATCGATACCAAAATCTCAAGTATCGCACAGCTCTATTAAGGAGTAACATCGTTTTGTCTTCAGTTTCATTCATGAAAACGGACGGACGCAACATCTGACCCCATACAGACAAATTTATCCTCTTGATATTTAACCGGTGACAACTCTACAGAGAGACACTATTTTAAAATCATTTGACCGGTGGATGCGTTTTGATTGGTCACGGTTCAAGTAGCGCGTATATGGGAAGTTAAAAAAAAAAATCCTCAAACATGTTCGATACTTGCGTCAAGGTCTCTGGAAGTTACACACACCTGGTATGACAGGCTTTAATTAAAACATTGCTGTCTCTGCCTGCGAGAGAGCCCCTCTGCTCCCATTGACCAGTCAAATCGCAGCTTTTGCATTGAGCAAATCGTGTTTTACTGCATCGGGATTATATTGAAAAGGCAATTAATCGTTCAGTCCTAATATACTGTACACCCACTTGTCACTTTCTTTATTCCTCCTGCACATCCCTCTCACACCTCTGATCTCACTTTTGATGCATCATTTGAAACCAACAAAAGGAAATTGAAGGAAGAAACTGTTGCCATCAAGAGTTTGTGAAATTGTCAGTTACAAATCAAGCATCCATCCATGCATCTTCTTCCACTTATCCGGGGTGGTTCCCAGCCCAACCAGGAAACGTAGTGTGTCCAGCGTGACTGGGTGGGTCGTTCCCCAGAAGGGGTGAGCAATAATCATCGTCATCGATATTATCGTCAACTTGGCTCTCACGATGTCCAATTTGACATTATCGAGTTTTAATATTATCTCTAAATGAGGAAAAAAAAAACGTCTCAATTGATTGGCTGAAAAGTAGGAGGACGTGATGAAAGTTCTCATTTGGCGAATCAGCGTGCATAGGGCGTAAGAAAGAGGAAGAAGTGATACGTCTTCATTCTGCAAATCAGCGGGCAGGATTCAGTCACGTAATTCGGTGGCGCCAGCCGTGAGGAAGACGGGAGAAGCAAGTGTTTACAAGTGACAACATGGAATTGAAGTCTCGTATTAGTGACTAATAAACTTAGCAAGACTTAAGTCGACGTCCCTAGCCTGGAAATTATTTAGGGTTGACAAGACCAAAATAACATCGTAAAGTGTGCCGAAAAACGCTCGCCGTGAAAAGCACCTATGTTCCAACACGGCCCATATGAAGGATTACGTGACTCCACAAGTACGACTACCGCTCAAGAAAAGATATGTAAAGCTGCCGAACACAATCAGAAAATCCTCACTGCATTGAGCACACATCCACACACAATGAACACACACTGTGATTGACAAAGCAAGTAAACATGGGCAATGCCTCACAAACGCCGCCGTTATGCAAGCGAGTAAAAGTTGACCGGATGTTCCAATCCATATTGGCTTAATATTCAGTTTTTACACACTTGTACTCCGCATCATAGCTACATTTGCGACTATATCACGTGTATTATGTATTGCCTGTCAAAAGATCACGGCTGCTTTTGTTGTCATTACAATATATGCCGGATGCTGGCTCTTTCTTTACTATTCTATATATTTGTTCCATCACCATCAAATCATGTACAGCGCGCAATTCTCGAATCGATTCAATATGCGGTTGAATCTATTTTTAAACATCAATTTTTTTATGTGAATATTCAACAAAACGTCTTACATAGGGTTAGGATTAACAGATTAAGCATGGAAGTATGTTACATCAATGGAACAGTAAACCTTAATATTTGATTTCAGTGCTGTTCAATAATGAAACAGACTGCAACTTGAATTTTCAGATAAATAAATACATTTTCATACAAATCTTACAGTGTACGTGTACAAGTTTACTGATTCGTATTTTAAAAATTTGAGTTTAAAAAAAAATCGCAATAATCAATTTAGAAATTTGTATCGGGATTAATTGGTATCGACTTGAATCGTGACCTATGAATCGTGATACGAATCGAATCGCCAGGTACTAGGCAATTTACACCCCTAATATATATATATATATGTGTGTGTGTGTGTGTGTGTGTGTGTTTCCTGCCCCCATTCTGACTGCTGTAGTAAACAGCTTTTGTCGTTGTGATTTCTGTAGTATTTGGCAGTGGTGCACCAGTACTTAGTGCAGATTAAAATGTGATGATGTAAATGGGTGAATGTGAGGCAAAGCGCTTTGGGCACAATATGGTGTAGTTAAAGGCACTATATAAAAAGTAGTCCATTTAGCATTGACCAGATCTGTTATTATGGAATAATAAAAAATTGACAACGATTCAGAAAAATCAATGAAAACACCTCATTTAGCCTGGAAATAATAAAGCTTTCATTGTTAAATGTTGCCGTAGAATATTGTTGTAAAATGTTTTGCAGAAGATGTATTGAGCAAATTAAAATATAAACAAGAGCTGTTCAAAAATGCTGTCAATAATTATTCTGTGAAGCGAGTGCAGACTTACAGAATATCGTCAAAATATCGTTAGAGTTTTTTGAAAAAATATCAAGATATTTTATTTGGGCCAATATCGCCCACCCCTAGACCTCACCAGGGAGGTATCCAGGACGCATCCTGGTTATATGCCCGAGCCACCTCATCTGGCTCCTCACGATGCATAGGAGCAGCGGCTCTACTCTCTGAGCGTCTCCTGGATGACAAGTTTCTCACTCATTTCTCGGAAGGTGCCTAGACGCCCTGCAGACGGAAGATTTGGGTGACTTTTGAATCTTGGTCAGCACTAATCTATTCCAGTGGTAGACCAAAGGGGATCTGCAGTGATAAATGCAAGTAATTCTTTGGCACTCTCTACCTCCTTGCTTCCTGTCCTCCCCACTTCCCTACCCCTGAAAAATAAGTGGGCGAAATTAGAAGGTATTGTAGCTCCCATTACTTCTGGTGCAGCCTTGAGTCCTGAAACCTAAGAGGAGGCAGATCACGTCACCTCATATTGCCTATCTTACGTGGTTTGACACTTGAGTGCAGAAAGATTCTCGGCACAAATTGATTTATATTGGAAACAAGTAGGATTATCTTACTTATTGAGAGATTTCTCCACTCGGTTAAAGAAAAATGAGATTTTCAGACTCAATACTGGGGTAAATAACTGATATGGATGAAGGAGAAAAAAAGCCAGATGAAATGGAAAAACAAAGCTGCAGAAAAAGAAAGAAAGGGGGGGGGGTTCCAGATGGCGAATGGAGTGGAAATATAATGGCAAAAGAGCATGAAAGTGAGACAGGTAGTAGATGGAGCAAGAGAGGGAGACGGGTCACTCACTCACTGCCTTAAAAGGACAAAAACCTCTAGGATACATCTCTGCACAGACATGCAAAGCACATTCAGTTTGTGTGTGTACCTGTCTAATCATCTTTTGTTAAATGTGTGTACTGCTTAGGCTGGCACTATGAACGATTTGGAACTCTTGGGCAGAGCAGAAGGGGTGGATGTCTGTTGTTATGCGTTTGTGTGGGTTGGGAGGGTGATAGTGAAGTCTAAGCAGAGATGGATGCAGAGATAATATTTGCCCCCACCCATTCCTACCAACACTCATCACCCCTCCCTGCAATTACACAAGGAATACATGCGGATGCAAAACAAGAAAATAAACATCCTCTGTGAGTGTCTTGTTGTCATGCAATCTACCATGCCTATTTTCATCCTTTAAAAGTCAAATTTTGACATTTTAAATGCTGTTTAAATCATATAGACACAAAATTCACAATAATCAAAAACTTTAGACTTATTTTGTTGGTATTCAAACATATAAAGTATACAGAATGAAATGTCATGTCAAAACTAAGTATTGTAAGAAAAAAAACAGTAATCACAACCAGCAGCTGAAAAATGTTATGGTTTAATATAAAGAATGATAAAATAGTTCAAATTTTAAATTAGAATCGGATGCATTTTCAGTGTTACAGTATTGTAAAGTGTCTCATTAAAAGTGTACTTATAGTGACAGCAGTCGGGCCAAAACCTCATAAATCACAATGTGGTCAATTTCATATTTTTTTAAAAATGTATACTCTTCATCAGACTACACATGTGAGTGTTATTTTTACACATCATTGACCAATCTAAAGTGTTGAAAAGGGCTTGATTATTTAATGATAACGGTTTAACAACCATGCTGTTTTTTGGGTCTCCTGAAAATCGACTATTATGGAGGTAAAAGGTTTCGGCCTGACGCCAGCGATACATTTTTTTTCTATTATATTATATTATATTATATTATATTATATTATATTATGTGTGCATTTTATCATATCATATCGTTCTGATTTCTAGTAAAAAAATGAAATAAATTGGTAGTCCTCTTAAGTCCCGCCGCCCATTCTATCTAGTCAACACATATCAAGGCTAAACACAAAACGGCCTGCCAAGATTTTCATAAGGAATGGTTGAAAAAGCTGTATTTCATTGTAATTAGGCTCCAAGTGTAAACTGGGTTGCATGGCAAATAAAAGAGTCCTGCTATAAATGAGTCTGCAAACGTGGCCGAACTGCTAAGTAACCCCAAACATAACTCAATGTTCTACTAATTACAGTGCATTACTTTTTGTCCAGAAGACAGCTAAATGCTTCTGGACTCAACAGACACACCCACAGTTTCTTTCAGTGTTTGGATTTTGCATTGTGACCACAGTGTTGTCTTTATTACAGCTGTTGCAGGACTCTTGTGATTGAACTGCATTTTGATGCTTTCAGATAAACATTAAATCAGTTGACTCCGGTGACACAGGAGACTTACTTTTTACTACGTTGAAGCTTGCGAGCAATATTCTCCAAGAAGTGCACTTGTAGTAAATCAGTCTGACGTCTAAACTTAAAGTCAACATTCCTAGGTCAAGTAAAGCTTGTTTATGTGTCTGAATATTATGGGGGCATTTTTTCCCCCTCCATGTCCCTCAGACTTTGCCTTCTTGGTTTTCCTGTTGTGTTCTGAGACACACATACGCACGCACGCACACACACTCTAACAATTACACAGCCCAGTGACAAAGACCAGTAAGCCAAAGTTATGCCAAAATACAGCAGCTGAGGTTAAACAAAGAACAGAAGCAAAGAAGGATGGGGAGAAGAAAGGGAGCCCCAAGAAATGTAATGTGTTTCGAAATTGAGCCCCTTTGATGCAGTAAATGAACCCTGCAATTGGTAAAGGAAAGCCAAAACCAATATGCGTATGCCTTTTATTATTGAGAGGGAGAGTGAAAAAAAGATTGATTTAGGAATGCTGGGAGAGACAAATGGCAAATTGTGGCTGTGGAAAAGGGCCAGGCCTTTGACCTCCAGAGAACTCTCTCTTTCTCTTGGCCCCTCTCTCTCAACCTTTCTTTTCTTGCATTCTGCCTCTTCCATATCTTCTCAAAGCCTCCAATTACAGTAATGAGCAGTTGAGAGCAATGCAGAGGAGGCAGCGCAAGGTTGTGCGTGACTGGCAGTACAGATGTGGGAGGAGGAAGAAGGAAGGGGAACATTCATCACTGCTTCTCTATCTGCGTTGAGTGTCACTCATCCCCCCGCCCCTGAGCTGATTGGTCGGTAGAGATTAACAGCCTGGACCAGATGTCACGACCTGGAGTGTGCACTGTTGTCACACTGACTCTGGAAGAGCTGATGTGTGACCAAGTGGGCATGTGGATTAAAGTGAAACTGCCACTCCAGGCTGCTCTTATGCAAAGCACTTCTTTGCAGCAGTGTTAAAAGGCTTTTACTGATACCCTGATTTAACGCTATTGGCCTTATGTGCAGAAACAGCATAGTCCATTATATGTAGCCTTAAAAGAGTGTGAGGAGTACACGCCGGGGGCAAGAGTGAAAGTGAATTGAGCATACTGTATGTGAATTTCACACACTGATGCACATATAATATATGAGCAAAAGTCTTGGCACGCAACACTTAATCGATCACAAATTGGATTAAAATTTTCTTTTGAGGATATATAGTTTATTTAAATGTGCACGGGTGTAATATTTTTTTATAGCAATAGACATAAAATACACACATTTTCTCCTGAGGTTTATGTATCCATTTATGAAAAAGGGATGCTGTCAGCTTTGATTCATTCCACAGTGTTCTTGCACTAGTTGATGGTGTACCTCAGGAGGTAAGTGAGTTGAGGCCCTTAATCCACCATTAAAGTCAAATTCAAATGTTCACAGCAAGTGGTTGATAACGTGAGCACTGTCAGAATGCGTTTTCATGGAAACTGAAAGCATTTGTTATTTTGAGTCAAAGCGCTGAGAAAATCTCTATAAAGCTAATAGAACAAAAATAAAAATGCTGTATAAGAAAGACATAATTATGCTGCTATAGTATTTTATTTTTACTTTTTTAACTCATTCGCTGCCATTGACGTCTATAAACGTCGAAAATTCATTTTAACTATTTCTATTAGTTTAACATTTTTTCCACTTTTGTTGAAAATCTAGATTTTTTTTATTGTACATTTAGTTTTGTACATTCAATTTGTGATTAATCGCGAGTTAACTAGTGAAGTCATGCGATTAATTACGATTAAAAACTTTAATCGCCTGATGCCCCGAATTTTTTATAATATTTTCTTTCTCTTTTTTTTTTAAATGAATTTATGGCAGTGAATGAGTTAAAGAGCTAGAAAGCAGTACACCGATATTGCCAAAAAATATCTAATATATATGCATTTTATCCTACTCAACATCGCTACACAGCCAGCAACAGCGGAAGTAAACACAACAAGTGGGGGAACATTGTGGTAGTTGTCGCAGGAAGCTAACGTGAAGCTAGCGTCTTGTAACAATGATGATGTCGTGCCATGGCTCAGCAGGTTGTCCAGTCACCGGAAGTTCTGTTGTTCAATTCCCACTCTCCACAAGTCATGTCATTGCATTCTTGGTCAAGACACTTCACACACATTGCCTCCAGTGTCACTCACACTGGTGTAAGAGTAGCGTGAATGTTTGGTGGTGGACGGAAAGGCCGTAGGCACACACTGGCAGCCATGTTCCTGCCAGGGCAGCTGTGGCTACGTATATATATATATATATACGTTTACCACCACCAGAGTGTGAAGGCATGAATAATGTATCCATTATGAAGCGTCTTTGAGTGTCCAGAAAAGTGCTATATAAATCTGATGTGTTAGTATTTATTATTATTATGTATGCTAGGTATCGGATCTGAAACTCAGAATTGGCAGATCCTCAAAATCAGGTGACTCAGACTCAGGTGCAAAAAAAATGTGACTGGGACATCACTAGTGCCGAGTTTATCACGATCCCCTCTATATTCGTCTCTCCGCTGTATGGGATAATTTTGGTTTAGTTTAGCTCAAAAGTGTTTTTGGCTAAGAAAAAAAATCATATCTGAACCATCTTAAAAGGAACCCTGGTAGTCATGACAAGTTTGCTCTATATTATTTATTTGGTCGTTACTAACATATCTACGAGATTCATTTTTCAAAAATCATTTACAGTTTAATACATTTTGTAGAAACTTTATTTGGACGTATGCCGCCATTGTTATTTACGTCGCAACGCATTCAGTGCATAGTGACGTAGAATGGCGGCGGTAACCTTGCCAGCAAGATGAATTCTCGCAGTATTTGTAAGTTCACAAACCCTGGAGAATACATTTTGTACCGCTCCCGATGATACGTTTGCAACCGATCTTTATTCGATCGGACCAATCAGGCGTTGTTTAGGCAGGACGAACCCAATAAGCGCAGATGGCGGGGGGGAAACAAACAAACCTAACAGACGAATGGATGCTGCAATTAGTTATGGTCTTGCAAAATTACTTACCGTTTCCTTGTTGAATTTGAACTGCGAGAGGCGTTTTGTGCATTTTTGTCTGGTAAAGTTGTTCGATGGTTTCTCAGCATTTACACATTAACCTCGATTTAGATCACTAGACTGCAGGTCTTGTGCAAATCCAGTCAGTAAAAGTCGGAACATGTCTAGCTTTGCCAGTTTTTCTTCTCATGCTCTCATTCTGTCTTCCACCTGACGCTCTTGTGAACTCCCTGTCTAGGCAGCAGAGAACTGACTTCCATCCCTGAGTGTGTGCATGTATTCATTTTCTTTTATTATATTTTTGGTGAGTTTTCTTTTAAAGAGGGTATCCACTTAGATGAGGGTTTGTCAGCGCCGCATGTGTGTTTGTCTTGAGTCTCGTGGCACTGTCCTACCCGGTGTCTCTCCCTCTTGTCTGTCTGTTTCTGCTTCCCATTCAGTGTTTGTTACTGCTTCAAAGCTCTCCTTAAAATAGTCCTTTAATCATAGTTTGGTGTGTGAGTGGCTGGGCGGTTGGAAGCTATAAGCAGTGGCTGTATATATTTATAGCAGACAGGGAGCTGTGCTGCAAGGCTCAAGGCAGATCACAAAGTCTCGGGTCTGAAGTAGACCTTTTCAGACAACAATGAAGCAATGTGGATTTCCTTGCTTCCCTCTCAGATTCCACCTTCAGTGTTCGCAATAATTTGCCTTTGACGAAGATGCATTATTCCCTGCTATTGACCATTTCCCCAAAACGTCATGCGATTGATTTCCAACCTTCAGGCGGCTTCTGGTTTCTGTTCATATGAAAATGAGCTTTCTTATCTTTTAAATTGAGCCTTTTCTGTCCAGTTGAAAAATCCTTCACAGCTGCTGCCTTTAAGGAAAATATGAGACATGTGTGTAGAATAACAAATTTTCTGGCAGTGAACATGAATATACTGCTTCTCATAGAGAACATATTAGTTGACATTTTCAAACAATTTTCTGAACAATTACAAATTTTAAGTACATTTTATTAGTTAAATGTAAAACGTTTTTCTTAGATCTTTGTCATTTCAGTCAAACTGACTACGTTAACATGCAGTCAATAACCCTTTCAAAACCGGTATATTGGCAATATTCGGGTTTTGGATGCATACTCTGTAGGCAAGGAATCTTGGTCTTTTGAGTACAGGAAGCACTTGTATGCCCAGCCATCTCGCGCACATGCACCCTACTTACCAGAAATACAGAAGTAAACAAAATAAAAACAAAAGTGCAGTCACCTGTTATTGTGTCTCTTTTAAAAAATGACCTAGACTCTCTCTCTTTGTATTTGTATTCTGCCATCTGTTTCACCAGTACACACATCTTTTTATCACGGCAGCATCACATATGACTCCTTCTCTTTGAGGTCTTCTGCTAGCATCAAAGGATAATCACACATACAGCGAATATTTTTAGCTTCAATGTGGATATGCTAGATAAATACAGCACCTCTTATTTACAACCATAACATGTATATTCACATGAGCCACAGGTCTGAAGTCTTCTGTTGGTATGCCACAAACGTTATGGCCTCAGGGTCACCACAGTGTGGTGGAGGGTTAGTAGCACGTGTAGCCATATCTTCAAACTTCGAAAACAGGCCCCATTTTTGGGTGGGCTCAAATCAGTGACTAGGTACTCCATAGAACTGTTACACTGTGTGTGTCTTTCCGTGTGTATGTGCGCCTCCTACCATGTGTGTAGCATAGCAGCAGATATTCAGTCCTCCCCGAGGATGCCGCCTCACTCTTTGTTCACTCTTGCTCATTTGTTTCTCCCCAAAAATGTTTCTACACTCCTGCACCTCAGATAATAATTTGAATTCACTACTTATCTGCCGCTTTCTTTCATTAAGCACTTTTACTCTCCTCATCTCTCTCCTGCTAAGCTTCTGCTTCTAATTGTAATTTTCCGTTACCTTGTCCGTATTTAACTGCCACGTTTCCAATATTTGCTGCATGTTTACATAGAAAGACCACTGGATTAACAGCAGGGTGAGCCAAAATGACCTACTTACAATTTAGGATGCTTTTGGTATTTGTGCAGTCTAAATTAGAAAGAATTATATATATATATATATATATATATATATATATATATATATATATATATATATATATATATATATATATATATATATATATATATACATACACTCATACACACATACACGTCATACAAATAAAACAGATAATAAGGAAATCCGCCCAAAATTATCGTTAATCATCGACCAATTTGACGTCATACAGATAAACCAGATAATAAAGAAATCCGCCAATAATAATAGACATACCACGTTGGTCCATCGGTTGTGGTTGTGACTCAAGTTGTGCCCAACTCCTCAATCCCTCCCCTCTCCTACGGTAGTGTCGCATATTTGTGACGTCATAATGCTGTGACCTCGCGTTCACAGCAGATGCATCATGGTGACATGGCAGTCGCCAATGTGGGCTTTCTTTACTGTCCTGTTATGGAAAATAACTATTTAACCTGTATTATTAACATAAGTTTATACTGTATTTTGGACACTTGTATTTTCTTTAACAATGGGCTTTTCACTACTTGTACATAAAGCAATATAAGCCTGCTCGGAACAGACTGCTTGCTTTCCTGTCTAGCTGACCCTCCCTTTCTCCTCCCAAAACCTAACCAGGCTGTATAAAAATCTTCCCATGATAATTTACTGCGCACACTCTCACAGATCTTTTCTCGTAGACTGCTCTGTAAGACTTGTGTATATTTGAAGCTTTCAAATATAAAGAAACCCAAGAGACAAATTGTTTTCCAGACTGTTTTATTCATCTTGCCTAACTACTGAAAATTCCACAGCACTCGCATATTTTTGTTGCATTTTTAAAACGTGACTGTTTTGTTTTGGCAAACTCAAAATGAGCTACTGGTTGTCTTTGAAGCTGAAAAAATATTGCTTCATGGTGCTTTACACAATGTACATGTTAGACTTATAGTAGGATTCCAAAGTATAGTTGTAGTCAAGTTAATTTTGCAAACAAATATCGGCTTACTTATCGGTTATCGACTTTGGCACTTAATAAATTATTGGTTTATTGGTATCGGTTGAAAATAGCATTATCGTGCATCCCTAATATATATATATATATATATATATATATATATATACACACACACACACACACACATACACGTCATACAGATAAACCAGATAAGGAAATCCGCCAATAATTATCGGCAATCATCGACCAATTTGACGTCATACAGATAAACCAGATAATAAAGAAATCCGACAATAATAATAGACATACCACGTTGGTCCATCTGTTGTGGTTGTGGCTTATTTACATCATTAGGTATTTATTTTGATGCTTGCATATGTGGGAAAATGAGCAACTGCTACACATTTTCCTTAGTATTGCTAACTTAGTAACATTTGCTATATTTAGACACTTGAACCCCTTTTGCCACTTAAAAAAGGACTTACAACAATAGTGCACCTTTGTTAGCAACATAACTTAATAAAGGTCATCTCATCTTAAATCAATCTAAATGTCTGTCTGTCTGTCTGCCTATGCATCCATATCTAATGATTTTTATCTACACATTGCACAAGTAGCAGCTTATTAATTTAAAACATGACAAGTAAATGCTCGTAAATGCATTAAACTAAGATGGAAAACAGTTAAGGTTAGCTTATTGGCGTGGCCCTCGTTAACTGTTCCAGTTTCTGACATGTTCCCGTTGGAAAATTAATTGCCCACACCTGCTGCAAGATCTCCTTTTTCTATCCAAATAGTAGGCTGTATTTATGAATAAAAGTCAATATAGTCTCAAGTAGGCCACAGCGCCACATGTACAGTTTAGCATACCATAGATCACACTACTGTTCCCTAGCTTGAGAATAGCTGCTTTTTGTCAAGAAATAAAAATTATTCATTCTGTAGAGTACATGTTTGTCAATGCCATTCATTCTTTGGGATAGCATTATTTGCAGTGGGGACAAATAATTTGAAAGTGAACACTGTGACAACAAGGTGATATTAAATAAAGCATGAGACATAATGAAAACTAAACATCATCTCTTTCTCTGCTTGCTTATATTTTGTGTACTCTGCTGGAGTTTGTCTGTATGCTAGGTCATTGTTTACCAACTTTTGTTGAGCCAATACATACATACAAAATACATAAGAAAAATGTCACAGCAAAGCACCAAACAAAAATGACACAAAAGTGATGAATACAAAAGTAATGATGATCTTGTCTAAATTTACTCAAAAATAACTTACTCAGTGTAAAATTTTGAACAGTTGATTTCGACACAAAGCTCGCAGGAAACCTCTGATGTTTGAATGACAAAAGGGGACTACACATGTTTTTCAGCCATCTAATAGCAGAGCATTTGCAATTGTTCAGCCTATTATATGGCACTGGCATATATAGATTTAATAATTATATAACTTTTAATGAATATTGAAATATAAAATTGTATAGATAATATAAAATATATGAATATATTTAATAATGCAATGTTATTTAGATTAAATGGAATTGGATCATTTCTTGTGGCACCTCTGATGATCTGTTAATCGTGTGCCACAGCACCCCGTTTGAGAAGTAGGCAATTTGCATAGTCCATGTGTATGTGTCATGCATTTTGTAATTGACTGATTCTTTCTTTAAAATGTTTGTTATTGTCTTTAAGAAGTTAAATCATAATAAAACACAACCTTTTATAAGATTGGTAGACCTGAGGAAATTTGCATCACAGTAATTTCAAGGCTCGCATCTTGCTAATCACTGAGTTATAACTGAATTATAGCTAATTAGATTACCAAGCTTCAGTTAGTCCTTGCATTAAAATGTGATTGTCATCAACATCCCGGATGATTAACAGTCTAATCGTACCTGGAGAATTACACCCATTTTTATTGGGCCCTCATAGGTTTTCGCTTGTTCCTTTTGGATACTTGCATCAATACTTTAAAATCCCACTGCACACTGATCTATAATGTTAGGGCTTTTTGACGTAATTCATGCCATACATCTGATAAATTATTATTTACAGTAGCAGTTTCATGTTGAAAATGATCATTATTGCTGTTGAAATGTACAAATGTTTTTATGTTAAAAACACACAGGGCAATTTGTTCTACAGCTTAGAAATGCTTTTGTCCTTGCTGTTGCTTTAAAATGTTTTGGTCTTTTTTTCCTTCAGTTTCCATGAAAACAAGGGCTTTTACTTTTAGAAGTAATGTCATGTTGTTTGTTTGCAGCCTTGCCTAATGGGCACACCTTATCGCACTTCTAACATGCAGATCTGATTTTACAAAATGGCTGAACTGCTGAAAGTCATGAACATAGCCAGTAATAAGGCTTTTGGTTTATCTCTCTCCCCATGATATTACTGTTGTTTATGTTCATTGCTACCCCAATCAAACTTAACTGAAAAGGCTAACCGCCTTTTAATGAACGAAAAAAAAGTAATGACAGTAATTGAGTAATGCCTTTTCCTACCTTCCTGCTTTAATGAGGCTCTGCTCACCATCAGGCAGTTGTAAAAGGTCTGATTCCATAGCAAAGTAGTATACCATAACTGTGTTCCTCAATTGTGCATAAAAGCCTATGCATGGCACACCATTATTGTTGTTGCAGGTTCTAATCCTGTACATAGCATTCACACTCAAGACAAAGTTGTGGATTCAATCCTTTACTCACTGAGGTAGTAAAGACTTACAAAATATATACTGGAGTCTCACGAGATATGCAGATTTGAAATGTTTGTGCCCACCTTTACAAGCATTTTTTTCCCCCTTAAAACTTTGGTGTAAATTATATGACTTATGGGGGAATTTGTCTTTTTTGATGTATGTGTAACTAAGTACATGATGCAAAAGAGAAATATCTGGTACTCCTTATTTACCAGCTACATTACTGTAAGTATGATTGCCTTCTCCTGATTATGGTGTCAGCATACAAACTGAAGGTGAAGAAACACTGAATGTGTTTACTGAAACTGCGAAAACAGCCTTTTTTTTTATTGATTACATAAAAATGATGATTGCAGCGTAGGTTGGATGTAGGTGGAGGATGATATAGGCTTAAACTGAAAAGCAGAAATATTGTCCATCTGTGCGTTGCATAAAAACCAAGAAATGTGTGTGAACTGGAGCTAGGTGGATAACATTAAGTTGGGGTTGTGTGGTGGGTGGCTCGGTGGTGTGAATAAGCCGGGACATGGACACATTTATAACAATTAAAGTGTGAAATGTTCTCTTCTGTCCTTTCATCTGTGAGCAAATAGGGCAAGTAATATGGTGTAACGGCAAATGTTGTTTCTTTTGTCTCCATCCAGATGTTTTGGACAGCATGGCCAGGTTCAGCATTCAAGGCGTGTTCAACTACAGCATGTTGACACTCTCAGACCATGAGAGAGTTTTGTACGTCGGGGCACGCGAGGCACTATTTGCCTTGGACCCCAACGATATTAGCAGACAGCTTCGGCCACAGGTAACACACGCACACAAGCACATATACACACACACACACACACACACAGATATACCTTAAAAGGTGTGTACTGTGAGCCGTCCCCCTTCAATTTTTTACATGCTCAGAGCAGAGTCCTACTGATTACTGATTGCATCTGGTGCAGCCAGCTGGAATCAAGAATAAAAGTCACGAGAACAGTTACATTCAGAGTGCCTAATGCATGGCCCTTGATTTTGATGCTGAAACAGATATAATTTAATTTGACTTATTTAAAACACTAAAACTGTAGAATAAAAAAAAAAAAAAAACAATTATTGCATAATGATGTCTAACAATGGTGCCACTCAAAGGTGAGTAAGTATACTGTGGTGTTTGAAGGACTGTTTTAAATGTGCGTGAGCAAAAGTGAAGAAAACTATTTTTTCAGACATCTGGATGGATTATGCCCAATGTACATTTATCTTATTGAGCCCTACACATTTGGAATACTAATAACTTAATAGACTAAATTCATTTTCTTTGAAAGCTTTTATGAATAAGGCATTGTATAATCCCAGCCCTCGCCACAATTCCTTGTGTTAATGTAGACACTGCCCTCATTTTATTCTTTTTCGGGGTTCTAATTTTCTGATTCAAGGACATCTGAGAACACACTTAAAAAAAAAAAAAACTCCGGCAGATAATGAAAGTGGAAAAGAGTGTAATAATAAATTAAATGAGTCATACTAGTGGTTGGGCCTTTTATTAGTCATACCTGTTCTTCTATTAAAGCTGAGGTTTGTAGAAGCTAATGAGATAGAAACTGTCAAGTGTTTTAATCGTTTTTCAGAATGTGTTAAAGTACCCTCTGTCAGGTTGGGGAGTTTGGTGGAGGACCCAAATGCAGGGAGCAAAAGGAGCAAGGCAGGGATGCAGTCAAAAAGGGGATTTAATTAAGAAAAAGGCAAACAAGGTACTCAAGGTACAAAAATAACATAAATAACAATGTCCAACAAACCAAACAGGAGCAAGGCTATGCAAGGAAATTATGACAACAGGGCATGGCCTTGGTGTGACAATGACTCGACAAGGACTGAAAGAAAGCAGGGAACTAAGGCCCCGTCCACACAAAAGACAGTTTCAATGTATCCTCCATCCGTCCACACGATGGCGCGGTTTTGGCGCTTGACACTGATCACTTTTGAAACCGGGCTCCAGAGTGGAAAGATTTCAAAAGCGCTGTCTGGACACCATATGCAGGATAATCCTCCAGTGATGATGTAATGGTCGCAGCTCGATGACGACGCATTGTCGCACATTGATGACGTATGCGCCAATTCTTGGGTGACTGCACGCGAACCGTCAGTCTGTCAACAACAATGGCTGATAGCCGTGTCGTAGTTTTGCGCAACCTCCTTAGCTTGCTTATGCTTTTGCAGCAAAATGTTTTGCTTCTTTAGTCCCAAAAAGCGGTGTTGTACTTGAATCATTGTCACTTCTCCTGTGTTCGTCTTTTTCCGTGTTTTGATACATGGAAAGCCATGCTTGTTCTGTAGATTGCGATAAAGTTATGGGGGGGAAGTGTTTGTCTTCTTTGCTGATTCGTCTTCTTCGCTTTCCATTAACTCCCTGTGGCTGCACTACAGCGCCACTCCAGACTTGGCATATACATTACAGCCGTTAAACATCCTCAGCGTCTTCATTTGGACACAGGCAAGTCATGACATGCTTCTGTGTGTACGAGATTTGTTTGAGGAACAAGCCGGCTTTGCTTCCGTCTGGACGGGGCCTAAATACACATAGTAACGAGACAACGAGAGACACCTGGACAAGACACACGTGGCTTGGGGAACTGATTGGGTAACACCAGGGACCGGGATAACAAGCACAGGAGGACATGATAAAACTTGACGAGACATTGACAAAGGGAGACACACAAGGAAAACATAACCCATAAACCAAAACACAGACCATGACACCCTCCTTGAAGGGTCATGATAATTGTAAATTGTGTTAACTGCTACTGTTTAAATAGGGAACCGAGATTATTTATGTCACTTAAATCAACTTGAAAGTCGCATTCGGTATAAGATGTCTCTTATGGGGGAAAACGCCATGTAATTTTGTCAATGACAAAATAATAAACAATGTAAATGAGGGTCATGAACAAATTCAGGATTTTCGTATTAAAACCTTGTTAAATATACAGTGTGTAGATGTACCTGTGTCTGTACCTTCGTGTTAATAGAAACTTGGGAAGCCAAATTTCATGACAATGTTGGCGAGATAAAAACAAGCTTTGTCTCTTGTGCTTAAATTGTTTGTCCGAACTTCTTTAAGTGTTTGGTAGAATTGCACGTAGACACCATGGCACCAAACCTCAGTTTTGGAGCTCTTAACATAGGCAGCATTAAATTAAATTACACATTGTTGACTAAATATATGCTAGTGCAAGTTAAGATGTTTTTTGGCATTAAACAAAAAATAAGTATCTAGAACAAAATGACATACAAATAAATAAAGTTTTATTAAACAGGAAAAGTCTTTTCAGGAAAGTCTGTTTCCTGGATTGAGGGTTTATGTCATTTTTCCAGGTTATTGCTTTATTTTAAATGCATTTGGCTGAGCCCTTGCTTAAGCCTCATTCAGTAATACCATGAGAGAGCAGCCAAATATTAAAATTGTAATGTGTGCTACTTTTGGCTGAAAAACACACAAGTAATGCATATTGCTCACGCTTTGGCTCTGTTCCTCATGCGCTTATTCCGTCCTGTTGTATTGGCCAGATTTTAATATCTGGATCTCGTTTTGCTGAAATGCACTCTGTGGGAATTGTGTTTGTTTGCCACATACATGGCCGCTCACATATTCAGTGAGATGATGAAGCCTCGGAGACCCAGTCTTTGGGAAAGGGTCGTCAGTAATATACCTGAATTGTGATCAATACAATCACAGCAGGTGAGTGAAGGCATAGTGAGCAGCCTGCAGCAGTTTAGGGATTATTATCTGATTTACTATAATGAGAAGTTATTACATGCTCACACAGAGATGTGCACACAAACAGTCACATCATGCAAGCGCAGGCTGTTGTGGTTTATGAGTCTTGCAGTGAAGAAGATAAGACCACCTGTTAACATTCCCCCAGTGTGGAACGTCGAGGAAAGATGCCAGGGCTCCAAAGTTTTGCCCTCCACCGCCATCTGCTTATCACTCCGAATTTGAGATGTGTTTTTTTTTTTTTATGTTAAACACCACTTAAAGAACTTAAGTTATTCAGTCATGTTCTTCCATCAATTTGGTTCAATTATTGATGTACAGTAGCTCAGTCATCCCTCGTTGTGTTTCCCCTGCTGCTATAGCTGTAGCTTTGACCAAACATGCAGCAATAATAAAGCTAAGCATTGCCACTCCACTTTCAGAGGTTTCATATGCACGCCATTGCACGGTGTATAATTAAATGAGGCAATTCACACAATGGCAATGCTAAAGCTCACCTCTTATTAAATTTACTTGATAAATATTGTTGAAAGGTTTTTCATGTCATTGATTAAGTTGTCTTGATTCCTCTCCAGTCCATTACTCGCACATGCTAAATTTGCTATTAAAAAGGTGCATTGTTTAATGCTCAATACAGCTACAGTTGGTGTCAATGTAATTAAGCACAAATAAGGCCATTATGCTATTTTTCAAACATGATCCATTTTACCATTCAATGTGTGTTTTAAGAAAACAATACAGTGCATCTTCATCTACTGAGGGGTCTGTTTCCTCCACGTGAAGCACATTAGTGTGAAGTTAAAGGATAACTCAACACCAAATCGACTTTTTTTTTTGCTGATAAACTGTATAAACTGGTGTCTACAAATGCTTTCTACATGTCCTGGTCATTACTTTGACATTTTAGTGCATGTTTGTTGAAAGCTTGAATTTGGGGCAAAAATTGTGTGTTTAGCGCCAACTTCAGGTAACACTGGGATAAACTCAATTTGGCTATTTCTCCTCTCATTACACGAGACAATACATACTACGTCACTTGTTCCGCATGACGTTGTAGCCCCGCCACCCAACTGCTCATTCTCGTTCACGCCTCCTTAAACGGCTTCTTAGCGATTTGCTGTTGTCAATCACAGCCAGACCACGCCCAACCCTCTCCCCATTCGCAACCCAACGGTCCTCCAGGCAACACCCCCTTTGAGCGCCAATTTCAAATCTTAGTGAGGGGTGGAGCAAGAGTCGAACTTCCTGTTGAGTAATCCTTTAAAAAACTGATTGTTTTAGGAATTTAGAGGGATACTTGACTCATTTAGCCATTTTTAGCAGTAAAAATATATTTTGTTTGTAATTAATTTGATGAATTCATTAGTTTTCATTTATAATTAATACATTTAAAAAAAAAAAAAAACATTTTGCCACTGACTGTTGACTGAAAATGGCTTCACGTAACGACCAATCATGGCTCAGTTTGTTAACGTCACATGACCAAACGAGGAAAACCGGTGAGCTGTGATTGGTCGTTACTTGAACTCTGAGAACGTGTGATGTCATTTTCAGTGAACAGCAAGTGGCAAAATGTGTTTCCAAAAAAGTATTAACTATACATGAAAAATAATGAAGTTATCAAACAAATTCTAGACAAAATACTAATATTTTACCCTTCTCATCGTTCCTAAAATAATAACCAAAATACCTGAAATACCCTCATTCGTGTTATATTTGGTAAAGAGAACATGCATTGTACAGTACGGCAGTATATCACGTGTGGTTTTTTTTCACTTTTCACAAACAGATTGACTGGCCAGCACCATTGGACAAGAAGAAGGAGTGTGTCATCAAGGGGAAAAGCAACCAGGTAGGTTGACAGAGAATATGAGATTTCTCAAAGGCACCACTGCAGTCATACAAGAACACTACGACTAACCCAAGAGAGAGAGAATAATATATTGGATGTTAAGTTTTTTCATTTCTCCTGTCAGCCAAGTAAGTTTCTCAGCTAATCTGTTTTTATGACTATGTTGTCTTGTAATGCTACTAAATAGGACTATGACTATTGAGTATTGTCAAGGCAGAACAAAAAATAACATTCCAAAATCCACCTGTTTTGGTGCGCATGTGTTGTTATATCTACATAATGCTGAGAAAAAGTATATTCATATTCGGGAATGACAATAGGTTGTTTACACTCTGCATTGTTGCATTAATTTGCTGTCCTTCATCTGCTAGACATATTTTAGTCTGATTATCCTCACTGATTGCAGAGGTTGTAAAAAGGAACTTAGAAATCATGAAAATGCACCTATTCCTTAAGTGTGATACTGATTTTATGACAACAGTAAACATGCAGGCATCGTGGTGTGGGAATGGCTGAATATAACATAAAAGTAGATTGATTGACATCCTCAACCATTAAGCATTATGATGAGGTCATCACCAACTTATCTAGGGGATGTGACGCCACATATGTGCCAAGTCACGTTTTCAGCACGTTGATGTCTCACGTGTACATATCAATGAAGGAAGTACGAGAGACGTTTGCATTTTCAAGATGGAAATACAGTCTCATTGTTGTGTTTGTGACAGCTAAATATGAAAATATTAACTTTGGTTGTACACTCAGTACTGTCGACAAAGTGTTATCTAGCTAAATATATCAAATTTGAAAAAACATTTGGAGTCGCAGCACAACACATTCAACTTGAATTGTTGGGACGGTCCCAACAGGTTGTGTGAAATAGAGCTGCGGCTAATGCAGGAGGTCCTTGCATTTTCAATGTTGTAGTTACATTTATAAACAATTAAATTTTACCCTCACAGTTTTAACAGTTTAATATGTCAGGTCAAAAAAGACTGCCTTTATGTTGTATACGTAAAAAAGGTTGTTGTTTTTTTTGTTTTTGTTTTAAATATCAAATTAAGTAGTACATTTATATTTAGTGAAATCAAGAAAGACTTTCTAGACTATGTAAAAACAATTATATTTAATCAAAAATCATTTTATTTTTTCATAAAAGCTTTACTATATTAACATTAAAAATGCACTTCCAATAAAGTATTGACAGAACTAGTTGTCATTTTTATGTTATCGAATGTAACTTACAATGTAACTTATTTACTTTTAAAATAACAATAATCAGTAAAGTAACTAAGTTACTTTTGAAATTAGGTAATCATTAAGGTAACTGAGTTGCTATTTCAAGGTAACTGTGTCAACACTGCCCATTACTAAATAAAATGATATTTTCTATTATTGAGGCGATAGTCGGTATCAAGGACGACAGGCACTGTCACTTTGCTTTTCAAGTCATCCATCCATCCATTTTCTTAACCGCTTTCTCCTCATGTAAGAGTAAAGAAACTAAGTTACCTTTTCATGGTAGCACTCATTATCTAACTGCATGTATCCACTGCAGCTGTGTGAACTTGTCATTTTGGCAATCAATGTCCTGTTTCGGCAAGTTTTGTCTGAATGGCCCAGGCAAATAAATGCCAGAATACCGGCTCCACCTTTACGCATCTCATGTCTAATTTGCCAGGGAGGCGATGTGAGCAAGTCAGTTCTAACAATTCCTCTTCTCTCCCTCAGACCGAGTGCTTCAACTACATTCGCTTCCTGCAGAGCTATAACCACACACACCTGTACGCGTGTGGTACCTACGCCTTTCAACCCAAATGCACCTATGTGGTAAGAAAGTGACACATAGACAGAATCATATCTAACAGAACTTCAACTCCGCTGTAGTGTGGATGATGCCACTGTGTAAATATATTGAAGTATCGTCACCACCTGCTTATCACTGGGTGTGTATGTGTGTACATGCAGAATGCAGATTATTTCAGTCTCAGCACTGCTGTCCTGGAAGATGGGAAAGGCAAATGTCCATATGACCCCGCCAAGGGCCACACTGGCCTAATAGTAGGTGAGTCTTGTGCATGTGTGCCTGTGCCAGCTGCATTTTGAGTTGGGGATCAATATGATTTATAGCGTTGACAGAGGCATAAAAACATACATCAAATCTCTACAAAGTACTCCTGCAGGCTTTCCATTTTGTTTTGTCGCCACGCAATTGCACGCAGGGTCCAGGACTCCAATGCAACTTTGCACGCTGCATTCAATTCCGAGTGCATGGTTGAACTAAACCTACAAGCACCCATTCTTCATTTGTGTTCCTCCAATGGACTGTTGACCTTCGTTATTTTAGCTTGAGTTTGATTTAAACCAAGACTTTTTTATTGGTACAGACAAGGAGCTCTACTCTGCCACGCTCAACAACTTCTTGGGAACTGAGCCAGTCATACAAAGGAACTTGGGCCAACAGCACTATAGCATGAAGAGTGAATACTTGCCTGCGTGGCTCAATGGTAAGTGTGTTAGGAGAAAGTCATTAGAAGTACCTATATGCCACTAATGAAATATTTGGAATAAAACACATGCAAAAATGTAAATATAAGACTTAAATTGTCATTTTCCATCTTAAGTGCACGAGCAAGTAATTGTAATCAAACCTTTTGTTCCAGTACAACATATAAAGTCTATTAATGTATTTTATTCTTGTATATTCTTGAAGTAGTAGCCACATTACTCAAGACTTATTTTGTTT